>NW_024067688.1:1011740-1320110 GCF_009389715.1 Phoenix dactylifera
AAAGAATGGGTTAAATATTTTAACCTAAAATATGCTTGATATTTTAGATATTTTTGACTCTGGTACCAGTCGAATACAGTCTTCAACTGCACATCACATGTGGCGCGGGCTCAGTCCCAATACATAGGGTGACACCTGCGCGTGCCTATCAAAGCACTTATCATATGAGCCCCCGGGTGGAGAGCCATGCTTCGTCACACGATCACGCGTGAGAGTTCCCGGGAATCGGATAGTCTCCACTAATCCTTTGCTTTGACACCAAATATCACAAAGCCCTCAGATCCCGAGGATTGTGTGATTCAAATAAATATGCATAAATCACAACTTCTTATGATTTGAAGATTGAGATCATATCTCAACCGTAAAAGAGATCAGGTCTCTTACCTTTAGAAGGGGATTCCTTCAAGGATGCTTCGCAGCCGCACAAGCGTCCAGCCTCGATGACTCGTCCACGCGAAGCTCCGGAATGATCAGCTTCCCGAGGAGTGCTAGCTCGCAGGGAGGCAGAAGGTTGGCTGAAAGGGAGAAGGAAGAAGATAGACCTTCACAGCTCAAGAACTCCTTCTTGGGCTTTCACCTTCAGAGCTACTCTCTCCTCTCACTCTCTTTCTCTGGTGCTCTTTCTTTGTGTAGAGAAGAAGAAAGAGGGGTGGCCTATTTATAGGTCAAGAAGAGGGTGAGGTGTCCCTATGAGATGTCCGATGAGGTGTCCTGCCAGGACACATGTCACACATGCAAGAAAAAGAGGTATCCTGCTCCGCCACATGTCACGCATGCAAAGGAATGAGGTGGCCTGAAGGACGATGTCATGGATGACCTCATGAGGCAGATGAGGTCATGGATGACATCAGAAGGAGTGTGAGGTGTCCAGGCTCGCCACATGTCACACATGCAAGCAAAAGAGGTCTCCTGCTCCGCCACGTGTCACGCATGCAAAAGGATGATGTGGCCTGGAGGGCGATCGGGATGTGGGTCCCACATACAGTATGTGGGTCCCACCTAGGCAGGACGTGGGTCCCACATATAGTATGTGGGTCCCACATATGCAGGACGTGGGTCCACATACAGTATGTGGGTCCCACATAGGCAGGACGTGGGTCCCACATGGGCAAAGAAGTCCTAGTCCAATTTGACTCAAGCCAAATCTAATTTGGTTGGGGGCAAATTGAGTCTAATCAGTGATCCAATCACCAATTAACTTTTCCAAGCAACAATTGTTTAGGGCAATCAGTCAATCACATTGACTATTTTACCTCTAGACAATTCTCAAACGTCAATCAGCCATTTGATCAATCCAAAAACTTCTAAGCGTGTGACCTCACAGGTTCGAGCCTAAGCCAGTAGTACAAGAACACTTCCTACACTAATCGAAGTAACCATCTAGCAATGGGACCCGACGATCGGATAGGCCGAATAGATGCAAAGCAACATTCTAGAACCTATGGACTATGGTTGCCGCATAATTCATCCTCTTGACCAGAAAATGCCCAGGGTGGGTTCAGAGTCTGTCTACCCTGAAACGATCCATCCAGAAATATGTTTCAATTCAATAAGTCAAGTGATAGAGATTTGACTTTTTCTGGCTAGGGTACTACTTAATTGAAAACACAAGGCATTCACCCTTATTCCTAAGGGAGGTCAATCCCATTTTGATTTGCATCTGACTACCACAAGTACTTGACTGGACCTAGAAACCTTTCGTTGCTGGATTAGAAATCCAGGTAGTTCGGCACCAAAGTACAGTGAGTTGCTTGCAAGTCACTGGTTGCAATCTCAGGTCTAAAGGATACATATACCCATATCCACTCGGAACAACTCTTGACAAGAGAGAGTCCGTCAATTGGTCACGTTCAGTGAACGTACACTACCATTCACCTGCATACCATACTAGTATTTCTATACTCTTTGGTTTGGAAGACAACCAACAATTATGATACACAATGACCTATGCCCGATAATACTATCGTCCTATTAATAGTATATCATACGGTCATGAACATTTAAGGACCTGTGT
The DNA here is from genome assembly GCF_009389715.1 of Phoenix dactylifera. NCBI lineage: Eukaryota > Viridiplantae > Streptophyta > Magnoliopsida > Arecales > Arecaceae > Phoenix > Phoenix dactylifera. Next base: position 1,013,755 of record NW_024067688.1, read on the forward strand.
GACAAAATCATATTTCATTACACAAAGCAGTCCTAAGGACATCATCACATCGAAGTTTGTGAAGATGTTCTGGTGATGAATAAATACCATGTTATTTATAATTGATCCAAATACATTTACAATCACTAATTGATTGGATTTAGAACATAATTTCCAACATCTAGCCATTTGTCAGAGTCACTACTCATGACAGCTTCCGAATAGGTCAGAGGATCATTATTCTGAACAATTTTGGCTTCATCATTCTCAATGATAAATCCATATCTCTCAGGTGCTCTTTGCACTCTATCTGACCTTCAGAGAGGAGATGTATGTTGTGGCTATACCTCATTTATGGGTACATCTGGTTGAAGAATTTCTTATGTTTCTATTTGTAGGTCTTAAACTTCAGTAAGTTCAATTCTTCTTTCACTGCCCTTTTCTAAGATAAACTCTTTTTCTAAGAAAGTGGCATGCCTACTAACAAATACCTTTTGTTCAGTAGGGTGATAGAAGGGATATCCAATACTTTATGACGCAATCGGGGTGGGCTGCAGATTTTTTTTCTTCTTTGAGGATGGCTGAATCTTTCTTCTCTTCTTTTTTTTCTAAGCAATGGCAATGGAGGCTAGGGTTCTTTGTGGTGGAAGGAAGAAGAAAGAGGATGGGTTGGAAAAATTGATTTGAATTGGCAGCAATTGGCTCCAAAGAAAGGTTGGCGTTGGGCGGTTCTAGATTGCAATTGGATTCATTGAGAGGAATCAATTCAAACCGATTGGATTGATCAATATAAGGTCTGATGGCTTGAGAGTTTTTTTGAGTATTAGATGGATTCTGAAAGGGATGAAGTATTAAAGAGGATGGAAGAAACTTTACTTGAATTTAATCAGGATTTCTAATAGGTTGGTGATGGAAGAACTAGGGCACAATCGGTACACCAAAAGGAACTAGTCTGAACCCGATTTGATGATCAATATATTGGCTATATGAACGTAGATTTTTCTGAAGAATATGAAGGTTGGAAGCTCTTGTGGACGTGAGGGAACAATGGAGTATATATTTTTTTTTTTTTTTGGATTTTATTTCTAAAGGATAACTAAGGAAACTAGGTTGAGTCTCACACCCTAGGTTCCTAGAATTTGAGGAGAAGGTTGGGGCGTCTCACCTTTATCTTCTTCTCTCCAATGGTGTCTCACCAATGGCTGGAAAAGAGCCCTTCTTTTCGTGGTCTCTCTCTCACCAATCTCTAGAATTTTTTTCAAATAAATTTGATATCCTTTCATTCATCAAAACCTCCTCTTATAAAGAGAAAGAGGTTGGAAGTTACAAACAGATTTACTTAGACTCAAAATCAGATAAGGACATTTTTTAAAATTCAAATCTAAAGATAAACTTCTTAAACAACTTGCCAACTAAAGGTTGGACAAGTGTCAACCCTTCATGGTGTGTGGGTTGGAGATTAGGAGCAGGAAACCCCAACCGCACCATTACTCAAACACCTTCTCGAGTACCAACATCAGCATGAAGTTCAGGAGACTCCTCAAATTTCATCTGATCTCGAAATTTCATGTTCTTATAGTCATTGGAAAGCTACGGATGTCTATTTTCCAACAAAATTTAAATCAACTTAATCAGACTTCTGTAGCTCCCAAAATCTTCAAAATACCATATGGTGTTCAATCTGTCACGGATTTCAACTGGATTTGAACTCTGAATTTCTTCCACATGTGAGAGATCTTCATGGTTGAACTTCTCCACGTGATGAGTGATGATCTTCACGGCATTAGGAATCCTTCTTAATGGCACTCAATCATAAGGACTCAATCTTAAACACATGGACTCAATCCTCTCGCATAAGGACTCAATTTCACTCATACGACTAAACTAAATTCTCCACACATGACCCAATATGACTTGACTCAATCCTTGCATAACATGGACTCTTTTGATGCCACTTGGCATTCAATTACAAACATAAATCAGCAAATTGCAAACCCAAAATAAGAACTCAAATAAACCCAAAATAAAAGGACTCAATGTGACCAAAATAGAATAGACTCAATCCAATTAAATGCTAGAAATTATGAACCCAATGTGTTTTCGGGCACTCCCAAGCAAGAATCCAAACTCGACGTACATCCATTATGATTTGGGCTCGTGCTCCTGCATCAATTCCCCCCTTCTGGAAAAAAGACTCGACTCCGTCGAGTTTCACAACTGATAGAGCTTGTAGAAGTTTGGGTTCAGCTGTTGGACTTCCTCCATCTTTAATCATGAGCGATCTGAATTTAGTCGATCCTCCAATGAAAAACTTCTGATATCCTCCTCGATGGGTGGACACTATCTGAACAACTAGGATGTCCTCAATGATGTCCGTCGGGGCTAATCGTCGAAGAAGTGAAGATGGTACAGATGGGATGTCTTCATCTTCAACATAGTGAGCTTCATAGGGCTGCAACTCTTCAACATAGAAGATGGGGCTAACCTGCAAATCATCTGGTAACTCGAGCACAAAGGCCTTGGGTCCCATCCACTTCAGCACCTTGAAGAATTCGACTTGGCAAGGTTGAAGCTTCTGAAAATTTCTGCATTCAACACTCAACCACATCAACACAAAGTTTGCTTCCTTGCGCAGGGTCGGCAAATAGAACTTATCCTCCACCATGGTGACTATTTTGATGTAGCCAAAGTGACCACCAAGGTCTCCGCCATGGACCTCTCGAACAATATGATCACCAAGTGAGGTCTCCGGGACACATAAAAGAAAGCAATCATGGGTCAAAATTCTGAATGCTGCCACTGATCCACTCCTGAAACTTCTGCATATATGGGCTGAAAATATACTTCAGAGGGGTACAAAAATTTTAGATTGGCAAACCCCATTACCTCAACATTCAAAAGAGTTAGAACATATGAATTTTGACTGAGGGCATCAGCAATAAAATCTTCTGCATGCGGCCCATGCTTCAGGACTTGGCGGTGAAGCTCCTCATGTTCTCTAGGATTCAGCCGGTATGCAGGAAGATTCGGTAGACTTGAACCGGGCACCAAATCTATGGAATGTTGGATGTCCCTCATCGGTGGAAGCTCCTTGGGAAGGTCCTCAGGGGTTACATCAGAGAAATCATCCAATATAGACTTGAAATCAGGAGGAACAACTTCTGAAATTTCAGCCCCAACTTCCCTAGCCATTAGTGCATACATGACCCCAATCTCTCGGCTACAAGCTTCAAACTTTCTCATGGTTAAAACCCGTTGGATTATCAGATTTTCAGAGGTAAAATCAGTGATCCTAAGGGGCTTTAACACAACTCTTTTGTTGGCACAATATAGAGAATAACAATTGGATCGACCATCATACTCGACACTACGATCATACAACCAAGGTCTTCCTAGAAGAAGATGGCACGCTTTCATGGGCAGAACATCGCACCATACTTCATCTCGGAGGTCCTTACCAAGTGAAAAACTGATCAAGCATCTTTGTTTAACAGGGATGGAGGAGTCTTCGATCCAACTTACCCGATACGGCTTTGGATGCGGTACCGGTTTCAGATTCAGCTTTTTCGGCACTTCTTCGGAAATGATATTCATGCAGCTTCCATTGTCAATGATGAGGTTTAGAGACTTGTTGGCATGCTCGACGCGAGTGTGGAAGATATTGGTGCGCCTCCAATCTTCCTCCACGTTCTCCTCCAGCTTGCAACCCGTAAGAACCCGCCGCACGACGCACACAGGTAGATCTGAAGCTTCTAGCTCCACCGCAGGGGCTTCTTCATCATGTTCTTCGTTTCCTTCATTTCCCTCTTCATCAGCGGGCTGAGAGGGAGGAGTGACTTCAGAGGGTCCTATGATCTCATCCTCCTCGCATACCAATGCAAATCGTTGGTCTCGGGTAGGACAAACAACGGCGAAATGGCCTCGCCCGCCGCACTTGTAGCATTCAACAGGATTCTTCCCTTGCGGTGTGGATTGTGGCATAGGACCTTTACCCTTTTCATTAGCCCTTGGAGCACCCCTTTCCTGATATGTGCTTCTATTTACAGAGGTTTCAGATCTGAAAGCAGGGGCGTTACCTCGAGGAAATGGAACTCCTCGGTTGGTGCTGCGCTCGGGAAATCGTCGTACAACTGGTGCTTGCGCAGGGCGTCTTTGTCGTAGCTGCGATTCAACTCGAATGGCGAGTTGGTATGCCTCCTCTAGGCTGAAGATGCGCGTTGTCATTAGCTCCCTCTTGATGTCATCCCTCAGCCCGGATCGGTACCGAGTTAGGGACTGTCGATCCGTCTCCGTGAGGTTGCTGCGGATCATCAACTCATGGAATCGTGCCGTATACTCCTCTACGGAAGAGCTTCCTTGACGAAGTTTCAGAAGTTCTTCAAAGAGTGTCTCCTCATAATCAAGGGGAAGATACTTTTCCTTCAAACGAAGTTTCATCTCCTCCCAATCATTGATAGGGGGCTGTCGGAGTCGATGAAGCTTCTCTTCAACGCTATGCCACCATATGCGTGCTTGGCCCTTGAGCTTCATCTTCACGAATCGCACCTTGGTTTCATTGGGCATGCTGAACCATTCGAAGTAGTCTTCGAGAGACATCAACCAATCCTGGAAGTAGGTTGGGTCCATGCTTCCGCTGTAATCAGCAACTTCTACACGAACCCGCTTCATGACATCGTCGAGATCATGGCGCTCCCGCTGATTTTGATGAACATAAGGGTTCCGGAAATTATTCCCCATACGAGGAATGTTTGGAGGGGGCATCCGCTGATCCCTAGGTGGCCTTTGGGGTGATAGACCCCTGGGGGAGAATGCTTCAACATCGGGATCTCCTCCAAATGGCACTTCTGAATTTTCAGGTTGCGCGGGGACAGCATGTTCATCTTCAAGATTGTTTGGCTCGGGGAAGAGACGATCCCAAACAACTTCCACCTTCTGATTCAAGGCCGCCACTTGCCGGATGAGCTCGGCCATCATCTCAGCACGTTGTCGTTCATTGTTGTAGGGGCGACCACTTCTGGTACTCATGGCGACAAGGATTCGCTCTGATACCAATTGACGCAATCGGGGTGGGCTGCAGATTTTTTTTCTTCTTTGAGGATGGCTGAATCTTTCTTCTCTTCTTTTTTTTCTAAGCAATGGCAATGGAGGCTAGGGTTCTTTGTGGTGGAAGGAAGAAGAAAGAGGATGGGTTGGAAAAATTGATTTGAATTGGCAGCAATTGGCTCCAAAGAAAGGTTGGCGTTGGGCGGTTCTAGATTGCAATTGGATTCATTGAGAGGAATCAATTCAAACCGATTGGATTGATCAATATAAGGTCTGATGGCTTGAGAGTTTTTTTGAGTATTAGATGGATTCTGAAAGGGATGAAGTATTAAAGAGGATGGAAGAAACTTTACTTGAATTTAATCAGGATTTCTAATAGGTTGGTGATGGAAGAACTAGGGCACAATCGGTACACCAAAAGGAACTAGTCTGAACCCGATTTGATGATCAATATATTGGCTATATGAACGTAGATTTTTCTGAAGAATATGAAGGTTGGAAGCTCTTGTGGACGTGAGGGAACAATGGAGTATATATATTTTTTTTTTTTTGGATTTTATTTCTAAAGGATAACTAAGGAAACTAGGTTGAGTCTCACACCCTAGGTTCCTAGAATTTGAGGAGAAGGTTGGGGCGTCTCACCTTTATCTTCTTCTCTCCAATGGTGTCTCACCAATGGCTGGAAAAGAGCCCTTCTTTTCGTGGTCTCTCTCTCACCAATCTCTAGAATTTTTTTCAAATAAATTTGATATCCTTTCATTCATCAAAACCTCCTCTTATAAAGAGAAAGAGGTTGGAAGTTACAAACAGATTTACTTAGACTCAAAATCAGATAAGGACATTTTTTAAAATTCAAATCTAAAGATAAACTTCTTAAACAACTTGCCAACTAAAGGTTGGACAAGTGTCAACCCTTCATGGTGTGTGGGTTGGAGATTAGGAGCAGGAAACCCCAACCGCACCATTACTCAAACACCTTCTCGAGTACCAACATCAGCATGAAGTTCAGGAGACTCCTCAAATTTCATCTGATCTCGAAATTTCATGTTCTTATAGTCATTGGAAAGCTACGGATGTCTATTTTCCAACAAAATTTAAATCAACTTAATCAGACTTCTGTAGCTCCCAAAATCTTCAAAATACCATATGGTGTTCAATCTGTCACGGATTTCAACTGGATTTGAACTCTGAATTTCTTCCACATGTGAGAGATCTTCATGGTTGAACTTCTCCACGTGATGAGTGATGATCTTCACGGCATTAGGAATCCTTCTTAATGGCACTCAATCATAAGGACTCAATCTTAAACACATGGACTCAATCCTCTCGCATAAGGACTCAATTTCACTCATACGACTAAACTAAATTCTCCACACATGACCCAATATGACTTGACTCAATCCTTGCATAACATGGACTCTTTTGATGCCACTTGGCATTCAATTACAAACATAAATCAGCAAATTGCAAACCCAAAATAAGAACTCAAATAAACCCAAAATAAAAGGACTCAATGTGACCAAAATAGAATAGACTCAATCCAATTAAATGCTAGAAATTATGAACCCAATGTGTTTTCGGGCACTCCCAAGCAAGAATCCAAACTCGACGTACATCCATTATGATTTGGGCTCGTGCTCCTGCATCACTTTATTTGGAATAACTCTTTCGAGTCGACTCTGGTACACTATGAGTCGACTCCGACTGAGAATAGACAGAAGGACAGAAAGATGAATTTCAGACCCTATCATCGAATCGACTCCAAAGATTTCGAGTCGACTCCGATGCTTGCCGAGTCGACTCTCGACGGTTCCGAGTCGACTCCAAAGGGTAACAGACAGAAAGACAGAACGATGGTTTTTAGATCCTGTTACCGAGTCAACTCCAGAAGGTTATGAATCGATTCTGATGTTTGGCAAGTCGACTCCTAGTTATGTCCGAGTCAACTCCCAGAGGAAAGCAAGTCCAAAAGGTAGAGAACCATTTTCGGAAACCCTATGAACGAGTCAACTCCAAATATTCCCGAGTCGACTCCCAAGTCAGCCGAGTTGACTCCAACAAGGTGCGAGTCGACTCTGAGGCAGTTCAGATCAACAGACAGAGAATCGGCTTTTCAAACTCTGAAAGCCGAGTCAACTCCAAGAGAACCCGAGTCGACTCGAGAGAGAAAAGCAGAGAAATGGATTTCTGGAATCCTGAGAACGAGCTGTCTCCAAAAGTGCCGAGTCATCTCCAGATATTGGCGAGTCGACTCCAGATTTGGTCCGAGTCGACTCCAGGATGGGACAACACTTTAATTCAAATTCTGAACAGTGGGTGAGTCGTCTCCAGTGAAGCATGAGTCGACTCCAACAATAATAGCCGAGTCGACTCCAGATCGAGCGAGTCGACTCCGACCCCAACGGATACATTGTCAGGATAGGCAGACTGTACAGATCAGCTACAAATCAGTGTCTAACGACTATTTTCCATAGTGAACAGTTTAAATTGCCAGAGTAAACAATAGTAGACAAGGATTGAGCTATTCCGTTGTGTGCATTAAAGCTTTTCAACGACCAAGATTCTCTAGAGAGAAAATACAAGCAAAAGATGGAAGAAGCACATTCAACTCAACCCAACAAGTACTTCCTTCGCAATTAAGGCTCTACTACTGTCATTCAATCTTCTGTGCATTCAAGAGGAGACTCAGAAATCGAGAAGCCCCTACTTCCCCTTCCGAAATCTGTTTGAGGGCTTCTAACCTTTCTCTATTAATATTGTTCACATTTGCTTTATAGAAGCTTTCCTTGTGATTTTCCCAAACTATTTTTCTTACTTGATTCAATTAGGAGATTGAATCAAGGGTGGTAAGGTTTGTTGGTAAGCCAAAGTTAAAACCAATGGTGTAAGGGCTTGATTGTGATCCTAGAAAAACTATCGGATGGTTCTAGTCGGTGAGCCTGTGAAAACCGATCGAGTTCGTTGTGATCTCGCGAAAACAACAAGTTGGGTTGTGAACTTGTAAAACAACCGGTTGTAATCCTAGGGATTATAGTGAACTTCCAAGTGCGGTTTGGGGAGTGGACGTAGGAGCAAGAGTTGGCTCCGAACTACTATAAAGTCTCTTGTGTTTGTATTGATTAATTGTCTCTTCCACTCTCTCCATTCACTACATCTAGTAATCTATTTAACCTGCTTGTAATAGATTTAATTAATTACTCATTAAGTTTTAATTTGTCAATAATTAATTAAAACCTAATTCACCCCCCTCTTGGGTTGTCTTCTTGGGCAACAAGTGGTATCAGAGCAGGTGCTCTTATATCGATTGGTGTTCCAATCCCCAAAAGAGTAAAAGATTAAAATGACAACCCCTTTTGGATCTTTCCTTAGTGAGGGGCAATCCACCAATAGGCCTCCATTGTTCAATGGAACTAACTACACCTATTGGAAGGCTAGGATGAGGATATTTATCCAAGCCCAAGACTATGATATTTGGAGCATCATAGTTAATGGACCATATACTCCTTCTATCTATGTAGATAACATGGCCATACCCAAGCTTGAAAAGGATTGGGATGATAACGATAGAAGGAAGGCACAACTAAATACCAAAGCAATGAATGTACTTTATTGTGCCTTGGATCCTAATGAATTCAATAGAATCTCTACTTGCAATTCTGCAAAAGAGATATGAGATAGACTTGAAGTGACCCACGAGGGTACAAATCAAGTCAAGGAATCTAAAATAAACATGCTAGTTCATAAATATGAACTATTTAAAATGGAGTCTAATGAAACCATCTCTTGCATGTTTACTCGATTTACTGATATTGTCAATGGTCTAAAAAGCCTTGGCAAAAGTTATACTAACAGTGATCTTGTCAGAAAAATTCTTCGCTCTTTACCAAGGTTATGGGAAGCCAAAGTCATGGCAATCCAAGACGCAAGGAACTTGAACAAGCTGCCACTCGAGGAGCTTCTTGGATCCCTAATGACGTATGAGCTCACAATGAAACAACACAGCAAAGAAGAATCCTCTCATAAGAAAAAGGTAATGGCCCTCAAATCTACTTCTTCTAACAAGAATCTATCTTGCAGTAGCAGCAGCGAAGAAGAAGACAATGAGGAAGATGAAGAAGAGGCTCTTCTCGTGTGAAAGTTCAGAAGATTCATCAACCGAAAGAAGTCCTTTCATCAGAAGAGAGGTTCCTCAAGTTCCTACAACAAGGATAAAGGTAAGAAAAAAAAAGTGAGGGAATCGGATGCTATGAATGCAAGAAGCCGGGACATTTCAGAGTCGACTGTCCCTTGCTGAAGAAGGGCAGCAAATACAAGAAGAAGAAAGCTCTTGTTTCCACTTTGATAGACTTCGATCAATCATCATCATCATCGGATGAGGAACAAGAGGAAAAGGCCAATCTTTGCTTTATGGCAAATGAAAATGAAGTAACATCTGAAACTTATTTAAATTTTACTTTTGAAGAATTGCATGATGGCTTTAATGAGCTATTGGATGAGTATAAATCAATAAATCTTAAAAACAAAGATTTGAGGCTAACTAATCAATCCTACAGTCATAAAAATGACAATCTGATTATGGAAAAGAATTCCATTGTTAAGGAGAACTTAGAACTTAAAACAAGCAACCAATTGCTAACTCAAAAGAACTGTACCCTAATTAAAGATAAAGAAAGACTAACTAAAGAAATTTCAGAACTTAAAAACAATAATCAAACTCTAAAAAATAACCTTACAAAAGACTTAAGCTTATTAAAAATAGAAAAACTGAACTTAATAAAAGAACTTGAAAAATATAAACCTATTGTTGAGAAGTTTACCTATAGCTCTGAAAAATTAGAAATGATTCTTAATAATCAAAGAGCTGTGTTTAATAGAGCCGGTTTAGGGTATAAGCCAAAGAATAAACAAAAATTTCTTAAAAACTTTTTTGTAAAAGCCGGAGAAAGTAAAACTAAAAATGTAACTTGTTTCTATCGTGGAAAAGTAGGACATAAAGCTAATGTGTGTGACCATAGAAAAATAAAAGCTAAAAGAAAAATTAAAAAGGTTTGGGTTCCAAAAGGAACCAACAAAACTAACCTTGAAGGATCCAAGAAAACTTGCGTACCTAAGATTATATGATTTCCTTGTGTAGGAGTGTCTTGCAGCCAAGCTCAATAAAAACTGTTGGTACTTGGATAGTGGCTGCTCAAGACATATGACGGGTGACAAGAAGCAATTCTTCATCCTAGAACCTAAGAAAGGAGGTGTGGTGATTTTTGGAGATGATAACCAAGGTCACATCATGGGTATTGGTAAGATAAAAATCACACCTTCAACCTTTATTGATAATGTTCGGTTTGTAGATGGTCTTAAGCACAATTTACTTAGCATTAGTCAACTATGTGATAAAGGTTTTGACGTATTGTTTAAGCTATCTATGTGCATCATAACCAACTCAACTAACAATAGTTTAGTTTTCAAAGGACTAAGACATGGCAATTTTTATGTAGCAGATCTTAATGATCTTGCTAAAAACAGCCACCGCTTAGTAGCTAATGATACTAAGCTTAGTGAGGCAAGTTGGTTATGGCATCGTAAATTAGGTCATGCAAGCATGGACACGTTATCTAAATTAGTTAAAAGAGATTCCGTGATTGGTTTGCCAAAGCTGAAATTTGAGAAAAATAAAATCTGTAAAGTATGTCAATTTGGCAAACAATCTAGAAGCTCTTTTAAGTCCATAAATTATGTCTCTACAACTAGACCCCTTGAGCTACTTCACATGGACCTTTTTGGACCAACTAGGACCACAAGCCTTGGTGGAAACAAGTATGGACTTGTCATAGTTGATAATTTTTCTAGATATACATGGGTCATGTTTTTAGCTCATAAGGATGAAGCATTTTCAGTTTTTAAGAAATTCCACAAGGAGGTAACATATACAAAAAATAGTTCAGTTATAGCAATTAGGAGTGATCATGGAACAGAATTTGAAAATCATCTATTTGAAGAATTCTGTAGTAAAAAGAGAATAACTCATAATTTCTCTGCACCTAGGACACCACAACAAAATGGAGTTGTAGAAAGAAAGAATAGAACCCTAGAGAAAATGGCTAGGACCATGTTGTGTGAAAGTGACCTCCCAAAGTATTTTTGGGAAGAAGCCATTAACACATCATGTCATATAATATATAGAGTTCTATTAAGACCAATTATAAATAAAACACCTTACGAACTTTGGAGACATATAAAGCCCAAAGTAAACTGCTTTCATATGTTTGGCTGTAGGTGTTTCATTCATAATAATGACAAAGATAACTTAGAAAAATTTGACTCCAAATCTGATGAAGGTATCTTTTTGGGATATTCTACATCGAGTAAGGCTTATAGAGTCTTCAACAAAAGAACTCTTATTATTGAAGAATCCATTCATGTTGTTTTTGATGAGTCTAATGATGCTTCCTCCAGCAAGAGAGTAGTATTTGATGATGATGCAGGAATAATTGAAGAAAAGATGGATCACATGACTCTACAAGAGGATGAACCCAAGCAAGTTGAAGAAACTTCAACAAGCCAAGAGGTAATTGCCGAACATGGGCTTACAAAGGCTTGGAGTATGCTCACGGTCACCCTAAAGAGTTAATCTTAGATGATCCATCTCAACCTGTTAGAACTAGAGCCTCTCTTAGAAATTTAAATAATTATCTTGCATTTGTTTCACATTTAGAACCTAAAAATATTGAAGAAGCTGAAAGTGATGTAAATTGGATAAATGCTATGCAAGAGAAACTTAACCAATTTACAAAAAATAAAGTATGGAACTTAGTTGAAAGACCCACTGAATACTCAATAATAGGAACTAAATGGATATACAAAAATAAACTTGATGAAAATGGAGTTGTGGTTAGGAACAAGGCTAGACTAGTAGCAAAGGGCTATAATCAAGAAGAAGGTATAGACTTTGATGAGACTTTTGCTCCTGTGGCTAGACTTGAGGCAATTAGATTGTTACTAGCATTTGCATGTTATAAAGATTTTAAATTATTCCAAATAGATGTAAAAAGTGCCTTCTTGAATGGGTATATTAATGAGAAGGTTTATGTAGAACAACCTTGTTGCCCAAGAAGACAACCCAAGAGGGGGGGTGAATTGGGTTTGGATTAATTCTCGACCAATTAAAAACTCTGATTAGTAATTAACTAAATCTATTGCAGGCAAATTGGTTAAGTTACTAGATGAAGTGAATGACGAGAGAGAGAGAGGTCAGCGGCCAATACAAACATAAACCAATTTATAGTGGTTCGGAGCTAACCCTTGCTCCTACGTCCACTTCCCAAGCTTCACTTGGAAGTTCACTATAATCCCTTGGATTACAGCCAATTGTTTTACAAGTTCACAACCCAACTTGTTGTTTTCACGAGATCACAATGAACTCGGTCGATTTTCACAGGCTCACCGACTAGAACCTCCCGATTGTTTTTTCGGGATCACAATCGAATCCTTACACCGTTGGTTTTAACTTCGGCTCACCAACAAACCTTAAAACCCTTGATTCAATCCCCTGATTGAATCAAGTAAGAAAATAGTTTGGGAAAAGTTACAAGAAAAGCTTCTTAATAAGCAAATATTAATCAATATGAATAGAGTAGAGTTAGAAGCCCTCAAACATATTTTGGAAGAGGAAGAAGGGGCTTTTCGAACTCTGAGTCTCCTCTTTGAGTGCACTGAAGATCTGATGTCAGAGGGAGAGCCTTGAATGTGAAGGGAAGACTTCTAGGAATGTATTGAATGCGGTTCTTCCTTCTTTTGCTTGACTTTTCTTTCAATTGACTCTTGGAAGTTGGAAAACACTTAATGCTTAGATGGAGTAACTCTCTTTTTTTCTACTACTGTTCACCCTGGCTATTTAAGCAGTCCCCTTTGAAAAATAGCCGTTAGATACTGATTTGTGGCCGTTCTGCACAGTCTGCACTTTCTGACAATGTATCCGTTGGGGTCGGAGTCGACTCGCTCGATCTGGAGTCGACTCGGCTGTTGCTGGAGTCGACTCATGCTTAACTGGAGACGACTCGCCTACTATTCAGGATTTGAATTAAAGTGCTATCCCATCCTGGAGTCGACTCGGGCCAAACCTGGAGTCGACTCGCCAATATCCGGAGATGACTCGGCACTTTTGGAGACGGCTCGTTCTCAGGATTCCAGAGAGCTATGTTTCTGCATTTCTCTCTCGAGTCGACTCGGATCATCTTCGAGTCGACTCGGCTCTCAGAGCCCGAAAACTGATCCTCTGTCTTTTGAGTTGAATTGCCTCGGAGTCGACTCGCACTTTGTTGGGGTCGACTCGGCTGACTTGGGGTCGACTCGCGTATTCTCGGAGTTGACTCGTTTATAGAGTCACTTTGTTTGGTTTTCTGCCTTTCAGTCTGCTTTCCTCTGAGAGTCGACTTTTGCATATTTAGGAGTCGACTCGCCAAACGTTAGAGTCGACTCGCATTCTTCTGCAGTCGACTCGGTAACAGGGTCTTGAAAATACTTTTCTGTCTTTCTGTCTGTTACTCCTTGGAGTCGACTCGAAACCGTCGGGAGTCGACTCGGCAAGCATCGAAGTCGACTCAAAATCGTCGGAGTCGACTCGGTGACAGGGTCTGAAATTCATCTTTCTATCCTTTTGTCTGTTCTCAGTCGGAGTCGACTCGTAGTGTACCGGAGTCGACTCGGGCTTGTGCTAGAACCTCTGAAACACTTAGAGTCGACTCGTAATCTTCCGGAGTCGACTCGAGCTTCAGACTTTGGCTTAATTGAATTCAACACTTAGCCAAATGACCTTGAACAAAAGCTCGATGCTCTTAAATATAAATTCACATATATTTTCCTGAGACACTAGATTGAATTCATTAGTACAACATGAAATATACTCAAATGCTTTGAGCTCATCAAAATCAAATAGGGGTATAATCAATCACTCCACAATCTCCCCCTTTTTGATGATGATAAAACATTGAGTATTTGTAAAGTGAATTGCTCAACCAAAAGGTGATTTATAGTAAAGTTTTGAAATGAATTCAAATGTCTAGTCATTTAATTTATCCAAAATTGAAAGGTATGAATCAGTAAATCCTGAAATTAGAGCTTTTCCTTTTATTTGGAATTATATAAGCCTTCATATCATGCAATCAATTATTTGGCTTATATGTGTTTAATAAATTTGCTTTCTTAAGATTTCAGATTCTCCTTCTCAACATATGCATTCAATTTTGTTTAGGTTCTCTAAATTTTCTTTTAATGTCTTGAAGTTTTTAAGCTTAAATTCTTACTTTAAGAGAGAAAATCTGACAATTTGTTCTTGAGTATGATTCAACTAATCTCCGAATATCCCTTGAATAAATTCTGGTGATTACTCCTTGAGGAGCCCCAACAGAGAGATAATGAGCCTCGAGGTATCAAATCCACTAAGAACAAATTACTTTTTGCTTTAAGGATTTTCTTTTTAGTGATTCCCTTTACATTTCAATTCATTATATTTTCTCCCTCTTTTTATCATCATAGCAAAAAGGCACAAAACACAGAAAAGTATAAGAACTCAAATTGCACAGTTTTGAAAGGAAATTTCTACTCATTATATTAAAGTCAAATTTGAGTACAAGTGTGATTACATAACAGAAAAAATTCTCAAGGGACTGTACATAAAAAAAATACACTAGGGTTTCTTTGTAGTGGAGGATGTGGCTCCCGTTCTCAGTCTATTAACTTGCATGACCAAGCTTATCCCCTCGGAGACGTTCCCTACCTGCTCGATGATCTCCAAGGTGGCCTTAGACTGTATCGAGGTGAGCTGGGTCACACTTTCTTGGAGGGTGTCAAGTTTGGAGGTCAAGGCATTTGCTAGCCTTTCTGCACCCTGACTTTGGCTACCAAGCTCGTTTCTAATGCTATCTCGCATCTTCCTCGTGTCATCCTTTACGTCGCTAATATTCCAGTATTGAGCTTGGACTAGGCTTCAGATGTTGTAGATTTCCTCCTTCAGGTCTGCAACCATCTTGGACACGGCTGCTAAGGAGAGAACAACATCAGAGGAAGGAGCACTGAGTGGACCTCGGAGCTCTCTCAACAAATCATCTCTCAGCTCTCTCACAATCTCCTGTTTCATCTCCCGGAGCTGCTCAGTGCTGATCCGGACTTCAAAAGGTTGCTAAGGTGGTGGAGCTGTAGATGGTTTAGCAGAAGTAGATGGGAATAATGGACCAGATGTGGAAGGAAAAGTGGGAGGAGCTATGTAGTGGTCCTGATCATGATCAGGACTAGGTGAGTGATGAGTGGTAGGGTCGGATGGTGTGGATGAGAAGTTTTCCTAACCCAGACATTTTTGACTTTATGGAACCCCATTCTATGGAGAGTCCCCTCACCCATGTGATCAGTATTTCGAAGTGAACGAGAGGGTTCCCCCTTAGGGATAGGGACCTCTAACTCCCTAAGGAAGAGTGTGAATAGCATGGCATAAGGAAGACTCAACCTAGGCTTATCTAGGGGTTCACAGATATATTTGTAGATGAGTTGGGCAAGTTGATGGGAGTGTCTTGGAGAATGTGGAACATCAATGCTAGGTCTCTCTCAGAGATGAAGTCAAACCTACCAGTTTTGAGAAAGAGAGTCCTAGAAATGATACTTAGGAGGAGCCGCATTTTAGCTGAAAGCTGATTTGCAAATACCTCCTCGATAGAAGATTGAGGTGGGCTCCCTAAGATGGCCGTAAGGGCCTCAGTCCTATCATGGGGATGAGTGGGGAAAATTCCCTCTCGGGAAAGATGGAGGATTCGAGCATTGAAGTCCTCCGAGATAAAAACAGGGACACCCGCTACGGTTCCCTGGATACCACCACTACCTCAGGCTACAGTCCCATAAAATTCCCTAACTAACCCTGGGTAGGTAGGGAGGTCTAAAGAATAGAACAACTCTAACCCTTGAGCCCTAAGATGATGCCCTAGGGTGAACCCTTCTCGGGAGAGGAAGTCAAAGTTGACTTTCCTCCCGGTAGAGACTGCCCTCCCGGCGCACGGACGCGAGGGAACCGGCTTAGGCAGGGAAGGAACCGGAGGTGGTAGCCTCACGGGTTCGTTTCGTGCCTTGGACCATCGCTCGACGTCGCTCACGGAGTGAGGTCTCTTCCGGCTCGGGACAATGGCTTTTCTAGGCATTTTGACCTAAAAACCGAGGGATGGACAAGAAAAATGGAAGAAAACTCGAGGGAGAGGACCTAGTCGGAGACGAGGTCGGAGACGACTCTAGGGTTTTGGAACAGTGGCGGCCGAGAATAGAAGTGAGGATTAAACGTTTCAATTAGGGTTAAAAATTGGATTCCCGACCTCGAGTCGACTCTGGTAAGTCGCGAGTCGACTCGACCTCGAGTCGACTCCTAAATATGCGTGAGTCGACTCGCCCACGAGCCGACTCTAAAATCTATTTGAGTCGACTCGAACTCTGGCACATAACCAAAAAACTTGTTATTACCGTGCCAAAGGAGAGAGTTATGAAAATATCTAAGATTTAAGAACTGATTTGATGACCATAGATAAGAAATCCTATGTCTAGCATAAGCTAATCATCAAAATTAATCAATTAGAGGGGAGTATCACAAGAATGGATCAATCACTCCTAACCCTCTTCTAAGAATACAAAATCGATCTTCACTCAAGGATTTTGTGAAGATATCAGCAAGTTGATCATCAGTGCAAACAAATTCAAGCATTACATCACCATTTAACACATGATCTCTTATGAAGTGATGTCTTATCTCAATATGTTTAGTTCTTGAGTGTTGAATTGGATTTTTAGTTAGATTTATGGCACTTGTATTATCACAATTTATGAAAATCTTATCTTGTTTAATGCCATAA
Organism: Phoenix dactylifera; assembly: GCF_009389715.1. NCBI lineage: Eukaryota > Viridiplantae > Streptophyta > Magnoliopsida > Arecales > Arecaceae > Phoenix > Phoenix dactylifera. The sequence continues at coordinate 1,030,650 of NW_024067688.1, forward strand.
TCTTCAAGTTGTTGCTTGATCCATAAAATTTGAGCACAACAACTCCCGGCAGCAATATATTCGGCTTCAGCCGTAGATAGTGCAACCGAGTTTTGTTTCTTGCTAAACCATGAAATTAGATTTTCTCCTAAAAATTGACAAGACCCGCTGGTGCTTTTTCTATCAAGTTCCAGCGAAGTCTGAATCAGTGTACCCTATTAAGTTTATGCTTGATTCTTTAGAGTACCATAGACCTATGTTTTTTGTTCCTATGAGATATTTAAAAATTCTCTTAACTGCAATTAGGTGTGATTCCTTAGGATTAGATTGATATCTAGCACACATGCATACACTAAACATGATATCAGGTCTACTTGCTGTAAGATATAGTAAAGATCTTATCATACCTCTATACAGCTTTTGATCTACTGATTTACCTGATTCATCTTTGTCTAGTTTGCATGATGAGCTCATTAGGGTGCCAATTGACTTATTTCCATCTATGTCAAACTTCTTTAGCATTTTCTTGATGTATTTAGCTTGATTGATGAAAATTCCTTCCTTGGATTGTTTGATTTGAAGTTCGAGGAAGTAGTTCAATTCTCCCATCATGCTCATCTCAAATTCACTCTGCATTAACTCAGCAAACTCTTCGCAAAGGCGATTGTTAGTAGCACCGAAGATAATATCATCTACATAAATCTGCACTACCAACATATTTTTATTTTCCTTTTTCAAAAATAGAGTTGTATCAACATTTTCTCTAGAAAATTCATGGTCTAATAGAAATTTGCTAAGTCTTTCATACCATGCTCTACGGGCTTGTTTTAGACCATAAAGTGCTTTATTTAGTTTATAAACATGATTGGGGTATTGATGGTTCTCAAAATCAGAAGGTTGTTCTACATAAACTTCCTCATTAATATACCCATTCAAGAAGGCACTTTTTACATCCATTTAGAGTAATTTGAAATCTTTATTGCATGCAAATGCTAGTAATAATCTAATTGCCTCAAATCTAGCTACAGGAGCAAAGTCTCATCAAAATCTATACCTTCTTCTTGATTATAGCCCTTTGCTACTAGTCTAGCCTTGTTCCTAATCACAATTCTATTTTCATCAAGTTTATTTTTGTATATCCATTTAGTTCCCATTATTGAGTATTTAGTGGGTCTTTCAACTAAGTTCCATACTTTATTTCTTATAAATTGGTTAAGTTTCTCTTGCATAGCATTCATCCAATTTACATCACTTTCAGCTTCTTCTATGCTTTTAGGTTCTAAATATGAAACAAATGCAAAATAATTATTTAAGTTCCTAAGAGAGGCTCTAGTTCTAACAAGTTGAGATGGATCATCTAAGATTAATTCTTTAAGATGACCATGAGCATACCTCCAAGCCTTAGTAAGCCCATGATTAACAATTACCTCTTGGTTTGTTGATGTATCTCCAATCTGTTTCGGTTCATTTTATTGTAATATCATGTCATTCATCTTTTCCTCAAGTATCCCTGCATCATCATTAAGAGCTACTCTCTTGCTAGAAGAGACATCATTAGTATCATAAAAAACAACATGTATAGACTCTTCAATAAAAAGGATTCTTTTATTGAAGACTCTATAAGCTTTACTTGATGTAGAATATTTCAAAAAGATACCTTCATCAGATTTGGAATCAAATTTGCCTAAGTTATTTTTGCCATTATTATGAATGAAACACCTACACCCAAAAACATGAAAATAATTTACTTTGGGCTTTCTATCTCTCCAAAATTCATAAGGTGTTTTCTTTATAATTGGTCTCAATAAAACTCTATTTACTATATGACATGATGTGTTAATGGCTTCTCCCCAAAAATACTTAGGGAGGTTACTTTCACACAACATGGTTCTAGCCATTTTCTCTAGGGTTCTATTCTTTCTTTTCACAACTCCATTTTGTTGTGATGTCCTAGGTGCAGAGAAATTATGAGTTATTCCCTTTTTACTACAGAATTCATCAAATAGATGATTTTCAAATTCCATTCCATGATCACTCCTAATAGCTATAACTGAAGCATTTCTTGAGTTAGTTACTTCCTTATGAAATTTCTTAAATACTGAAAATATTTCATCTTTATAAGCTAAAAACATGACCCATGTGTATCTAGAAAAATCATCTATAATGACAAGACCATACTTGTTTCCACCAAGGCTTGTGGTTCTAGTTGGTCCAAAAAGATCCATGTGAAGTAGTTCAAGGGGTCTAGCAATAGAGACACAATTTATGGATTTAAAGAAACTTCTAGATTGTTTGCCAAATTGACATGCTTCACAAATTTTATTTTTCTCAAATTTTAGCTTTGGCAAACCAATCACAGAATCTCTTTTAACTAATTTTGATATTGTATCCATATTTGCATGACCTAATTTACGGTGCCATAACCAACTTGCATCATTGACTTTAGAATCACTAGCTACAAGGCAACGGCTATTATTAGCGAGATCTTCAAGATCTACTACATAAACATTGCCACGTCTTATTCCTTTGAATGCTAAGCTATTGTCAATTGAGTTAGTTATGATGCATAGAGATGGCTTAAACAGAACATCAAAACCTCTATCACATAATTGACTAACGCTAAGTAAGTTATGCTTAAGACCATCTACAAATCGTACATTATCAACGAAGGTTGAAGAGGTGATTTGTACTTTACCTATACCCATTTTTTTCTTTCTTTCAAATAAGTTGGCTTGAGGCCTTCCTTTGTAAAAACCCAATTCAGACTTGACTGTTGCCCACGGGTTCCTATGGTATCGGCTTGACCTTTCATAAGCAGGGACAGAATGAAACGACCATAATAAAGACGGCCAATGATGTGACCTTGGTTATCGTCTCCAAAAATCACAACACCTTCCTTTTAGGCTCTAGGATGAAGAATTGCTCCTTGTCACCCGTCATGTGTCTTGAGCAGCCACTATCCAAGTACCAACAGTTTTTGTCGACCTTGGCTGCAAGACACTCCTACACAAGGAAATCATACAATTTTAGGTACCCAAGTTTTCTTGGGTCCTTCAAGGTTAGCTATGTTGGTTCCTTTTAGAACCCAAATCTTTTTAATTTTTCTTTTAGCTTCTATTTTCCTATGGTCACACACATTAGCTTTATGTCCTACTTTTCCACAGCAAAAACAGGTTATATTTTTAGTTTTACTTTTCCCAGCTTTTACAAAAAAGTTTTTAAGAAATTTTTGCTTATTCTTAGGCTTATACCCTAAACCAGCTCTATTAAACACAGCTCGTTGACTATTAAGAATCATCTCCAATTTTTCAGAACTATATGTAAACTTTTCTACAATAAGTTTGTATTTTTCAAGTTCTTTTGTTAACTTTAGTTTTTCTGTTTTTAGTAAGTTTAAGTCTTTTGTAAGATTATCTTTTATAGTTTGGTTTCTATTTTTAAGTTCTGTTACTTCCTTAGTTAGTCTTTCATTATCTTTAATTAAGGTATTAGTTTTTTGAGTTATCAATTTATTGCTTGTTTTAAGTTCTAAGTTTTTTTTGATGATAGAGTCCTTGTCCTTAATCAATTTATCGTACTTATGAGTGTAAGATTGATTAGTTACTTTCAATTCTTTGTTTTTAAGGTTTATTGTGTTATATTCATCCATTAGTTCATTAAAAGCATCATATAATTCATCAAAGATAAAATCTAAATGTGTTTCAGATATTACCTCATTATCATTTGCCATGAAGTAAAAATTTGCTTTTTTCTCTTGTTCCTCATCCGATGATGATGAAGATTGATCGGAGTCTGTCAAGGTAGAGACAAGAGCTTTCTTCTTCTTGTATTTGCTGCCCTTCTTCAGCAAGGGACAGTCAATTCTGAAATGTCCCGGCTTCTTGCATTCATAGCAACCGATTTCCTCACTTTTCCTTTTCTTACCTTTGTCCTTGTTGTAGAAAATTGAGGAACCTCTCTTCTGATGAAAGGACTTCTTTCGGTTAATGAATCTTCTGAACTTTCGCACAAGAAGAGCCTCATCTTCATCTCCTTCATTGTCTTCTTCTTCACTGCTGCTACTGCAAGAGGGATTCTTGTTAGAAGAAGTAGACTTAAGGGCAATTACCTTTTTCTTGTGGGAGGACTCTTCTTCACTGTGTTGCTTCATTGTGAGCTCATGTGTCATCAAAGATCCAAGGAGCTCTTCGAGTGCCAGCTTGTTCAAGTCTTTGGCTTCTTGGATCGCCGTTACCTTGGCTTCCCATGACCTTGGTAAAGATCGAAGAACTTTCCCGACAAGATCACTGTTAGTATAACTTTTGCCAAGGCTTTTTAAGCCATTGACAATATCAGTAAATCTAGTAAACATGCAAGTGATAGTTTCATTAGATTTCATTTTAAATAGTTCATACTTATGAACTAGCATGTTTATTTTGGATTCCTTGACTTGATTCATGCCCTCGTAAGTCACTTCAAGTCTATCCCATATCTCTTTTGCAGAATTGCAAGTAGAGATTCTATTGAATTCATTAGGGTCTAAGGCACAAAATAATACATTCATTGCTTTGGCATTTAGTTATGCCTTCCTTCTATCACTATCATCTCAATCTTTTTCAAGTTTGGGTATATAAATGTTATCTACACAGATAGAAGGAATATATGGTCCATTAACTATGATACTCCAAACATCATAGTCTTGGGCTTGGATAAATATCCTCATTCTAGCCTTCCAGTAGGTGTAGTTAGTTCCATTGAAGAATGGAGGCCTATTGGTGGATTGCCCATCACTAAGAGAAGATCCAAAAGGGGTTGTCATTTTGATCCTTTACTCTTTTAATATAAGAGCTCCGGCTCTGATACCACTTGTTGCCCAAGAAGACAACCTAAGAGGGAGGGTGAATTGGGTTTGGATTAATTCTCGACCAATTAAAAACTCTGATTAGTAATTAACTAAGTCTATTGCAAGCAAATTGGTTAAGTTACTAGATGAAGTGAATGACGAGAGAGAGAGAGGTCAGCGGCCAATACAAACACAAACCAATTTATAGTGGTTCGGAGCTAACCCTTGCTCCTACGTCCACTCCCCAAGCTTCACTTGGGAGTTCACTATAATTCCTTGGATTACAGTCGGTTGTTTTACAAGTTAACAACCCAACTTGTTGTTTTCGCGAGATCACAACGAACTCGGTCGATTTTCACAGGCTCACCAACTAGAACCTCCCGATTATTTTTCCGGGATCACAATCGAACCCTTACACCATTGGTTTTAACTTCGGCTCACCAACAAACCTTAAAACCCTTGATTCAATCCCCTGATTGAATCAAGTAAGAAAACAGTTTGGAAAAAGTTGCAAGGAAAGCTTCTTAATAAGCAAATATTAATCAATATGAATAGAGTAGAGTTAGAAGCCCTCAAACAGATTTTGGAAGAGGAAGAAGGGGCTTCTCGAACTCTGAGTCTTCTCTTTGAGTGCACTGAAGATCTGATGTCAGAGGAAGAGCCTTGAATATGAAGGAAAGACTTCTAGGAATGTATTGAATGCGGTTCTTTCTTCTTTTGCTTGACTTTTCTTTCAATTGACAAGCCTGTTAGATGTATGCCCTAGAAGCCAATTTTGGCTGACACATTATTAATTCTAGGACATAATTTGTACTTGACTTTATTATTATTGAATAAATGAAAGGCATCTTTTTCATTCATATTATTATTGTGTCTATGAATCGTCCAAGGAATTAATAAGATGATGATACATATTCTCAAGAGTTGAGAATTTGAGCCATGTATCATTAGTATTAATTTCTGAACGCTCCTGATCGATAGATCATCACGAGGACGGTGATCGATCCGATGAGATCAGTGCACAGATTACTTTCCTTATGGATGGACGAGACTCGAGTCCACAGTGTGGCGACACTGAAGTAATAGTGTAGGTGCTTATTAAGAACAAGGGTACTGAGCGTGACCAATACAAGAAGTCACTTGGATGTCTATCCACTCGTCAGTGACTTGCTTGATGTTGCAGTAGTGTGACTGGTCCTTTGACCTGCGGTGCTTCGGCTACTCACAGTGAGGTTATTGTAGTTTGACTGCACACATACATGGTCTCTAGCCATATGGGTCCATGCAGTGTAGATTGGCTGCAGTAAGTTCACTGTAGGAGTAGGGAATGTACCTATAAGAAATCTATCGACCTTGATAGATAAGGAGAGATCCTATGTGATTTATAAGACTGAGTTTGTAAGACCTCAGCCGGGGCAGTATGCACAGTGGAGAAAGAGTTTTTCACTCTCGAACTTAAGTCGAATAAATCTTCACATATGACAGATGATGGGGTTTGACGAGTTGTCCATGACCTCCGTCCTGTAGGGATCCACGATAGTAGGACTGTATCACACGATAACTGCACCTAGAGGTTCACCATTCTATTCTGCTGGGTAGCCACTACATGCTGCTAGGTGTCACTGGTGGATGGTGGAACTCATAGGGATTGTCTCGATGATCGATAAACCCTAATGAGTTGAGTTGGAATCATTCCAACCCATTGAAAGGAGTTTTTTAATGATATTGTGATAGAGATCACAATATATCTCACTACTAGTCAGAGTAGAACCTATGGGGTCACACACACTAGAAGTATTGACCGATCCGATGGTTGAATCGTGATTAAGAATCACAAGTAATCAATTCGATTGATATTCAGTTGAAGAAGGAACAAAGGAAATTAATTAATTGGACTTGAAACAAGAGTCCTACTTCGAGTAGGATTCCTAGAGTCCTAATTGGATTAGGACTAGGAATCCTAGTTGGAGTAGGACTGGGATTCCTACTTGGAATAGGATTCCTACAATTCTAATGAGATTAGGAGTTTTGAATTAAAATTGGATTCCTGCTTGGAATAGGATTCCTAGAGTCCTAATCAGATTAGGACTTCGGATTCAAATAAGAGTCCTAATTAGATTAGGACTAAAATCAAATATGTCCTAATTTGGATTAGAATTTCTTAAGTCCTAATTAATTATTAATCTAATAAATTAATATGACTTCTAATTGGATTAGGATTGAAGAGTTCAATTGAGTCATGGTTCATTTAAGTTCTAATTGGATTAGGACTAGCATAGATTGAACCCGATTGATCCATGATTTGGTTAATCCTAATTAGATTAGGACTAAACCATGAGAAGGGCACCTAATCCCCCTTGGAAGAGGATTGGGTTAACCAAGCTAGAGGGGCATAAGCCCCTCTCATCTTGATTAGGTGCGGCATGAAGAGAGGGGGCCGGCGCCCCCTCTTGGAAAGAAGTCAAGGGCTCCTAACTTGTAGGAGCCCTTCATGCTTATAAAAGAGGAACTAGGGCCGGCGCCCTAGATGGACTTCTCCTTCTCTTCAAGCCGTGGCCTCCCTCTCTTCCACCTTGAGTTTCAGCCGCAAGCAAAGGAAGAGCAAAGGTCCAAGAGTTGGCGGCCTCCTCCCCTTCCCTTCCTTCATCCAACGCAGGAAAAGGAAAGGCTGCAGTAGGGGCTTTGGTTCTTCTTCAAGATCCCTCCTTCTTCTTCCTCCTCTCAAGCACAATCAAGGGTTGATTGAAAGAGAGGAAATCAGCCATCAAACGAAGTCTTTGCAAGGGAGCTAGCACTCCGGAAAGACAAGAAAGCTTTGATCGGTCCTCTGCTTCGTGTGGATACCCGTAGAGGCCGGACGTTTGAACGGCTTCAAACGAACCTTCATCCTAAAACCACGAACTTCAGTTTGCGGTGATCATCTACCCGCACAAGGTGAAGATCTGATCTTCTAATGTATTTAAAAGTTTTTAATCCTTACCTATCTACGAACGGTTCATGAAACAACATTCATGCGATGAACGTCGATCCCGCACATGCCTCTTCCGCTGCCATCTGATTTTTTTTGAAATATCAGCGGCATAGGCGGGTTCCCAACAGTGGTATCAGAACCTAGGCTTCGTAGATTAAGGTAAGAATTAATTATAAATAGGCTTATTAGATCTGAAAATTGAATGATCATGCATGCTGAAAATTTCTGCATGCAGATTTTTTCCTAGGGTGCTGATTTTTACATGCTGATTTTTATGTGATAAAAAGATGATTCTAATTGCATTGCTAATGGGATTACAAAGTTTAGAATCATGATTAGCATGATCAGCAACCTATGTCATGAGATAATCAGTTAGTTTTCAGATCTGAAAATTATAATTGCTGCATGTGGTGATGATCATAGGATTCAAACCCTTTTGGTATCAAATGTAATGACCTGCAATGTGATCTGTGATGTCATGTAATTTTTCAGATGCTTGCATGCATCTTATTTGATGTTTTGAGAGGCTTGCGTGCCTCCTAAAAGGGAGATGTAATTTATTTTTATTTTATTTTATATCTGGTTGTATTTTTGTGATGTGATGTACGTCAACGATCAAGTCGAAGATGATGCATGAGATGAGCAGGGGTCTAAGCGGTTGATGGCGATTGGATCAAGAGTTGGTCAAGGATCGAATCAAGGAGGCTTGGAACCAATTCAAGAGTTGAAGACCAGTTGATCGATTGACGTGCATGTGCTTGTAATACGACCTAATTAGAATCCATGATCATCACCTATTTAAAGTTTAGCTTTAATTATTGCTGCGATTATAACTGCCTGCAATGTGCCGTTTGCATGTGATGTGAATGAGAGTCGGGTAGATCGGTTTACATGTGACGTAGCAAACCCAATTGAGACCTAAATTAAAACCTCCTCAATCAAGTCGAGAGTGAACCAACATGAGCAAGTCATATTAGATTAATTGATCTAATTGGTGTCTAGGAAAGCATGAAAGCTGGTTACTTAATTAGAACCTTACTCTCTGAGTAAGGAGAGCCTCCCACCTGCTTACCTGGCCAATTGTTCGATTACCTCTTATGAAGAGCTCAAGTTGCAAACACTAAGACCTGATTAACCAATATTAAGTCAACAGGTCTTCCACCGTAGTAGAGCTGCTAAGGCCTTTCTGATGTTGATTTGTCTCGGCTGGATACAGTGGTCAAGTTGCATCGGGGGGCTGGACCTCTCTATAGACATGAGATGTTGTAGGATAAAGGTGGGGTTGGGCACCAATAACTGTTAGGTGAGGACCCAATGACGACGTTATTCCTACGGTTATATGGTGGGTCTGACTTAACTAAGAAATGGGACCAATAACTGTTAGGTGAGGTTTTCATGGCTTAGAGACCAAGTTGCACTGCAACATGTTTGAGAAGCATTGTGCAAGAGTTGTACATTCATCAATCTATGTGTCACCAATAACTGTTAGGTGAGGTGGCATGTAAATCGGTGGAACCGCAGTACCCACTAGAAACCCTAGTCGTGTAGGATTTCCGTTTTCCTACCAGGAGAGTGTGAGGAATTCGAGAAAATAGTGGGAGGTACATTTGTTCTAAAAGACCTTAGAACAGATTAATGATCCAGTACAAAAGTCTCACTAGAATCTTTACTCTCTGCAGATACAATGTCAGCTTCAAACCCTTTGACCCGTATTCTTGAGACCAACCGATTGACCGGAACCAATTACAAGGACTGGCTTAGAAACCTCAAAATTGTTTTGGACTGTGAGAAAATAGGCTACATACTCGATTCAGATAGCCGCATACTACCAACACGTCCTACTGATGTTCAGCGTCAGATGCATCAAAAGTGGATGGATGATGACATTAGAGTTAAATGCTATATGATGGCATCCATGTCAAATGAACTCCAATGCCAGCATGAGAATCTCAAGACTACTAGGGACATACTAGCACACCTGCAAGAGTTGTATGGTGAGCAGAGTCGCACAGCTCGTTTTGAAGTATCCAAGAGGCTCTTCAAGACAAAGATGCGCGAAGGGCAGTCTGTCCATGATCATGGTCTGACTATAATCAAGGACCTAGAGGAGCTTGAGAAGCTCGGAATGAACATGCACAAGGAATTACAAGTGGATTTGATCCTACAGTCACTTCCTGATTCATTTGGTCAGTTTATAGTAAACTACCACATGAATAAAATTGAATGCACTAAGACTGAACTAATAAACATGTTGGTAACTGCTGAGGGAGCCTTGAAAGGTTCAAGGGGCAATGTCCTTGCTGCTGAGTTGACTTCTGGTTGATAGTGAATCCTAGGTTCTTCGGTGTTTAGCATGCTGAATTTTCTTTTTTTTTTTTGAAAACCATGGCTGAACCTGATCGGGTTACCTACGTACCTCTTCATAAGGGGGATCAAGCCATATGTAGTTCTTTTTAAGTTTTAAAACGCAGCGGAAAAACCGAATCAAACAATTTAATTCATGCATACTTACAAGATCAAATCTAGAAATCAGCACCTTAAGAACACATAGGATTATGCCGGAATCGTTTAAACAATTATGCTAAAACTTTTATGCATGATTAACTATCAGATCTGAAACTTAAGAACTCTATTCCAATTAATCTCCGAATATCCATCGAATGGATTCTGGAGATATCTCCGTGAGGAGCCCCAAAAGAGGGTAAAACCTCGGAGAATTAGACCTAGACCTTGACACCATAATAAATGATTAATGCTAGATTAATACCTTTTATGATGGATGAAAGTTGTGAATCTGATTCTTGACATCGCAGCCACGCACACGAATGGCCTCTACGAGAAGTACAGGCGAAGTCCTGAAGGATCTTCTTCCGCAACAGTGCTAGCAGCTGCAGAACACTTGAAAGCTGAAATCTGCCCACCGGAATTCAATCAATTCTTGATCAATCGTCTTGAAGCAGATAGAGATGAGGTTTGTAAGGGAAGTAGAGGACTCAGATCTGATCTTGAATCTTCTAGATATTCACCCTGAAAATCCTATCTAAAATGGAGAAGAAGAGGAGGAGGAGGCGGGTGAGGAAGAAGGCTGCAATGGATGTGTTTTTGGTGCCCATGTTTGACCCCTTTTAATGGCCTCCGAATTTTCATTCAAAATTCAAAATTTATTTTCAGAAAACCTCTTTTAGTTGGCACATGCAAAGGAATAGGAACAACCCAAATCAGATCTCAACCAAATCTGATTTAAATTCAAATTTTAAACACATGTGCAAGAGGGAAGGAATTTGAAATCCATGCGGCAAGGTAAAACACTTCATAATTTCGAAATCACCTCTTGAAATTCGAATTTAATCCATTCAAAAACTCAGACGCCACCTTGGCTGATGGTTTGAGTGATTAAAATCATTTAACACATTGCTTAATGTTTGAATTTAAATTCAAATAACAAACAATGTCGTTATGTGTCAAGCAATGGGTCCATGTGCCATGCAATAATTTTGGTTTATTTAAAATTCATGAAATCCAATTCCATGTCACCAATAATTGCCACATCATCTGAGCCTAATCCCCTTGGGTTGCACCTAATCAAATTTGGTCAAACCCGAATTAAAACAAAGCAATTTGGTTGAACCCAATCTAATCAAGTCAGACCCTGATTGAGCTCAAATTGAATCCAATTCAATTTTGGCTCATGCAAACTCAATCAAATTGAATTATTACTTTGTGTTGGACCTAATTCAATTAGGTCAATCCCCAATTAAGAACAAATTAATTTAAAATTAATTTGATCAGCTTAAGTCCTTTTTGGTTCTGACCTAATCCAATCAGGTCAAAATCCTGATTGAGCCCAAACTTGAATCCAATTCAATTTGGCTCATCCTTAGCACAATTACTCAATCAAATTGAGTTTATTAGTAATTTAATTACTAATTAATCCTTCAATAATTACTTTATTTATTTTATAAGATAATTTGCCAATCAAATTGACCAAATTACCCTTGAATGATTCTTAATCATTCATCAGCTTTCTTGATCAATCAGGAATCTTCTATGCGTGTGACCTCATAGGTTCGAACCTAAGCCGGTAGTATAGGAACAATTTTCTACACTAATCGATGTGACCATCTAGCAATGGTACCCGACGTCCGGATAGGTCGAATATATGCGAAGCAAATATTCTAGAACCCTGAACTATGGTTACTATATAATTCAATCCCTTTGACTCCTAATGCCAGGATGACTTAGAGCTCACTGTCAACCCTATAATTAGTACATCCATTATGTGATTAACTTTAGATATCCCGTGACTCCTTACTGGGATTACCCTGGCCAAGGTTTTGCTAAATTAATCACAAGACATTATCTCCTGTTTTCAGGAGGGGTCAATTCCATCTTGACTCACAACTGACTATGCAAGTACTTGACTGCACCCAGTGACCTTCCGTCACTGAATTAGAAATTCAGGTAGTCCGGTACCAAAGTACAGTGAGTTGCTTGCTAGTCACAGGTTGCGGTCTCAGGTCAGAGGGCCAAACTTATACCCATATCCACTCGGAACATCTCTCGATAGTAGAGCGTTCCGGAATTGGTCACGTTCAGTGAAATGTACTCCTACACTTCACCTGTGTGGCATACCAGTGTCTCCACACTCCTTGGTTAAGAGGACAACCAACGTATATGTCACACAACGACCTAATCTCGATAATGTTGTCGTCCTAGTAACAACATATCATTTGGTCGCGAACAAGTTTAAGGACTCAAAGATAAATCCTCCTTTATCATAACATAAGTCCTAAGGACTTCATCATATAAGAGTTCATTTGAAGATGAAATGATGAATAATGCCAAATAACACTTTATTAATTTGTCAATTCATTTACAAAATTCAATCATCAATATGCTGGCGATTGACATTTAGGATACAAATCCCAACAACTCCCACTTAGCCTATTGCCAATCGGCACAGTATCTAATACCCATCTTCGACTTGTGTTCGTCGAACTCTTTAATGCCGAGGACTTTGGTAAATGGGTCAGCCAGATTTTCTTTTGTGTCAATCTTCTGAAGATCAATATCACCTCGATCGATGATCTCTCGAACCAGGTGGTAGCGACGTAGAATATGCTTGGTCCGCTGATGTGCTTTAGGTTCCCTTGCTTGAGCTATGGCCCCAGTATTGTCACAAAATACAGGCACTGGACCATCAATGGAGGGTGTCACTCCAAGCTCGGTGATGAACTTCCACAACCATACAGCTTCCTTGGCGGCATCAGATGCTGCGATATATTCTGCTTCACATGTAGAATCTGCCACTGTATGCTGCTTAGAACTCTTCCAGCAGATGGCCCCACCCTTAAGAGTGAAGATATATCCTGACACGCTCTTGCTGTCATCTTGATCTGACTGAAAACTTGAATCAGTATATCCCTCAAGTTTTAAGTCAGAATCACCATAGACAAGCCACTGATCTTTAGTATTTCTCAAATACTTAAGGATAGTTTTTACAACCTTCCAGTGGTTGCTATCTGGATCAGACTGGTATCTACTCACTACTCCTAGTGAGTATGCCACGTCTGGTCTAGTACATGTCATGGCATACATTATAGATCCCACTGCCGAAGCATATGGAATTCTATCCATACTCTCTCTTTCTTGAGGGGTTGTCGGACAATCCCTTTTAGAGAGGTTAATTCCATGCCCATCGGAAGATAGCCTTTCTTGGAATTAATCATACTGAACCTCTTCAGTATAGTATCAATGTATGTGGATTGGGATAATCCAAGCAATCTTCTAGATCTATCTCTATAGATCTTCATCCCTAGGATGTAAGATGCTTCTCCCAAATCCTTCATAGCAAATTGAGATGATAGCCAAACCTTTATTCCTTGTAATGCAGGAATGTCATTTCCGATTAAAAGAATGTCATCCACATACAAAATAAGGAATATAATAACTGAACCATTTGCCCATTTATAAATGCAAGGTTCCTCTTCATTCTTAATGAAGCCATATGTTTTGATTACCTTATCAAAACATATATTCCAACTCCGTGAAGCTTGCTTTAATTCATAAATAGATTTTTGAAGCTTGCACACTTTAGACTCATCTGCGGATGTAAAACCTTCAGGTTGTATCATATACACTTCTTCTTCTAAATCTCCATTTAGAAATGCGGTCTTTACATCCATTTGCCAGATTTCATAGTCTAAATGTGCTGCTATCGCAAGCACTATCCGAATGGACTTGAGCATTGCCACAGGAGAAAACGTCTCGTCATAGTCAATACCATAACGTTGACGATAACCCTTGGCAACTAGACGGGCTTTATAGGTCTCTACCTTTCCGTCTGCGCCTCGTTTCCTTTTGAATATCTTACACCCTATGGGTTTAATTCCTTCGGGTGGGTCAACTAATGTCCAAACATCATTGACCTTCATGGATTCCATTTCGGATTGCATGGCTCCAAGCCATTTATCAGAGTCATACCTCTGCATTGCATCCATATATGTGATCGGATCCTCATCGTTTTCATCAAGTTCGATAGGATCCCCATCCCGGACCAAGAAACCGTAGTATCTGTCCGGCTGACGTGGTACTCTATCCAATCGCCTTAATGGTGCATCTAATATGGGTTTTGGATCTGATCTAATCAAATCCGACTCAACTGCTTCAGTAGATGGTGTCGGATCTTCTACATGTTGAACTTCTCTAAGCTCAATATTAGAGCTATTTGTTCCTTCACCAAGGAATTCCTTTTCTAAGAAAATTGCTCTATTGCTTACGAACAATTTTTGTTCTTCAGCAAAGTAGAAGTAATATCCTTTAGTTTCTTTAGGGTAACCAACAAAAAAATATTTGTCAGACTTGGGTTTAAGTTTGTCTGTCTTCAAACGTTTGACGTACGCCGGACACCCCCAAATCCTAAGGTGAGAGAGCATCGGCTTGCGTCCAGTCCACATCTCATGTGGTGTTTTATTTACAGACTTACTTGGAACCTTATTTAGAATATAGCAGGCTGACTCAAGAGCATATTCCCAAAAAGATATGGGCAGATTAGCAAACCCCATCATGGATCGAACCATATCTAACAGAGTTCGATTTCTCCTTTCTGACACACCATTATATTGTGGTGTACTAGGAGGAGTCCATTGATAGAGAATCCCATTTTCTCCTAGATATGTCAAATTCACTGGAGAGGTATTTGTTGTCGGCGCCCCGCACCGGAACCCACTCACACCAGCGCCGCCACTGACGTCGGACAAGCAAGAGAGATACAAACGGATAAGCACTCTCTCGCTCCCTCGACTCCGGACTCAAGGATCACCTCTTCGCTCCGCCTACGAAGGGCAAAAGATTACCCCGTGGTATCAGTAGGATAAAACACTTGAGCACCGCAACGGATTATCAAAGATCAAAGGAAGAAGAAGGAAGAAAATAGCAAAGCAAACACAAAAAATGTAACGAGGTTCGGCTACAAATAGCCTACGTCCTCCACCGCTCCAAATCTCAATAAGGATGAACTGATTACAGAGATAGCACACACCCGAACGATCACAAGCGATCGATCTACAAGAGATTCACACAGAATTCCCTTTGCACAAGAAGTAGGATCCCAATCCTCTTCTTCTCTAGAACCCTAGCCTCACAAACAAGAGTCTCTCTCAAATATACGGCCAATAATCTTACCCTAGGGCTCTCATGAGTCCTATATATAGTCTCAAGACCTTCAGATGATCATAGCCGTCGAAACGCCACCAAAAACACCAAAAGAAAAATCGTCCGTACGATTTTTCGCGAGCCCGAGTCGACTCGGCTGAAGTC
This sequence comes from Phoenix dactylifera, assembly GCF_009389715.1. Taxonomy (NCBI): domain Eukaryota; kingdom Viridiplantae; phylum Streptophyta; class Magnoliopsida; order Arecales; family Arecaceae; genus Phoenix; species Phoenix dactylifera. Next base: position 1,046,240 of record NW_024067688.1, read on the forward strand.
CGAGTCGACTCTGGCACGTCTGAACAACTTCCAGTTTAACTGGCACGATCTCGAGTCGACTCCACTGTATCTCGAGTCGACTCGACGATGCTCCGAGTCGACTCGACTGTAGTTCGAGTCGACTCTGACAGTCCAGACAGAAACATGATTTTTGCGGCTTTCTCCTCTCGGGTCGACTCGACAGACCTCGAGTCGACTCGACTGTTCCCGAGTCGACTCGACTGTTCCCGAGTCGACTCGACTGTTCCCGAGTCGACTCGACTGAAGCTCGAGTCGACTCCGACAGTCCGCCAGACAGAAAACTATGCAGAATTGATTTTTCTTCAATTCTCTTCATCACCAAAGGTCTCCACATACCCCAACAGTATTCACCTCCTCGATCTGATCGAAGAGTTTTAATACTTTTTCCAGTTTGTTTTTCTACTTCATTACGATATAATTTGAACATTTCAAATGATTCAGATTTATGTCTCATTAAATAGACATAACCATATCTTGAAAGGTCGTCTGTAAACGTACATCAGAATACCCACCTCTAGCATCTGTGCTCATTGGCCCACATACATCTGTAAATATGAATACCCACCTCTAGCATCTGTGCTCATTGGCCCACATACATCAGAATGTACAAGGGTCAATAAATCACTGGCTCGTTCACCTTTTCCGGTAAAAGGTGATTTGGTCATTTTACCAAGAAGACATGATTCACAGGTTGTCAATGATTCACAATCATTAATATCAAGGATTCCTTCTTTACTTAACCTGTTCATCTTGTTCTTGTTAATATGACCTAGCCTATGATGCCAAAGGTAGACATCCGTGACATTATCTATTCTAGGGCGCTTATTGGATTTATACATTACATGAACAGGCTGTGACAAAATGTAAATGCCATTACTCAGAATTCCATTCATTACAACAACACCATTCCAAATGACATTGCAATAATCCTTTTTTATTGATATTTCATAACCATTTTTGGCCAAAAGGCCTACAGAAATGATATTCAATAGAAAACTTGGACAATAGTGACAATCACTAAGGACATTTACATGAGAGCTGAATTTATGTTTAAGAATTCCTAAAGCTAGAACTGGAACTGGTCTTCCATCTCCAACATTCAGGAACCTTTCTCCTTCTTCAAATCTCTTACTGACTTGTAGCCCCTGCAACAAATTGCAAATATTAAAAGGACTACCGGTATAATACCCAGGTCGAATTATCACAAATAGAAAAATTGCAAGGTGTTATCATATAAGTACCTTGATTGGCAACTGATTGCCCACTTTTCTTAGGCCGGTTCGGATCGAGGGATGCAATGTAAAGAGGACAATTCCTCTTCCAATGTCCTTGCTTCTTGCAGAAGAAGCACTCCGCCTTTCTCTGATCAGCCTTTTTATTATTTTTCTGACTAGGCTGAGCATGGTGCACCTGTTTCTTTTGGATTTTATTTTTCTTTTTCCCTTTCTTAAAGGAGCGATCCTTGGATGAACCTCCCACTAAGTTCACCGTCTTCTTAAGAAGTTGGTGATCATTCTCAAACGTCTGTAGTAACCCCAACAATTGGTGATAATTCACTACAGGTTTCGTCATACGAAAATGAGTGAGAAAATGACGGTATGATCCAGGCAATGAGTTTAGTATGGCATCCTTCCCCAATTGATCATGAAGGAAAAAGCCAAGAGAGCTTAGACGCTCGATCAACTCAATCATGTACAGTACATGATCAGTTACCGAGGTCCCATCTTTCATTCGGGCGCTGAAGATGGCACAACTAGTTTTGTGCCTCTCAACGTCGTCAGGAACGCCGAATGATTCATTCAACACTTGAATGATATCTTCCGGCTGCGTATTCTCAAAACGCCTACTAAACTCATCACTCATTGCTGCCAACATGATGCATCGAATAGTGATCTGGTCACTGAGCCACTTCTGATAAATGTCTCTGGCTGATCTTGATGCATTAGCAGCGGGCTGCTCAGGTGCTTGATCCGTTATCACATAAAGGATCCTCTCATGCTCTAACACTATTTTCAGTTTCCTATGCCAATTATTGAAATTTGGACCAGTCAACTTGTCATTGTCCAACAATGAGCAAAGTGACAAATTAGTGGCCATTTTTGCATAAAAAGAAAATTTGCCTATTAGTATATGAATTGACTAAACTCAATAGACTTGGACTTTAGTCTAAAGGTATTCCCACTATTTTATACAAATTGGTAGCCTCTACCTCTAATTCGAAAAATTACTCCTAATTCTTTAGTGGGCACTAGAACCCAATAGATCACATATAGGCCCGAGTGTGGCTCGGCCAACCCATATGCACCTATTGGTAGGTTCTTAACCAATTGCTTCACCAAGCAACTTCTAGTGATGATTTTGCCCTAGGTTTTCCGGCAGGCGTGTGGCGCCTCCACCGAATACCCTAGTCAGGTCCAACCATTAAATGATAGGGTTAAGTCTAATCAACTAATAGACGACCAAGCCCGAGTGTGGCTCGGCTCACCTGACCGCCTATTGAAGGTACACTTAACTCATCATATATTGAATGACAATTCCAATGCTTGATAAGTACCAGGCGTGTGGCGCCTCCAATAATTATCAAAACATTGGACCCATTATCACCCAACTTAATGGGAGGCTATGACCTAGTTATCCCCATAACTATTTCATTTTAAGGACCTAATAATTTTAGAGGATTTTATAATTAGGATAGATGAGAAGATCCGGTTAGTCTAATTTCTCCCACTGACTTCACCAAATCAGATTAGACTCAAACCGGTTAAGTAGACACCTAAATCAGTCATACTGATTTTCCTTAAGGCATGGGCTAACTCGAATCATTAAGTGATCCAATCAAAATGTGATTGACCATGTCGGCCAGGTTAGTGAGATCGGTGAAAGGGATATGCCATTAACTCGACAAAGACGAATCAGTGCGAGTAGCTCCCAATTAAAAACCACCGGTCAAAACTGCCAAACTTACCTTAGACACCGACTGGTTAATCAATTTCGATTTGATTACTCAAATGACTCGGGCTACACCTCTGAGCCTAAATCAAGTTCCATCTTGGTCTAATCAAAGACATGGAATTGATCAATCTACAACTATTGTATTTAACCTAGAGTTTCCTTGACCTAATCTAGTTACTACTTAATTAGATTTGATCAATTAACTCTAATTAGACCATGTTTGATTCTAACCTTAGGTCTAACCCAATCCTAAGAACTTGATTCAAGCTAACCCATATGCCCAAAGAATTATGCAATGTCAATTAATTGAGTTACAATTCTATTTCATAACACTTAATTCTCAATTAAGTTTAGACTTATGAAAGTTTTGATCATTGCATATTTCTTTTTAATTACATATTAATTACAATCTTTCAGTTCTTAAAACATATTTTCAGATCTGAGTTTTTGTAATTAATCACATGTAATCAGATTTAATTCATGTTTAAGTCATTATGTTTTATGTTCATGCATCACATATACATAACAACATGAATTAATACAAACAACATACATCTTATGTATTTGTTTTTTCACTTTTATTTTCAGATCTGATTTGTTCATTAAAATCAGAGATCATATGAATCATAAACTTTATTTAGATCTAATCTAAACAATATTATGATTTCAGATTTATTCATGTTACTAATCCTAACACAAACATGCATCATATGCATCCAAAATTTCAGATCTACTTAATCATGCATAATCAGCAATTAAATCAATCATAAAAAGCACTTTAGATCTAATCTAAACATGTTAATGATTTCAGATTTAATTGCAAGAATTAAAACAAAAAAGTTTAAACATAAACCTGGCTCTGATACCACTGATAGTGAATCCTAGGTTCTTCGGTGTTTAGCATGCTGAATTTTTTTTTTTTTTTTTGAAAACCATGGCTGAACCTGATCGGGTTGCCTACGTACCCCTTCATAAGGGGGATCAAGCCATACGTAGTTCTTTTTAAGTTTTAAAACGCAGCGGAAAAACCGAATCAAACAATTTAATTCATGCATGCTTACAAGATCAAATCTAGAAATCAGCACCTTAAGAACACATAGGATTATGCCGGAATCGTTTAAACAATTATGCTAAAACTTTTATGCACGATTAACTATCAGATCTGAAACTTAAGAACTCTATTCCAATTAATCTCCGAATATCCATCGAATGGATTCTGGAGATATCTCCGTGAGGAGCCCCAAAAGAGGGTAAAACCTCGGGGAATTGGACCTAGACCTTGAAACCATAATAAATGATTAATGCTAGATTAATACCTTTTATGATGGATGAAAGTTGTGAATCTGATTCTTGACTTCGCAGCCACGCACACGAATGGCCTCTACGAGAAGTACACGCGAAGTCCTGAAGGATCTTCTTCCGCAACAGTGCTAGCAGCTGCAGAACACTTGAAAGCTGAAATCTGCCCGCCGGGATTCAATCAACTCTTGATCAATCGTCTTGAAGCAGATAGAGATGAGGTTTGTAAGAAAAGTAGAGGACTCAGATCTGATCTTGAATCTTCTAGATATTCACCCTGAAAACCCTATCTAAAATGGAGAAGAAGAGGAGGAGGAGGCAGGTGAGGAAGAAGGCTGCAATGGATGTGTTTTTGGTGCCCATGTTTGACCCCTTTTAATGGCCTCCGAATTTTCATTCAAAATTCGAAATTTATTTTTAGAAAACCTCTTTTAGTTGGCACATGCAAAGGAATAGGAACAACCCAAATCAGATCTCAACCAAATCTGATTTAAATTCAAATTTTAAACACATGTGCAAGAGGGAAGGAATTTGAAATCCATGCGGCAAGGTAAAACACTTCATAATTTCGAAATCACCTCTTGAAATTTGAATTTAATCCATTCAAAAACTCAGACGCCACCTTGGCTGATGGTTTGAGTGATTAAAATCATTTAACACATTGCTTAATGTTTGAATTTAAATTCAAATAACAAACAATGTCGCCATGTGTCAAGCAATGGGTCCATGTGCCATGCAATAATTTTGGTTTATTTAAAATTCATGAAATCCAATTCCATGTCACCAATAATTGCCACATCATCTGAGCCTAATCCCCTTGGGTTGCACCTAATCAAATTTGGTCAAACCCGAATTAAAACAAAGCAATTTGGTTGAACCCAATCTAATCAGGTCAGACCCTGATTGAGCTCAAATTGAATCCAATTCAATTTTGGCTCATGCAAACTCAATCAAATTGAATTATTACTTTGTGTTGGACCTAATTCAATTAGGTCAATCCCCAATTAAGAACAAATTAATTTAAAATTAATTTGATCAGCTTAAGTCCTTTTTGGTTCTGACCTAATCCAATCAGGTCAAAATCCTGATTGAGCCCAAACTTGAATCCAATTCAATTTGGCTCATCCTTAGCACAATTACTCAATCAAATTGAGTTTATTAGTAATTTAATTACTAATTAATCCTTCAATAATTACTTTATTTATTTTATAAGATAATTTGCCAATCAAATTGACCAAATTATCCTTGAATGATTCTTAATCATTCATCAGCTTTCTTGATCAATCAGGAATCTTCTATGCGTGTGACCTCATAGGTTCGAACTTAAGCCGGTAGTATAGGAACAATTTTCTACACTAATCGATGTGACCATCTAGCAATGGTACCCGACGTCCGGATAGGTCGAATATATGCGAAGCAAATATTCTGGAACCCTGAACTATGGTTACTATATAATTCAATCCCTTTGACTCCTAATGCCAGGATGACTTAGAGCTCACTGTCAACCCTATAATTAGTACATCCATTATGTGATTAACTTTAGATATCGCGTGACTCCTTACTGGGATTACCCTGGCCAAGGTTTTGCTAAATTAATCACAAGACATTATCTCCTATTTTCAGGAGGGGTCAATTCCATCTTGACTCACAACTGACTACGCAAGTACTTGACTGCACCCAGTGACCTTCCGTCACTGAATTAGAAATTCAGGTAGTCCGGTACCAAAGTACAGTGAGTTGCTTGCTAGTCACAGGTTGCGGTCTCAGGTCAGAGGGCCAAACTTATACCCATATCCACTCGGAACATCTCTCGACAGTAGAGCGTTCCGAAATTGGTCACGTTCAGTGAAATGTACTCCTACACTTCACCTGTGTGGCATACCAGTGTCTCCACACTCCTTGGTTAAGAGGACAACCAACGTATATGTCACACAACGACCTAATCTCGATAATGCTGTCGTCCTAGTAACAACATATCATTTGGTCGCGAACAAGTTTAAGGACTCAAAGATAAATCCTCCTTTATCATAACATAAGTCCTAAGGACTTCATCATATAAGAGTTCATTTGAAGATGAAATGATGAATAATGCCAAATAACACTTTATTAATTTGTCAATTCATTTACAAAATTCAATCATCAATATGCTGACGATTGACATTTAGGATACAAATCCCAACACTGGTTTCAAGAGAAAGTCTACTTGGAAGAAAAAGAAGCCTGCTAAGAAGCAGAAGAAAGACAAGAAGCCAAATAAGGAAGTTCAAAAGAAAAAGGCTAATGACAAAGGAAAATGTTTCCACTGCAATGTCGGCGGCCACTGAAAAAGTAACTATCCTTCATACCTCGAGAGCCTGAAGAACAAGAAGATTGACACACCTTCAGAAGGTATAGACTTGCTCATTATTGAAACTAATCTAACGGTTTCTTCTACTTCTAGTTTGGTTATAGATTCTGGTTCTAGTGCTCATTTGTGCACTACCATGCAGGGTCTAAAGGAAAGTAGAAGGCTGGCGGAAGGTACGGTAACCCTTCGGGTTGGCAACGGGGCAAAAGTTGCTGCTTGGCTGTCGGCACCTACCATCTGTGACTACCGTCTGGTTTTAGTTTATTACTTAGAGACTGCTATTATGTACCTGCTGCTAGTAGAAATTTGATTTCTGTTTCATGTCTAGCACAGGAAGGTCATGTTTTTACATTTGACAAAGACTGCTGTTCTATTTATTTAAGAAATAAAATAGTCGTACGTGGTTTTATGATTGACAGTCTCTATCATTTGCATATGGATGTATCTATAAATGTGTCTGAGCAAGTAGTGAATGCCAAAGGATCCAAAAGATCCAGGGATAAGATGAACCAAAAATATTTGTGGCACCTCAGGCTTGGCCATATTGGAGAGGATAGGATGAACAAAATGGATAAAGATGGGCTTCTCAGCTCATTGACTTCCGAGTCATATCCAGTTTGCGAGTCCTGTCTTCAAGAAAAAATGGCCAGATTGCCCTTTGTAGGACATGGGGAGAGGACCACTGAAATACTTACCCTAGTACATACAGATGTATGTGGCCCATTCGATGTGCTATCTAGGAGACGTTATTCATACTTCATTACCTTTACCGATGATTATTCACGGTATGGGTATGTGTATCTTATGAGACACAAGTCTGAATCTTTTGAAAGGTTCAAGGAGTTCAGAAATGAAGTAGAAAAACAAACTGGAAAACCTCTTAAGGCTCTTCGATCAGATCGAGGAAGAGAATACCTTAGTGGAGAATTCCGGGAGTATCTCAAGGACAATGGCATAGTCTCACAATGGACTCCTCCGGGTACACCTCAACTCAACGGAGTGTCAGAGAGGAGGAATCGGACCCTATTGGATATGGTCAGGTCCATGATGAGCTTCACTGATTTACCTATGTTTCTTTGGGGAGATGCCTTACTTACCGCAGTATATCTACTGAATAGAGTTCCCTCTAAATCCGTTCCTACCACACCGTATGAGATATGGCATGGTAAGAAACCAAGTCTTGGTCATCTCAAGATTTGGGGATGTCCGGCCCACGTCAAGAGACTACAGGCGGACAAACTAGAGGCTAGGACCATAAGTGCTCGTTTTATAGGATATCCTAAAGAGTCATTAGGATACAATTTTTACGTCTCAGAGGATCACAATGTGTTTGTGAGCCGTCATGCCATCTTCTTGGAAAACCAGTTTATCCTTGATAGAGGCAGTGGGAGGAAAATTGAGCTTGAAGAGAAAGTCTCTGAAAAGCAACGAGTCATAGATCCTATTGAACCCATTCATACAGAGCCAGTACACGACGTCTCTCGCCACCTCGTAGATCTAGTAGGGTCTCCCATCCTCCCGATAGATACTTAGGTATACTAGAAGAGGATACCGAGGAAATGTTCCTAGTGGGAGATAGGGATCATACAGAACATCCCAAAACCTACGATGAGGCGATATCTGATACCGATTCCGAGAAATGGCTGGAAGCCATGAAGTCAGAGTTAGACTCCATGCATTCCAACCAAGTCTGGACCTTAGTAGATCCACCAGAAGGTATTGTACCTATTAGATGTAAATGGATCTATAAAAGAAAAATAGGTTCGGATGGAAAGGTAGAGACCTTTAAGGCAAGGCTGGTGGCGAAAGGGTATAGTCAACGCGAAGGCATTGACTATCAGGAGACCTTTTCACCTGTAGCCATGCTGAAATCCATCCGAACATTGCTTGCCATTGCAGCATTTCATGATTATGAAATCTGGCAGATGGATGTAAAAACTGCTTTCCTGAATGGATATCTTGATGAAGATATCTATATGGAACAGCCTCTGGGTTTCACTTCCAGTGATGGAGATCACAAGGTCTGCAAGCTGCAAAGGTCCATTTATGGACTAAAACAAGCATCTCGAAGTTGACACTCATTTCGATGACGCAATCAAAACGTTTGATTTCATCAAAAATGAAGAGGAACCGTGTGTTTACAAAAAGGTTAGTGGGAGCGCTGTCGTTTTTCTCGTACTGTACGTGGACGACATCCTCCTGATAGGGAATGATATTCCCATGCTAACCTCGGTCAAGGTCTGGTTGTCAAAAGAATTCTCCATGAAAGACCTTGGAGAAGCATCCTATATTTTGGGAATAAAGGTCTATAGAGATAGATCTAAAAGGATGCTTGGCCTATCACAGAAAATGTATATAGAGGAAGTACTGAAAAGGTTCAGCATGGAAAACTCCAAAAGGGGTCTTTTATCCCTTAGGCATGGAATTCATCTCTCCAAGAAGATGTGCCCCAACACATCTGAAGAGATTCAACGCATGAGCAAGATTCCCTATGCATCGGCAATAGGGAGCCTCATGTATGCCATGCTATGTACACGACCTGATATAGCTCTCGCTGTGAGTGTCACAAGCAGATATCAGTCAAATCCAGGTGAAGAACACTGGACAGCTGTGAAGAATATTCTTAAGTACTTGAGAAGAACTAAAGATTTATTCTTGGTTTTTGGAGGATCATCAGAGTTGAAGGTAGAAGGATACACAGATTCAGACTTCATGACTGATGTCGATGATAGGAAGTCAACATCTGGATATGTGTTCTTGTGCAATGGTGGTACGGTAAATTGGAAGAGTTCCAAACAACCGATCATTGCTGATTCTACTATGGAAGCTGAATATATCGCCGCCTCCGAAGCTGCTAAGGAAGGCTTCTGGTTCAAGAAATTCATTGCGGAATTGGATGTAATGTCATCAGATGCCATAACACTCTACTGCGATAATAATGGCGCCATAGCCCTTGCTAAGGAGCCAAGGTCTCATCAGAAGTCCAAGCATATAGAGCGGCGCTTCCATCTCATACGCGACTATGTTGAGAAGAAATATGTCGAAGTGCAGAGAGTAGACTCCGTGGATAACGTGGCAGACCCGTTCACTAAACAGCTAAGTCAGCAAAAGACTGAAGCCCACCTTGAGAAGATGGGACTAAGATATATGACTGATTGGCTTTAGTGCAAGTGGGAGATTGTTAGATGTATGCCCTAGAAGCCAATTTTGGCTGACACATTATTAATTCTAGGACATAATTTATACTTGACTTTATTATTATTGAATAAATGAAAGGCATCTTTTTCATTCATATTATTATTGTGTCTATGAATCGTCCAAGGAATTAATAAGATGATGATGCATATTCTCAAGAGTTGAGAATTTGAGCAATGTATCATTAGTGATTAATTTCTGAACGCTCCTGATCGATAGATCATCACGAGGACGGTGATCGATCCGATGAGATCAGTGCACAGATTACTTTCCTTATGGATGGACGAGACTCGAGTCCACAGTGTGGCGACACTGAAGTAATAGTGCAGGTGCTTGTTAAGAACAAGGGTACTGAGCGTGACCAATACAAGAAGTCACTTGGATGTCTATCCACTCGTCAGTGACTTACTTGATGTTGCAGTAGTGTGACTGGTCCTTTGACCTGCGGTGCTTCGGCTACTCACAGTGAGGTTATTGTAGTTTGACTGCACACATACATGGTCTCTAGCCATATGGGTCCATGTAGTGTAGATTGGCTGCAGTAAGTTCACTGTAGGAGTAGGGAATGTACCTATAAGGAATCTATCGACCTTGATAGATAAGGAGAGATCCTATGTGATTTATAAGACTGAGTTTGTAAGATCTCGGCCGGGGCAGTATGCACAGTGGAGAAAGAGTTTTCCACTCTCGAACTTAAGTCGAATAAATCTTCACATATGACAGACGATGGGGTTTGACGAGTTGTCCATGACCTCCATCCTGTAGGGATCCACGATAGTAGGACTGTATCACACGATAACTGCACCTAGAGGTTCACCATTCTATTCTGCTGGGTAGCCACTACATGCTGCTAGGTGTCACTGGTGGATGGTGGGACTCATAGGGATTGTCTCGATGATCGATAAACCCTAATGAGTTGAGTTGGAATCGTTCCAACCCATTGAAAGGAGTTTTTTAATGATATTGTGATAGAGATCACAATATATCTCACTACTAGTCAGAGTAGAACCTATGGGGTCACACACACTAGAAGTATTGACCGATCCGATGGTTGAATCGTGATTAAGAATCACAAGTAATCAATTCGATTGATATTCAGTTGAAGAAGGAACAAAGGGAATTAATTAATTGGACTTGAAACAAGAGTCCTACTTCGAGTAGGATTCCTAGAGTCCTAATTGGATTAGGACTAGGAATCCTAGTTGGAGTAGGACTGGGATTCCTACTTGGAATAGGATTCCTACAATTCTAATGAGATTAGGAGTTTTGAATTAAAATTGGATTCCTGCTTGGAATAGGATTCCTAGAGTCCTAATCAGATTAGGACTTCGGATTCAAATAAGAGTCCTAATTAGATTAGGACTAAAATCAAATATGTCCTAATTTGGATTAGGATTTCTTAAGTCCTAATTAATTATTAATCTAATAAATCAATATGACTTCTAATTGGATTAGGATTGAAGAGTTCAATTGAGTCATGGTTCATTTAAGTTCTAATTGGATTAGGACTAGCATAGATTGAACCCGATTGATCCATGATTTGGTTAATCCTAATTAGATTAGGACTAAACCATGAGAAGGGCACCTAATCCCCCTTGGAAGAGGATTGGGTTAACTAAGCTAGAGGGGCATAAGCCCCTCTCATCTTGATTAGGTGCGGCATGAAGAGAGGGGGCCGGCGCCCCCTCTTGGAAAGAAGTCAAGGGCTCCTAACTTGTAGGAGCCCTTCATGCTTATAAAAGAGGAACTAGGGCCGGCGCCCTAGATGGACTTCTCCTTCTCTTCAAGCCGTGGCCTCCCTCTCTTCCACCTTGAGTTTCAGCCGCAAGCAAAGGAAGAGCAAAGGTCCAAGAGTTGGCGGCCTCCTCCCCTTCCCTTCCTTCATCCAACGCAGGGAAAAGAAAGGCTGCAGTAGGGGCTTTGGTTCTTCTTCAAGATCCCTCCTTCTTCTTCCTCCTCTCAAGCACAATCAAGTGTTGATTGAAAGAGAGGAAATCAGCCATCAAAAGAAGTCTTTGCAAGGGAGCTAGCACCTCGGGAAGACAAGAAAGCTTTGATCGGTCCTCTGCTTCGTGTGGATACCCGTAGAGGCCGGACGTTTGAACGGCTTCAAACGAACCTTCATCCTAAAACCACGAACTTCAGTTTGCGGTGATCATCTACCCGCACAAGGTGAAGATCTGATCTTCTAATGTATTTAAAAGTTTTTAATCCTTACCTATCTACGAACGGTTCATGAAACAACGTTCATGCGATGAACGTCGATCCCGCACATGCCTCTTCCGCTGCCATCTGATTTTTTTTGAAATATCAGCGGCATAGGCGGGTTCCCAACAAAGCCAAGAGGGGGGGATGAATTGGTTTTTCTAAATTTTTGCTATCTTACTTTAGTCAATTGATGAGTGAGTGAAATTGAACTAATATACAATACAAACACACGAGAAGTATAGTGGTTCGGTGCTCTCCTAAGCACCTACGTCCACTCCCCAAGCGACCTCTTGGGAATTCACTATAATCCCACGGATTACAGTTGGATTGTTTTCCGGGCTCACAATCTAAAAACCTTTACACTTTGGTTTTTCGGGATCACCAAGAACCTATGTTGGTTTTACGGGCTCACCAACGAACTTTCACAATTGGTTTTACGGGTTCACCAATAAACCTATACCGTTGGTTTTGCGGGCTCACCAACAAATCTTTACAAGGTGATTAACAAAAGAAAGATGAAAGTTGAAGCTCCTAGATGAGCAAATATAACAATTATAAGCTACAAAGAAGAGTTTAGAATATAGTTATCGCTTGATGAAACTTCTCTCTTTTTTGTCAAGAATGCTTTTCTCTTCAAGGGTGGATGGAGCTCTTAATATCTCTTGAAATCTGCTCAACCACTTCCTTTTGACTCTTTGAATGAAGCACTTGGATGAAGAAGATTAGGGCACTTGTCTTTCTTGTGTAAGCTTTGATATTTTGCAAAAGGATATTTTCTCTGATGAATAGTGTCCCTTTAAATAGTTTTTCTCATCCATTGGACACCCCCCATTGGTCAGATTTCAAAAACTAGCCATTACTTGCTGTTGGAAGGACAAAAAGTACTTCTGCAAAACTAGCCGTTATGCTTCTGCCCGTGCTTGGGTCGACCCAATCTTTCCTGGGGTCGACTCAAACCACTGTTCATCAGACTTGGGGTCGACTCAACTTTCACTGGGATCGACCCAACTTTCACTTGGGTCGACTCATGCAACATTGGGGTCGACCCTCTCAGGAAACACAGAACCTTGTATTTTGGGTCGACTCAAGTTCCATTTGGGTCGACCCTCTCAGGGATTCCAGAGAACTGTTTTCTTAAGGCTTGAAGATGGGGTCGACTCAACTTCCACTTGGGTCGACCCAAGTACTGTTCATCCATCCCATGAGTGCTAGATTGTGCCAGTATGTTTCTAAAACGTGCCAGGGTCGATTCCATCTCTTCTAGGGTCGACTCCTACTCTGTGCCAAGTGTTCCAAAGGTGCGCCACTTCGTTCCAAGGCGTGCCAAATGTATCAGGGTCGACTCCAAACTAATTGGGGTCGACTCTAATCATATTTTTCTCCACTTTGAAAGTTAGTTATGCACATTGAAACAACAATATGATATTTCAATCAAATTACGATGCATGGCACAATAGAGTTTCATACCCTTAATAGTAGAAATTGCCGAATTGCCCTTTTAGGTATTTTCAACGTGAAACTTTGCCAAAATGGATTCTTGAGCTTATTACCATTCTCTATTACAAATTATATCTCGTTATAAATTCTTGAGAGTGGTTTTGACCATATGCTCTTAATGTATCGTAAATGTATCGAGGGTGTGTCATTTATCAATGATGTATCATAGTACCTTGTAGTATTCAATTAGATATTCCTTCAATGGTTGTGTTAATCATCAAAATAATACTATCACCCTTAATCTCCCCCTTTTTGATGATTACAAAATATTGAGTATGAGCAAATTGATTCTTATCTTAAAATTAGTTTTAGAAGGGCTCAAGTTGCTGAATTTCAGCTTTTCACATTTGAGAGTGAAGTCTTTCCCTATTTCATCCAAATATTACCAATTTGAACTTTTGATTTACTCCCCCTTTCTTTTATATTTGGTTAAAGATGAAACGTCAAAAATTTGAGATAATGCAAGAGTTTCAGATTATGTATCGAGGTGTGAGAGGTATGCGCCAAATTCTGAAATTTGATTAAAAGTTTAGATTTTAATACATATCGCTCCCCCTTAAGTATATATTGTCCTTGTTTGTCAACTTATTACAACTTAATTTTCTTTCCTTGCTTCTCCCCTTTTTGTTATCATCAAATAGGGGCATGGCAATAGATAAGTAGACACAGTAAATAATAAACATTCAGATTTTACTGATCAAACATGGAACATTGTAGTACATTAACACAAATACAATGTTCTTCAATCAAAGTACAAAGTACATGATCAACAAAAAATACATATGAGAACTAGATAAATCCTAGGCACTAATACCAAAAGTGCTAACATCAGCCTAGGAGGTATTTAATGGCTATGATCTAGTCCTCATCCTCCTAGCATAAGTGGCGAGGGGAGGTCGAGCCTGATGGGACTGAGTCTGGCGTGGACCTCGCTGAGCTGGATGACTCTGTGCCGAAACCTCTGACTCAGCTGCTCGGAGCACAGATGGACCATGAGCCTCTCTCTCTCCGTAATGCTCCGACCTCCTCTCTGAGATCGCTAATCTCAGCAGTCATGATATCCAACCTGCTCGTCAATCCATCAGTGATAGTCCTCGCTGAGCTGACATAAGCTCAGTCATCCTACTCCAAAACTCATCTGTGCACCCCGCAGGAACAGATGACGATGGGCCAGCCTCTGAAGGTGCCGTAGGATGCTCCTCAGGTACCTCAGCCTCAGGGATGGGGTCTCCAACCTCTGGTGCATCACCCTCCGGTGCATGTATCCCTGCTCCTGTACGCACCCACTGCCCGTTCACCTTCTCATAACCCATGCGAATGAGGGATCGTGCAGTGTAAGTGTCAGTGTATAGAAGGTGCCTGGAGATCTCTCTCTCTATTGATATGTCATGCTGTCGGAAGATCAGGGTGAGTATCATACCATAAGGCAGGGAGACTCTCGAATTGCATATGACCTTTCTCATCTGCCTAAGCATCATAGCTGGGAGGTTCAGGGGAATGCCCTGAATAATGTGCTCCATGATGACCAGGTCTCACTCAGAAATGAGATCAAATCTTCCGCTTTTTGGAAACAAAATCCAACCTACGAAGTTGTGCAACAACCTCATTTCAGCTGAAAGAGAGCTTGTTATTATATTTTCGAAATAGTCGAAATCATCATTCTCAAGAATCAACTGTAAAGCTCTCAACTTGTTTTCAGGCTTTTTTGGAGTTGCACCTTCGCACGGGAGATGAAGCAACTCACTCAAACTTTCTTCTGAAGCCCTAATCCTTACTCATCGGACTTCAGATATAAGCCCTCCTATTCCAACTTTCAGGAAGGCATAAAACTCACGAACCAACCCTGGGTAGATCACCACATCTAGGGAGCAAAGATACTCCCATCCTTGCCTTCGGATCCAATCACCCAACCGGAACCCTTCTTGATCCAAAAACTCGGAGTGGATCCTTCTTTCCGTGGTAACCGGTCTCCCCGCAAATTTTGCAAGTTGGACTGAAGGGGAGGGAGGAGGAGGAGGCTCTACACGTGTCTCACCTTATGGAGGCACTGTAGAAGACTCTGTAGCATTTCTATCAACACGGGTTGTCCGTGAAACCCTCCCGGATCGCTTAGCCACGGCTCGCTTGGGTCCCATTTCTTCAAGATCTTGATCTAACGGCTTGGGGAAGCTTCCTTCTACTGTTTGGAGATGATTGGAAGAGATTTGAGAGTGTAAAATAGGGTTTTTGGAAGAGGACAAGATGAAATAGTGCCCTAGAATGCTCACGGGTCCCCCTTTTAAAAGTGGAGTCCCGTCGTTGGGTCGACCCCAGATTTTTCTTGGGTCGACTCAACGTTGGGTCGACCCCATTCTGGCTTGGGTCAACCCTAGTTCAGAAATTTTTCTTTCTCTTCCTTTTTCTTTTTAAAAATTCTTCCTTTCCTCCAAACCTTACAAATTCTTACTGGGACAATGATACATTAGTAAGGAATCTATAGATGACTAGTTTGACTAATGTTTCATGGGTTTTTCAAAATGGAAGGAGAGTATCATGAGACAACTTGCTCTTTTTTATATCTCCTTAATCAAAAGGATCACATATGCCTAATTTCCTCCTAAGCATACAGAATCTATCTTCACTCAAAGGTTTTGTGAAGATGTCAGCTAATTATTTTTCAGTACAAACATGCTTAATACATATGTTCCCATTTTGCACATGATCTCTAATGAAATGATATCTTATTTCAATATGTTTGGCCTTCGAGTGCTGAACTGAATTTTTAGTAAGGTTGATAGCACTAGTATTATCACACTTTATAGAAATATTATCCAGTTTAACTCCATAGTCCTCTAGTTATTGCTTAAGCCATAGTACTTGAGCACAACAACTACCGGCAGCTATATATTCGGCTTCAGCCGTTGACAATGCTACTGAATTCTGCTTTTTGCTAAACCATGATACTAAGTTGTTTCCTAAAAGTTGACATGTTCCACTAGTGCTCTTCCTATCTAATTTGCATCCAGCAAAATCTGCATCAGAGTATGCAAGCAAATCTAGACAGGAATCTCTCGAGTACCATAATCCTATGTTTGTAGTTCCTCTCAAATATCTAAGGATTCTTTTAACAGCACTTAGATGTTACTTCTTAGGATCTGATTGGTATCTAGCACATATTCCCACACTAAACACTATGTCTGGCCTACTAGCAGTAAAGTAAAGCAAAGATCCAATTAAACCTCTATAAAGCTTCATATCTATACTTTTTCCTTTTCCATCTTTGTCTAGCTTACTAGTGGGATTCATTGGGGTCCCTATTTCCTTGTGATTTTCATTCCCAAACTTCTTTAATATTTTCTTTGTGTACTTAGTTTGATGAATGAAGATACCTTCTTTAGTTTGCTTGATTTGTAATCCGAGAAAAAAATTGAGTTCTCCCATCATACTCATCTCGAATTCTCCTTGTATTAAATTAGCAAACTCTTTGCAAAGATTACCATTTGTGGCACCAAAGATTATGTCATCTACATATATTTGTACCACTAGCAGATTTTTGTCTTTCCTTTTGAGAAAAAGTGTTTTATCTACATTTCCTCTACTGAAATCATTATTCAGTAGAAATTTGCTTAGTCGATCATACCAAACCCTAGGTGCTTGTTTTAATCCATATAATGCCTTATGTAATTTAAACACATGATTTGGCAAATCATGATTCTCAAAACTAGATGGTTGCTCTACATATACTTCTTTCTCTATAAAATCGTTTAAGAAGCCACTTTTCACATCCATTTGATACAATTTGAAATCCATGAAACATGCAAAAGCTAGAAGTAATCTAATGGCTTTTAATCTGGCCACGGGAGCAAATGTTTCCTCAAAATCTATCCCTTCTTCTTGATTGTATCCCTTAGCCACAAGTCTAGCTTTATTTCTTATAACTACCCCATTTTCATCTAATTTATTTCTAAAGATTCATTTTGTTCCAATTACAGAGTTATGCTTTGGTCTCTCAGTTAATGTCCATACATTACTTCTTTTGAATTGATTTAATTCTTCTTGCATAGCATTTATCCAATTGGTGTCTTTTTCAGCTTCTTCATAAGTCTTAGGTTCTAATTGTGAAACAAAAGCAAGATAATCATTTAAATTTCTAAGAGAGGATCGAGTTCTTATCCCTTGAGATGGATCACCAATAATTAAGTCTTTGGGGTGTCCATGTGCATACCTCCATTCCTTTGGCAAGTCTTGAGATTGTGGTGGCACGCAATCATTTTCTTTATCTTGATTTGGCACGTCATCAAGATTCAATTTTTCAAAGTCAATAATTCCTGCATCATCATCAAGAATATTTTCTCTCCTAGGAGAATCACTATCAGACTCATCAAAAATGATATTAACTGACTCTTCAACTACAGGAGTTCTTTTATTGAACACTCTGTATGCCCTGCTAAATGTAGAGTATCCTAAGAAGATACCTTCATCTCACTTGGCATCAAATTTACTTAGATCCTTCTTGCCATTGTTTAAAATGAAACATCTACATCCAAATACTCTAAGATATTTAGCAGTTGGTTTCTTATTCTTCCAAAGTTCATAAGGAGTTTTCTTGGTTATTGGTCGTATTAAAATCCGATTTAGAATATGGCAAGCGGTACTTATAGCTTCAGCCCAAAAGTACTTTGGAAGATTTGACTCGCACAACATTGTGCGTGCCATTTCTGCCAAGGTCCTATTTTTCCTTTCAACAACCCTATTTTGTTGAGACGTTCTAGGTGCTGAAAATTGACGTGAGATACCATTTTCATTACAAAATTTTTCAAAGTGTTGATTTTCAAATTCAGTTCCATGATCACTTCGAATTGCTATTAAGGTGAGCTTCTTTTCATTTATGATATTTTTATAATATTTAAAGAATACTGAAAATGCTTCATTCTTATGTGCAAGAAATGAAATCCATGTATACCTTGAAAAATTATCTACTATGACTAGTTCATACTTCTTCCCTCCTAGACTCGCGGTTCTAGTGGGTCCAAATAGATCCATATGTATGAGTTCAAAGTGCCTAGTGGTCGATACTATATTCTTTGATTTGAAGGATGATTTTGTTTGCTTTCCTAATGAGCATGGTCCACAGATTTTGTTCTTCTCAAAAATCAATTTTGGCACATCTTTTATTAATTCCTTTTTGACTAGTTTTAATATTAAGTCCATACTCGTATGTCCTAGTCTACGATGCCAAAGCCAACTTGCTTCATTTTTCTTTTCTTCGTTAGTAATTAAACATAATCCATTTTTCTTGCCTAATTCATGAAGATCTACCATTAAATATTTATTTGCCTTTGTCCTATAAGTACAATGCTATTATCTTTAGGATTTGTGATTATGCATACTGAGGCTTCAAATGTGACTTTAAAATCTTTATCACAAAATTGACTTATGCTAAGTAGGTTATGTTTCAAACCATTAACTAATAAGACATTTTCTATAAAGGTAGATGGAGTAATAAAAATTTTACCCTTTCCAATGATATACCATTTTCCATTGTCTCCATAGGTTACTACTCCACCCTTCTTAGATTCCAAGGTGACAAATTGTTCAACGTCACCTGTCATGTGTCTTGAACAGCCGCTGTCTAGATACCATCGTTTATCCACCTTATTAGCTGCAAGATACCCCTGCAATCAAGATCAAGAATAAGCTTTAGGTACCCAAACTATGTTGGGTCCTTTAGGGTTAGTACTTGATGTTCCTTTTGGAACCCAAACTTTCTTGAATTTAAGCTTATAATTATTACTCAATTTGTTGTTGCTAGACTTTCTATAGTTACATTCACATGCTTTATGTCCTAATTTATTGCAGCAATGACAAGTTATATTTTTATTTTTGGCTTTCACAAATATGTTCTTTAAGTATTTTTGTTTTCTATTTATTTTATATCCTAATCCAGCTTTATCATATACGGCTTTTTGACTATCAAGAATCATATTTAATTTGGTTGAGCTAAGTGTAAACTTGTCTACTAAGGATTTGTATTTTTCAGCATCTTCTTTTAACTTGACATTTTCAGCAATTAGATTCTCGGTTTCATTTGTGAATCTCCTACTTAATGTTTCATAGTTATTAGATAGTTTCAGCTTATCTTTGATAAGAGACTGATTTTCATCTTTTAGAGCTTTATTTTTATTGATTAGTTTTTTGTGTTCTTCCATGAGTTCTAAAACTGCATCATGTAATTCTTCAACAGTAAAATCACATTCAAGTTCAGAATCTACCTCATCGTCATTAGCCATATGGCACATTTGGGCCGTCTCTTGTTGATCTTCCTCTTCCGAACTTGATGCCTCACTTTTACTCCATTCAGCCATGAAGTTCTTCTTCTTAAGTTTTCTTGCCATCCACTTCAATTCCGGACATTCTATCTTGAAATGCCCGGGCTGTTGGCAGCGACCCGCACCGGAACCCACTCACACCGGTACAACCACCAACGTCGGACAAGCCAAGAGAGAAGCAAACAGATAAGCACTCTCTTGCTCCCTCGACACCGGACTCAAGGATCACCGCTTCGCTTCCGCTACGAAGGGCAAAAGATTACCCCGTGGTATCAATAGGGTAAAACACTTGAGCACCGCAGCGGATTATCAAACCAAAAGAAGAAGAAATAGGAAGAAAATAGCAAAGCAAGCACAAAAATGTAACGAGGTTCGGCTACAAGTAGCCTACGTCCTCCACCGCTCCAAATCTCAATTAGGATGAACAGATTACAGAGATAGCACACACCCGAACGATCACACGCGATCGCTCTACAAGAGATTCACACAGAATTCCCTTTGCACAAGAAGTAGGATCCCAATCCTCTTCTTCTCTAGAACCCTAGCCGCACAAAACAAGAGTCTCTCTCAAAAATATCCTTGAATATCTCACCTCCTAGGGCTCTCATGAGTCCTATATATAGTCTCAAGACCTTCAGATGATCATAGCCGTCGAAACGCCACCAAAAACACCAAAAGAAAATCGTCCGTACGATTTTTTGCGAGCCCGAGTCGACTCGGCTGTGGTTCGAGTCGACTCTGGCACGTCTGGACAAAACTGGCACGATCTAGAGTCGACTCGACTATAGCTCGAGTCGACTCGACGATGCTTCGAGTCGACTCGACTGTATCTCGAGTCGACTCTGACAGTCGAGACAGAAACATGGTTTTCTCGGTCTTCTAGCCTTTCTCCTCCCGGGTCGACTCGACTGTTCCCGAGTCGACTCGACTGTAGCTTGAGTCGACTCCGACAGTCTGCCAGACAGAATTATGCAGAATTGATTCTCCTTCAATTCTCTTCATCACCAATGGTCTCCACATACCCCAACAATCTCCCACTTGGAGACCTTGGGTATATCCTCTTGTTACTTGGCTCTCCTCTGTGCTCCCACTGAAACTGAATCATCCTAGTGAGATAGGTACGATGCCTCCTCAACGTCTTCAAGCATGAAGACCAGCAGAAGCTGAACAACTCCTCAGCTTCTCCACCGTGACGACCTTCGTCAACATATCTGCAGGATTCTGACTTGTATGAATCTTCTCCAACTTGACGAGTCCCTGCTCGAGCAATGACCTCACAAAGTGGTACCGTATGTCAATATGCTTCGTCCTTGAATGGAAAGCTGAATTCTTTGCCAGATGAATTGCACTTTGACTATCTGAATATAACATGCAATCCTTCTGCTCCTTCCTAAGCTCCTTCATCAAGCCCTGAAGCCATATTAGTTCATTGCACGCCTCTGTGGCTGCCACATACTCCGCCTCCGTAGTCGACAATGCAACAACTGGTTGCAACCTGGAAATCCAACTGACGGCTCCACTGCCCAGGGTGAACAAGTACCCTGTCGTGCTCCTCCTGCCGTCCAAGTCCCCTGCCATGTCTGAGTCCACAAAGCCCTGTAACCAGATCTCAGAACCTCCATAGCACATTGATATGTGCTCCGTGCCTCTCAGATACCTCAGTATCCATTTGACCGCACGCCAATGCTCCAAGCCTGGGCAACTCATAAAGCGACTCACAACTCCCACTGCTTGAGCAATGTCAGGTCTCGTACAGACCATAGCGTACATCAAGCTCCCCACCGCCGATGCATACGGGATTTTTGACATATTGAGCTCCTCCACCCGCGTCTTCGGACTTTGTCCTTTTGAAAGCTTTAAGTGGGCACCTAGTGGTGTGCCAACAGGTTTGGCACCCTCCATGCAGAATTTCTTGAGTACTCGGCTGATGTACTCCGCCTGAGATAGTCTAAGGATATGTTTAGACCTATCTCTGCTGATCCGCATCCCAAGGATCTGTTTCGCTGCTCCTAGATCCTTCATTGCAAATTTTCTTGACAGCTTCAGCTTCAATTTTGCAATCTCATGCATGCTAGCTCCTGCAACTAACATGTCATCAACATATAATAGCAAGATAATATAAGATGTACCGAAGTCCCAGAAGTAGCAACAGTGATCCTCCTGACATCTCCTGTATCCTATCTCAAGCATGTAACTATCGAACTTGAGATACCATTGCCTGGGCGCCTGTTTCAAACCATAGAGGCTTTTCTTCAATTTGCAAACCAAGTCACCTATGCCAGCTGCAATGTATCCCTCCGGCTGCTGCATATATATCTCCTCATCGAGATCTCCGTGAAGAAAAGCTGTCTTCACATCAAGCTGCTCTAAGTGAAGATTCTCTACTGCCACCATGCTCAGCACTGCCCGAATAGAACTCATCTTGACTACAGGAGAAAAGATCTCCGTGAAGTCGATACCTGCTCTCTGCTGAAATCCTTTTACAACCAGCCTGGCCTTGTACCGTTTCTTCCCATTCTGCTCTTCCTTCAGCCTGTAAACCCATTTGTTTGACAGTGCTTTCTTCCCCTTGGGCAGATCCACCAAATCCCACGTTTGATTCTGCTCCAATGACTCCATCTCATCATCCATGGCCAACTCCCACTCCTTCCTGGTATCAACCTCCAATGCCTCCGTGAAGCATTCAGGTTCGCCATTATCTGTGAGCAGCAAATAACTAAGAGTCCCATCATACCTTTGAGGAGGCTTTCCATGAGTACTATGAGTGGACCTTCTTAGTTGTGGAGAGGGTGCCAATACTTCAGGTTCTTGCTCTGACTGAATCTTCTGACCAGAATTTGTGGACTCCTCTTCAGGATCCACAAAACACAGCTCAACAGGTTTTGTTTCTGATTCAGTGCTCTGCTGCATTTTCTCATTAAATACCACATCATTACTACGAATGATCTTCCTGTGTTCGGGATCCCAAAAACGATACCCAAACTGTTGACCTCCGTATCCAACGAAAATGCACTTCTTTGATTTGGCGTCTAATTTGCTTCTTTGATTGGAATCAACATGGACATAACTGGTACAACCGAATACTCGTAAGTGCGCCAAATCAATCTTCTTCGCTGTCCATGCTTCCTCAGGAATTCCAAATTCAAGTTTCTTTGATGGCCCTCTATTGATCAAGTAGGCAGCAATGTTAACTGCTTCTGCCCAAAACTGCTGTGGCAATCTAGCATGTATCCTCATACTCCTGGCACGCTCATTAATTGTTCTGTTCATCCTTTCAGCAACTCCATTTTGTTGTGGTGTCCCTGGAACTGTCCTCTGCCTGACGATCCCAGCTTCTGCACAGTAGTCCTCAAACTCTCTGCTACAATACTCACCACCGTTGTCTGATCTCAGGCATTTTAACCTCCTTCCTGTCTCGAGTTCTACCATTGCCTGCCATCTCTTGAAAACCCCAAATACCTCTGACTTGTGCTTCAAGAAGAACACCCAAAGCTTCCTGGTAGCATCATCAATAAAAGTAACATAGTACTGAGATCCACCAATGGAAGAAACCGGTGCAGGCCCCCACACATCCATGTGCACGAGATCTAGCTTTTCTTGCTTCCGAGGTTTACCTTCTTTGTTGAATGAAACACGCTTCTGCTTTCCGAGAATACAATCCTCACAGAAATCCATCTCAACACTCCTGAGACCCTGCAGCTTTCCCAACTGGTGCATCACCTCCAGTCCCTGATAACTCATGTGCCCAAGTCTGCAATGCCATAACTTGGCGTCCACATCTGCTGCAGCAACTCCAATAGAGTTTTCCGTGCCGTTGGCGATATAAAGTGTCCCAACCTTCTTGCCACTAGCCACCATCAACGAACCCCTGGATATCTTCCACTGATCAGCTGTGAAAATAGTCTTGTACCCCTGGCTCGCCAACTGCCCAATAGAAATCAGATTCCTCTGCAGTTGAGGCACGTGCCGTACGTCCTCAAGCTCAAGTGAAGATCCAGAAATCAACTTCACTTCCGCGCTTCCCCTTCCTTGTATGGTGCAAGGCTCTCCATCCCCTAAGTAGACTTTGCCGAAGTCTCCCTTCTCATATCCTCCAAGAAGCTTCCGTTGGGATGTAGCATGGAAAGACGCGCCTGAGTCTATCACCCAAGACTCGTCACCGGTAGATAAAGATAGAACGAGGGCATCCATGTCACCGTTTTCAGTAAGATTTGCCAGATCCTTGCTGACTCCTTCGATG
Source organism: Phoenix dactylifera (assembly GCF_009389715.1). Taxonomy (NCBI): domain Eukaryota; kingdom Viridiplantae; phylum Streptophyta; class Magnoliopsida; order Arecales; family Arecaceae; genus Phoenix; species Phoenix dactylifera. Next base: position 1,070,307 of record NW_024067688.1, read on the forward strand.
TGGTCGCCTTGCTTCCCTTTAGGAGATTTGCAGTCCCTCCTAAAGTGCCCCATCTTCCCGCAGTTCCAGCACTTCGCTCCCTTGTTCTGAGGTGCTCGAGACCTACTGGATCTCGACTTCGAGTCGCTTCGAAATCGACCGTCCTTCTTTTGTCTTCTCCGGTTAGAGATATTTAGTGCACTTCCAGACGACTCCGTAGCTCCAGAAGATTTCCTTCTTGCTTCTTCACTCAGAAGCACTCCCACAACGTCATCAAAGATCAACTTCCCCGTCGCCGAAGAGTTGCTCACCGCCATCACCAGGCCCTCCCAGCTATCAGGCAGTCCGGAGAGGATTAGCAATGCCCGAATCTCATCGTCAAAACTAATCTCCACTGACTCCAACTGGGCCGTGAGTCCGTTGAACTCGTTGAAGTATTCTGCTACGCTACCGCCATTTTTCATACGAAGATTAAACAACCTCTTCATGAGAAATACCTTGTTTGATGCTGAGGGTTTCTCGTACATCCGCAACAATGTTGCCATCAACTCCATCGTCGTCTTCTCATTCTTGATGTTGAATGCCACTTGGGATGCAAGTGACAATCTAATGGTGCCGAGCGTCTTCCGATCGAGGACCTCCCAGTCTTCATCGGACATCTTCTCTGGTTTCTTCGCTCTACCTCCAAGAGGTAAATAGAGATCCTTCTGGTAAAGATAATCCTCTATTTGCATCTTCCAAAATCCGAAGTTCGTGCCATTGAACTTCTCAATTCGCAACTTCCCTTCATCCGCCATTGCAGAATATCAATAGCTCTGATACCACTTGTTGGCAGCGACCCGCACCGGAACCCACTCACACCGGTACAACCACCAACGTCGGACAAGCCAAGAGAGAAGCAAACGGATAAGCACTCTCTCGCTCCCTTGACACCGGACTCAAGGATCACCGCTTCGCTTCCGCTACGAAGGGCAAAAGATTACCCCGTGGTATCAATAGGGTAAAACACTTGAGCACCGCAGCGGATTATCAAACCAAAAGAAGAAGAAATAGGAAGAAAATAGCAAAGCAAACACAAAAATGTAACGAGGTTCGGCTACAAGTAGCCTATGTCCTCCACCGCTCCAAATCTCAATTAGGATGAACAGATTACAGAGATAGCACACACCCGAACGATCACACGCGATCGCTCTACAAGAGATTCACACAGAATTCCCTTTGCACAAGAAGTAGGATCCCAATCCTCTTCTTCTCTAGAACCCTAGCCACACAAAACAAGAGTCTCTCTCAAAAATATACTTGAATATCTCACCTCCTAGGGCTCTCATGAGTCCTATATATAGTCTCAAGACCTTCAGATGATCATAGCCGTCGAAATGCCACCAAAAACACCAAAAGAAAATCGTCCGTACGATTTTTCGCGAGCCCGAGTCGACTCGGCTGTGGTTCGAGTCGACTCTGGCACGTCTGGACAAAACTGGCACGATCTAGAGTCGACTCGACGATGCTTCGAGTCGACTCGACTGTATCTCGAGTCGACTCTGACAGTCGAGACAGAAATATGGTTTTCTCGGTCTTCTGGCCTTTCTCCTTCCGGGTCGACTCGACTGTTTCCGAGTCGACTCGACTGTTTCCGAGTCGACTCGACTGTAGCTCGAGTCGACTCCGACAGTCCGCCAGACAGAATTATGCAGAATTGATTCTCCTTCAATTCTCTTCATCACCAATGGTCTCCACATACCCCAACACGGGCTTGTTACACTCATAACAAATTGGTGTTTTCTTTTCTTTTTCTTTGTCCTTACCCTTTTCTTTGCTTGAGCTACCTTTGAAGAAGGGCTTCTTTTTATGAAATTTCTTCTTTCCTCTCAGAAATTTTCTGAATTTTCTTCCAAGCATGGCCATTCCTTCTTCATCAAATTCCTCCTCATCATCAGATTCTTCCAATTCAGTTTCGTATTTTGGAGTGGTAGTCTTTAATATAATGGTCTTTCTTCTCTTGACCTCATCTTCTGAATTTTGCCTCATGGTCAACTTATGGGTCATGAGTGATCCTAAAAGTTTCTTCAATTGCAATGTATTGAGGTCCTTTGCTTCCTGAATTGCTGTTACCTTGGCCTCCCAAACTCTTGGTAGAGATCTGAGAATTTTTCGCATCAATTCAGAGTTAGTATAAGACTTTCCTAAACTCTTTAGCCTATTTATGATTTCGTGAAACGAGTAAACATTTCAGTTATGGACTCAGTGGATTCCATTTTAAACAACTCATACTTATGTACTAATATGTTTATTTTTGAATCCTTAACTTGATTAGTTTCTTCATGTGTGACCTCCAGTTTATCCCAAATTTCTTTCGCAGAGATGCATATAGATATTCTATTGAATTCACTTACATCTAGTGAACAGTAAAGCACATTAATTGCTTTAGCATTTAGTTGTGCTAGTCTTCTATCACTCTCATTCCAATCCATTTCTGGTTTGGGAATGATTGTGCCCTCTATACTAATTGTGGGTGTGTGAGGTCCTCTGGTTATAATATAACACAATTCATAGTCTAGAGCTTGAATGAATATCCTCATCCTAGCTTTCCAGTATGTGTAATTAGTGCCATTAAATAGAGGAGGTCTATTTATGGATTGATCCTCACTCATAGAACATCCTACTTGAGTTGTCATGATCTTTGTCTCTTGATTGTGAGATCAACAAAATACTATGTGAGCACCTTGCTCTGATACCACTTGTTGCCCAAGGTGACAAGCCAAGAGGGGGGGGTGAATTGGTTTTTCTAAATTTTTGCTATCTTACTTTAGTCAATTGATGAGTGAGTAAAATTGAACTAATACACAATACAAACACACAAGAAGTATAGTGGTTCGGTGCTCTCCTAAGCACCTACGTCCACTTTCCAAGCGACCCCTTGGGAATTCACTATAATCCCACGGATTATAGTTGGATTGTTTTTCGGGCTCACAATCCAAAAACCTTTACACTTTGGTTTTCCGGGATCACCAAGAACCTATGTTGGTTTTACGGGCTCACCAACGAACCTTCACAATTGGTTTTACGGGTTCATCAATAAACCTACACCGTTGGTTTTGCGGGCTCACCAACAAACCTTTACAAAGTGATTAACAAAAGAAAGATGAAAGTTGAAGCTCCTAGATGAGCAAATATAACAATTATAAGCTACAAAGAAGAGTTTAGAATATAGTTATCGCTTGATGAAACTTCTCTCTTCTTTGTCAAGAATGCTTTTCTCTTCAAGGGTGGATGGAGCTCTTAATATCTCTTGAAATCTGCTCAACCACTTTCTTTTGACTCTTTGAATGAAGCACTTGGATAAAGAAGATTAGGGCACTTATCTTTCTTGTGTAAGCATTGATATTTTGCAAAAAGATATTTTCTCTGATGAATAGTATCCCTTTAAATAGTTTTCCTCATCCATTGGACACCCTCCATTGGTCAGATTTCAAAAACTAGCCGTTACTTGCCATTGGGAGGATAAAAAGTACTTCTGCAGAACTAGCCGTTATGCTTCTGCTCGTGCTTGGGTCGATCCAATCTTTTCTGGAGTCGACTCAAACCACTGTTCATCAGACTTGGGGTCGACTCAACTTTCACTGGGGTCGATCCAACTTTCACTTGGGTCGACTCATGCAACATTGGAGTCGACCCTCTCAGGAAATACAGAACCTTGTATTTCAGCCTTCCTTCACTTGGGTCGACTCAACTCTTTTTGGGTCGACTCAAGGTTCAGTTGGGTCGACTCAAATTCCACTCGGGTTGACCCTCTCAGGGATTCCAGAGAATCAATTTTTGAATGACATAGCCTTTGGGTCGACTCATGTTCAGTTGGGGTCGACTTAAGGTTGGGTCGACTCAAGTTCCATTTGGGTCGACCCTCTCAGGGATTCCAGAGAACTGTTTTCTTGAGGCTTGAAGATGGGGTCGACTCAACTTCCACTTGGGTCGACCCAAGTACTGTTCATCCATCCCATGAGTGCTAGATTGTGCCAGTATGTTTCTAAAATGTGCCAGAGTCGACTCCATCTCTTCTAGGGTCGACTCCTACTCTGTGCCAAGTGTTCCAAAGGCGTGCCACTTCGTTCAAAGGCGTGCCAAATGTATCGGGATCGACTCCAAACTAATTGGGGTCGACTCTAATCATATTTTTCTGCACTTTGAAAGTTAGTTATGCACATTGAAACAACAATATGATATTTCAAACAAATTATGATGCATGGCACAATAGAGTTTCATACCCTTAATAGTAAAAATTGCCGAATTGCCCTTTTAGGTATTTTGAACGTGAAACTTTGCCAAAATGGATTCTTAAGCTTTCTACCATTCTCTATTACAAATTATATCTCGTTATAAATTCTTGAGAGTTGTTTTGACCATATGTTCTTAATGTATCGTAAATATATCGAGGGTGTGTCATTTATCAATGATGTATCATAGTACCTTGTAATATTCAATTAGATATTCCTTCAATGGTTGTGTTAATCATCAAAATAACACTATCACCCTTAGTCACTTTGTTTGGTTTTCTGCCTTTCAGTCTGCTTTCCTCTGAGAGTCGACTTTTGCATATTTAGGAGTCGACTCGCCAAACGTTGGAGTCGACTCGCATTCTTCTGGAGTCGACTCGGTGACAGGGTCTTGAAAATACTTCTCTGTCTTTCTGTCTGTTACTCCTTGGAGTCGACTCGGAACCGTCGGAAGTCGACTCGGCAAGCATTGGAGTCGACTCGAAATCGTCGGAGTCGACTCGGTGACAGGGTCTGAAATTCATCTTTCTGTCCTTCTGTCTGTTCTCAGTCGGAGTCGACTCGTAGTGTACCGGAGTCGACTCGGGCTTGTGCCAGAACCTCTAAAACACTTGGAGTCGACTCGTAATCTTCCGGAGTCGACTCGAGCTTCAGACTTTGGCTTAATTGAGTTCAATACTTAGCCAAATGACCTTGAACAAAAGCTCGATGCTCTTAAATGTAAATTCACATATATTTGCCTGAGACACTAGATTGAATTCATTAGTACAACATGAAATATACTCAAATGCTTTGAGCTCATCAAAATCAAATAGGGGTATAATCAATCACTCCATAAACCTCCTAGTTTTAAGAATCATCAATATCCCGATCATGTTTATAAACTAAATAAAGCACTTTATGGTCTAAAACAAGCCCCTAGAGCATGGTATGAAAGACTTAGCAAATTTCTATTAGATCATGAATTTTTTATAGGAAATGTTGATACAACCCTATTTTTGAAAAAGAAAAACAAAAATATGTTAGTAGTGCAGATTTATGTAGATGATATTATTTTCGGTGCTACTAACAATCGCCTTTGCGAAGAGTTTGCTGAATTAATGCAGAGTGAATTTGAGATGAGCATGATGGAAGAATTGAACTACTTCCTCGGACTTCAAATCAAACAATCCAAGGAAGAAATTTTCATCAATCAAGCTAAATACATCAAGAAAATGCTAAAGAAGTTTGATATGGGTGGAAACAAGTCTATTGGCACTCCCATGAGCTCATCATGCAAACTAGACAAAGATGAATCAGGTAAATCAGTAGATCAAAAGCTGTATAGAGGTATGATAGGATCATTATTATATCTTACAGCAAGTAGACCTGATATTATGTTTAGTGTATGCATGTGTGCTAGATATCAATCTAATCCTAAGGAATCACACCTAATTACAGTTAAGAGAATTTTTAAATATCTAATAGGAGCAAAAAATATAGGTCTATGGTACTCTAAAGAATCAAGCATCAACTTAATAGGGTACACTGATTCTGACTTCGCTGGTTATAAACTTGATAGAAAAAGCACCAGCGGGTCATGTCAATTCTTAGGAGAGAACCTAATCTCATAGTTTAGCAAGAAATAAAACTCAGTTGCACTATCCACGGCGGAAGCCGAATATATTGCTGCCGGGAGTTGTTGTGCTCAAATTTTATGGATCAAGCAACAACTTGAAGATTATGGCATTAAACAGGATAAGATTTCCATAAATTGTGATAATACAAGTGCCATAAATCTAACTAAAAATCCAATTCAACACTCAAGAACTAAACATATTGAGATAAGACATCACTTCATAAGAGATCATGTATTAAATGGTGATGTGATGCTTGAATTTGTTTGTACTGATAATCAATTTGCTGATATCTTCACAAAACCCTTGAGTGAAGATCGATTTGTATCCTTAGAAGAGGGTTAGGAGTGATTGATCCATTTTTGTGATACTCTCCTATAATTCATTGATTTTGATGATTAGCTTATGTTGGATATAGGATTTCTCGTCTATGGTCATCAAATCATTCCTTAAGCTCTAAAGATTACCATATCTCTCTCCTTTGGCACAGAATTAACTGAGTTTTTTTGGTTATGTGCCAGAGTTCGAGTCGACTTGAATAGAATTTAGAGTCGGCTCGTGGGCGAGTCGACTCACACATGTTTAGGAGTCGACTCGAGATCGAGTCGACTCGCGCGTGCTTAGGAGTCGACTCGAGGTCGGAAATTCGACTTTTAACCCTAAGCGAAATATTTTTTCTCCACTTCTATTTTCAGCTGCCACTGTTCAAAAAGCCCTAGAGTCGTCTCCTACATCGTCCCCGACCTATTTTTGGCCCTTTCTCTCGTATTTTCTCCTATTTTTCTTGTCCTTCCCTCGGTTTTTAGGTCAAAATGCCTAGGAAAGCCATTGTCCCGAGCCGAAAGAGACCTCTCACCGTGAGCGGCGCCGAGAGACGATCCAAGGCACGGAACGAACCCGTGAGACCACCACCTCTGGTTCCTTCTCCGCCTAGGCCGGTTCCCTCGCGTCCGTGCGCCGGGAGGGTTGTCTCTACCGGAAGGCAAGTCAACTTTGACTTCCTCCTTCGGAAAGGGTTCACCCTAGGGCATCGTCTTAGGGCCCAGGGCTTAGAGTATTTTTGTTCACTTGACCTCCCTACATACCCAGGGTTAGTTAGAAAATTTTATGGGACCGTCACATGGGGTGGCGGTGGCATCCAAGGGACTGTAGCAGGTGTCCCTATTTTCATTTCAGAGGACTTCATTGCTCGAGTCCTCCATCTCTTCCGAGAGGGGATAGCTCCCACACATCCATCTGATAGGACTGAAGCTCTTACGGCCATCTTAGGGAGCCTACCTCAATCCCCCATAAAGGAGGTGTTTGCAAATCAGCTTTTAGCTGAAATGTGACTCCTCCTAAGTATCATCTCTAGGACTCTCTTTCCTAAGACCGGGAGGTTTGACTTCATTTCTGAGAAAGATCTAGGCTTGATGTTCCACATTCTACAGGACATTCCCCTGAACTTCCCCAAACTCATCTATAGATATATCTGTGAACCCCTAGACAAACCTAGGTTGAGTCTCCCGTATGGCATGCTTTTCATACTCATCTTCAGGTAGTTAGAAGTTCCTATCCCTGAGGGAGAACCCTCTCGCTCCCTCAGACACACTGATCACATGGGTGAGGGGACTCTCCACCGAATGGGTTTCCATAATGTGGAGGGTGTCTGAGTTAGGAGAACATCCACATCCACACCATCTGACCCCACTACTCATCATTCACCTAGCTCTGATCATGACCAGGACCACTCCACAGATCCTTCTACCTTTCCATCCACATCTGGTCCTTCAGTCCCTGATGAGCCATCTACTTCAGCAGGATCCTCTACCGTACCACCACCTCAGCAGCCCCTAGAAGTCAGGATCAGCACTGAGCAGCTCCGGGAGCTGAGAGATGAGATAGTGAGGGAGCTGAGAGATGACATAGTGAGGGAGCTGAGAGGTTCACACAGTGCACCCTCCACTAACGTCATTCCCTCCACAGCAGCGGTATCCATGATGATAGCAGAACTTAGGGAGGAAATGTCAAACATGAGGAGCCTAGTCCAGGGTCAATATTTGAGCCTTACAGCCATAAAGGAAGACACGAGACAGATGCGAGACAACATTAGAGAAGAGATGGGTGTTGGGTTTCCCAGTGCCCTAGGGCGCAATGGAAGATACGGGATTATAAAGTTTTCTTATAAAACCCATTATATGAAACCCTAATAAGCCAAGATCGCCTTAATAGTATAACCAAATAATGTAGAAAATATAATCTTGGTATAGAAGAATACCTATCACGCTATATCCAATATGTCTGAAGATGTCCTAAGGTGCCCAAATGTCACCCTCCGATGTTGATCCACACAGGAATGGGTTCAAGACTCTAGCTCCACCAAAACTTGATTCTAATTGTTCAATCCTTCCAAAGGATTTAATTGGCTGATTTTTCTTCACTTCCTTCTTTCTTTCTACCTCTAAAACATTCACTAGCCTTTTTGTCCTAAAGAAGACCCTCTTGTCTTGGGTTAGGACAAAAGAGAGAGGCTTGTAAGAAAGAAGGGATAAGGGAGAGAGAAGGAGAGACTTTTTCTTTGATGATCTTTAGAACCCCAAGGCACCTCCTTATTTATAAGAGATGGAGGGATGCATCATAAAGGGATGCATCCCATCCACACACCTCATCATGATGAGGCATGTGCCAAGAGAGGGTGTATCAACTTCTTTCTCATATCTCCCTCTTAAATCCTGATGATCCAAGGGCCCAAATGCAGTGAACCAAAGCCAATGGTCCAGATCTAGGCGCCATCTAATGGTCCAGATCAAGACATCATCATCTAGGATGCCATCCAATGGTCCAGAAAGATGCCATCACCGATGGTCCAGATTCAGGCGCTGAGCAATGGTCCAGATCTTTCATCCAGAGAGCCATCCAGTGGTCCAGATTCAGGCGCTGACCAATGGTCCAGATCCTTCATCCAGGAATCCATCCAATGGTCCAGATGAAGGCGCCAACCAGTGGACCAGATCCTTCATCCAGGAAGCCATCCAATGGTCCAGAAGTGAAGGCCCTATCAAACCCAATCCAATTGGGTTTAACCAACTTAAAGAAAACATTAAATCTAATCAAATCAGGTCTAATTAAAGCCAAATGGGTTCCAACTCTTGGCTAACCCATATTAGGTCATGATCTAATCATATTAGATCAACCTAACCTAAGAATCCAATTTGAATTTAATTTGAATCAGGAGCTAGGGTTTGCAACACGTGCTAGCATGTTCATCTTGCAAACGTGATCTAATCCAATTAGACCCTTGATCAATTTCCTTGTGTGTGACCCATTGGGTTCCTTATCTTAGCCAGCAGTAGGTGCAGGTGCAAGTTGACCTAACCTGATTAGAATACCTCTAATCCAATTTAGGTTCAATTTACTGCTAAACCTGACTTAGCAATCAGAACCTTTCTGATGCTTTGATCTAATCAAACTCTTTGATCTGATCAACTCACAAGACATGATTGACGTCTAGCAACGTATCATGTCTACCCGGAAGATGAGGAATGTATTGGACAAATCCAAACATACCCTTCAGTGGCAAGTTACTGTGCAATTCAATCCCTCAGTCATACTACATCCTGAATAAGTGCATGAGTATGGATCAATATCAAACTCCATCACTTATTCATGTCTCTCTCAATCTTTTATATGATAATTCAAACAATGAAACATTAGAAACTCTTTCTAATATTCATTTTGCTTTGATCAAAGGCTTCTTGAATCATCATAAGATTAGAGTAAGTAGGATGTTACCTTCTCTTACTAGAAGTGACTGATTCCTTGTTGACCTACTCACAACCTTCGTACAAAATCCACCATATCCAGAATACCCCGTACACAACGCAATGTCGTGAATGAGGGTAAACCAAAACATAGCTTCAAGTGCACAAGGTACCATGGTGATCTCAGGTCTAAGGATCACTTGCACAACTCCCACTATGAGAACTATCTTTTGATAATTAAGTAAGAATCCATAAGATGTTCTCATGGCTGGTCATTTCAGTGAACTCATTCCTCTAATGAGCACCCACATCTTTGTATTAGTGTCTCATACAAGTGATTGTGAGATCAATCACCCTCTACATTGAGCATACATAAGATGTGCCAGTCTTTCCGGTAATATTGATCCCCGACTCAATATACCAATTTGACTGGGAATATTCTAAATTAGGATTTTAGAATTTTAGATCTCACTGGTATGATCTCATCATAACCCTAAAACCAATGTCCCAATTTATGGGGTTCATCATCCAATAATAAAATAGATAAGCAGCAAATGATGAAACACAATGCCTTTATTGATATATATCGAGTGTCAAAGTACATGATTTGGAGGATTACAAAGAGAAACCCATCAAATGATTAGCTTATAGGGCATCTACTCTTTCAATCTCCCACTTGCACTAAAGCTAATTGCCCTTATATTTTAACCCCATACAATCGAGGTGACGATTGATTTGCTGCTGTGGTAGAGCTTTAGTGAATGGGTCTGCTATATTGTTCTTTGTGTCTACTCGTTCATTCTTGACATCTTGTCTTTCGATTATCTCTCGAACAAGGTGGAAGCGTCTCAAAATTTGCTTGGATCTATGATGAGACCTTGGTTCCTTAGCCTGTGCAACAGCTCCAGTGTTATCGCAATAAACTGGGACTGGTTCGGCAATCTCAGGAACTACACCCAGCTCTGTGATGAACTTCTTTATCCAGACTGCTTCCTTAGCAGCTTCACTAACAGCTATGTATTCTGCCTCAGTAGTTGAGTCAGCTACAGTTTGCTGTTTGGAACTTTTCCAACTCATAGCTCCACCATTCAAAGTGAAGATATATCCAGAGATTGACTTGCTATCATCTGAATCAGATTGAAAGCTAGAATCTGAATAGCCTTCTAGTTTCAATTCTAATCCTCCATAAATCAGAAAAACATCTCTAGTCCTTCTCAAGTATTTGAGAATGCTTTTCACAATTTTTCAATGATCCTCCCCGGGATCTGCCTAAAATCTACTTACCATACCCAAGGCATAAGCTACATCAGGCCTGGTACATAACATAGCATACATGATCGACCCTACTGCCGAAGCATAGGGAATAGAACTCATTCTATTCCTCTCTTCAGATGTCTTAGGAGACATCTGCCTAGAGAGTTGTATGCCATGTCCTATGGGTAAGAAACCTTTCTTACTTCCATCCATGCTGAACCACTTCAGCACATTATCAATGTACCTAGACTAGGACAAACCTAGCATCCTTTTAGATCTATCTCTATAGATCCTTATACCAAGTATATAGGATACTTCACCCAAGTCTTTCATGGAAAATTTCTTTGATAATCAAGTCTTGACCGATTGCATCATTAGAACATCATTTCCAATGACCAATATATCGTCCACATATAATATCAAGAAGACAATAGCACTCCCACTAGTCTTCTTGTACACACAAGGTTCATCTATATTTTTAATGAAGCCAAACTCTTTGACTATCATGTCAAAATAGATGTTCCAACTCCTAGATGCCTGCTTTAATCCATAAATGGATTTCTTAAGCCTACATACTTGATTTGCTCTCCCTCCTGAGACAAATCCCTCTGGCTGTGTCATATAAACCTCTTCCTCAAAGTGACCATTAAGAAAGGCGATTTTGACATCCATCTGCCAGATCTCATAATCATAGTATGCAGCTATAGCAAGCATAATCCGAATAGATTTGAGCATAGCTACTGGCGAAAAAGTTTCATCATAATCAATACCTTGTTTTTGCCTAAAACCTTTTGCCATTAGCCTGGCCTTTTAGGTTTCTACTTGGCCATCAGCTCCTATCTTCTTCTTGTATACCCATTTGCACCCTATTGGAATCACTCCCTCAGGTGCATCAACCAAAGTCCACACTTGATTTGTATACATAGAATCTATCTTGGATTTCATGGCGTCCAGCCATCTGTCAGAGTCCCTACTCTTGACAGCTTCCGAATAGGTCAGAGGGTCATCATTATCAATGATGTGGGCTTCATCATTCTCAATGATAAATCCATACCTCTCAGGTGTATTTCGCACTCTTTCTGACCTTCGAAGAGGAGTAGTGTGTAGTGGTTGTACCTCTTCCATGGGTACATCTGGTTGAGGATTATTATGTGTCTCACCTTGTAGGTCTTGAACTTCATCAAGTTCAATTCTTCTATCCTTGCCTCTTTCTAAGAAAAACTCTTTTTTCAAGAAAGTGGCATGCCTAGCAACAAATACCTTTTGTTCGGTAGGATCATAGAAGATATATCCTAAACTGTCTTTAGGATAACCTACAAATATACATTTGTCCGATCTAGCACTTAGCTTATGTCCAAAATTTCTTTTGACATAAGCATGACAACCCCATATCTTAAGATACTTAAGATTAGGTTTCTTTCCTTTCCATATCTCATATGGAGTGCTAGATACAGACTTAGATGGTACTCTATTTAATACTAATGCAGCAGTTTCTAGGGCATGTCCCCAGAAGAAAATTGGAAGATTTGTGAAGCACATCATGTACCGTACCATATCTAATAAGGTACGATTCCTCCTTTCAGCTACACCATTTAGTTGTGGCGTATATGGAGGTGTCCATTCAGAGAGTATACCCTTTAATTTAAGATAGTCTAAAAATTCACTAGAAAGGTATTCTCCTCCTCGATCAGATCGAAAGATTTTAATACACTTCCCAGTTTGTTTTTCGACCATACTTTGATACTCTTTAAATTTATCAAAGGCTTCGAATTTATGTTTCATTAGATACACAAAACCGAACTTTGATAAGTTATCAGTAAATGTGATGAAGTAAGAGTATCCACCTCTAGCTGGAGTTGATATAGGACCGCACACATCAGTGTGTACGAGTTCTAACAACTCACTTGCCCTTTCTCCATGTCCCGAGAATGGAGACTTGGTCATTTTACCCATAAGACAAGATTCACAAGTTCCTAATGATTCAAAATCATAAGGGTCAAAGAATTTATCTTTATACAACTTGTGTAACCTTGTCTCACTAATATGATCTAATCGGTAATGCCAGAGGAGGGTATTATTAATATTCTCTCTTTTTCTTTTATTATCTTTGCCAATATGAAATATAACATTATTAAGACATAATACTAAAAGACCATTTTCCATAGTGCCATGACAATAATACTCATTAGATAAAGAAATAGAGCAACCATTGCTCTTTCCATTTATTTCGAATCCTTTCTTAAGCAACAAAGGAATTGAAATTACATTTCTAATGATTTTTGGCATAAAATAATAGTCTTCTAGCTTCAAGAACTTCCCGGAGGGTAGCTCTAGTATGTAGGTGCCAACAGCTTCAGCCTGGATGGATTCTCCTCCAGCGCCATATAACTCGAAGTCACCTTTCTTCAAACTTCTAATTTTCTGCAGTCCATGCAAAGATTTGCATATGTGAGAACCACAACCGGTATCCAATACCCATGAATTAGAATCAGAAGAACTTAATGTCATATTGGCATGTAATAAAAACATACCTTTTGATGCAACACTTGCATCAGGCTTCACACTTGCAAGAAAGCTCTTGCAGTTCCTTTTCCAATGCCCCGTCTTGCCGCAGTGGAAACAGGTACCGGGTCTAGAGATTTTCTTTTCCTGCTTCTTTTTGATGCGACTCTTAGGGTTTAATTTTTTCTTTAACCCTTGTTGCCCGATTTCTTCTTTGAGCTCTCACCAACAAGAAGGATCGGACCCTTGTCCTTCTTGATGTGAGACTCTGCTATTTTCAGCATATTTAGAAGCTCAGGCAGGGAGGAATTCAGTTTGTTCATGTGATAATTCATAACAAACTGCGAGAATGAGTCGGGTAGTGATTGCAGGATCAAATCCTGACTGAGCTCACTGTCCATAGCAAAGCCAAGTTGACTCATTCGAGTGATCAAGTCTATAACCTTTAAACAGTGGTCTTGCACAGACGATCCCTCGATCATTCTAGCACGGAACAACTGCTTAAATATCTCATATCTAGCAGTTCTGCTCTGCTCACCATATAACTCCTTCAAGTTAAGGAGTATGGAGTGAGTATCTATGCTATCATGCTGCCTCTGCAATTCATTATTCATAGAAGCAAGCATGATACATTTGACAGTCAAAATGTCATTTTTCCACATACGATATGCGGCCAATTCCTCCTCAGTTGCATCTTCCCCTGCTGACCCTAGGTCAGGAGTTTCAAGAATGTAGGAAAGTTTTTCTTGTGTGAGAATAATCTTTAAATTCCTCAACCAGTCCACATAGTTGGGACCAGTCAATTTGTTTGTATCTAAGATACCTCTAAGTGAGAGTGAAGATGCCATTTTTGCAGAATTAATCTATAATTACAAAGAACACTAATATAAGCAGACCAATCATGATGACATGTATTCAATCAGACAAGGACTTTTATCTAATTGTTACTCCCACTATTTTTATCGAATATCATAACCCTCAAGTATAATGAACGAGAAAATACTAATTTTCTTAGTGGGGTTGAGATCCAAATTCCTTATAAAAGACCTTGTGGGAATCACAACAAGCCCTTATAAGTTCAAAGGTAGGAAACTCTTTCCAATTGCATCCCATGCAATTCCCAACTTTATTCTGTCCTCTAGCACACATATAGTCTTGTGGGAATCACAACAAACTATTGTGTCTAGTTAAGTCAAACCCTTCATTTTTATACAGTCATATTTGAATAATGCTGCCCTTGTAGGAATCACAATAAGGCAACATATTAAAATATGCCATATGCATCATATGCACCAAGATATTACAATATCAATTCCTAATACTAGCCTTGTGGGAATCACAACAAGCTAGCGTAGATATTGACATAATAATATCTAAGCATGAAGGAAGGACCTTTATAGTGTTATATCAGCAATTAGCTTTTCCATGGAGGTCAATCAAATAGTTGGCTAGGTAAGCAGACGGGAGGCTCTCCTTACTTAGTAAGGTCCTAATTAAATAACCACCTGTAGCCTCTTTTCTAGACACCAACTTAGTCAATTGATTCAGAATGGCTCAGCTTAAAGCAATTAACACTACGACTTAATTATGAAATTAGTGAGGGCTTTCGAATAGCAGTATCTTACTAATATTAAGCTCAACCATAAAGGACAATCAAATAATTGGCCAGGAAAGCAGATGGGAGGCACCCCTCACTCAGAGAGTGAGGTTCTAATTAAGTAACCACCTGTGGCTTCCTTTCTAGACACCAACTGAGTCGATTGTTCCAGAATGGGTCAGCCCAAAGTTTTCATACTACTATATTGGTCTCATTGCACATTCTATAATTTAGCACTAGCAATTATACTATGCTACAACATAAATATAACACTATCTCATGGCATAAACTAACCATGCATACAAACAACCTAGCTATCTCATAGCATCAAGATAATAGTATGTATTATCATTTGGTTAAACTGATTAAGGGTGGCTCTGATACCACTGTTGGGTTTTCCAGTGCCCTAGGGCGCAGCGGAAGATACGGGATTATAAAGTTTTCTTATAAAACCCATTATATGAAACCCTAATAAGCCAAGATCGCCTTAATAGTATAACCAAATAATGTAGAAAATATAATCTTGGTATAGAAGAATACCTATCACGCTATATCCAATATGTCTGAAGATGTCCTAAGGTGCCCAAATGTTCACCCTCCGATGTTGATCCACACAGGAATGGGTTCAAGACTCTAGCTCCACCAAAACTTGATTCTAATTATTCAATCCTTCTAAAGGATTTAATTGGCTGATTTTCCTTCACTTCCTTTTTCCTTTCTACCTCTAAAACATTCACTAGCCTTTTTGTCCTAAAGAAGACCCTTTTGTCTTGGGTTAGGACAAAAGAGAGAGGCTTGTAAGAAAGAAGGGATAAGGGAGAGAGAAGGAGAGACTTTTTTTTTGATGATCCTTAGAACCCCAAGGCACCTCCTTATTTATAAGAGATGGAGGGATGCATCATAAAGGGATGCATCCCATCCACACACCTCATCATGATGAGGCATGTGCCAAGAGAGGCATCCCATCATGATGGGGTGCTAAGGAGAAGGGTGTATCAACTTCTTTCTCATGTCTCCCTCTTAAATCCTGATAATCCAAGGGCCCAAATGCAGTGAACCAAAGCCAATGGTCCAGATCTAGGCGCTATCTAATGGTCCAGATCAAGGCATCATCATCTAGGGTGTCATCCAATGGTCCAGAAGAAAGATGCCATCACCGATGGTCCAGATTCAGGCGCTGAGCAACGGTCCAGATCTTTCATCCAGAGAGCCATCCAGTGGTCCAGATTCAGGCGCTGACCAATGGCCCAGATCCTTCATCCAGGAATCCATCCAATGGTCCAGATGAAGGTGCCAACCAGTGGACCAGATCCTTCATCCAGGAAGCCATCCAATGGTCCAGAAGTGAAGGCCCTATCAAACCCAATCCAATTGGGTTTAACCAACTTAAAGAAAACATTAAACCTAATCAAATCATGTCTAATTAAAGCCAAATGGGTTCCAACTCTTGGCTAACCCATATTAGGTCATGATCTAATCATATTAGATCAACCTAACCAAAGAATCAGATTTGAATTTAATTTGAATCAGGAGCTAGGGTTTGCAACACGTGCTAGCATGTTCATCTTGCAAACATGATCTAATCTAATTAGACCCTTGATCAATTTTCTTGTGTGTGACCCATTGGGTTCCTTATCTTAGCCAGCAGTAGGTGCAGGTGCAAGTTGACCAAACCTGATTAGAATACCTCTAATCCAATTTAGGTTCAATTTAGTGCTAAACCTGACTTAGCAATCAGAACCTTTCTGATGCTTTGATCTAATCAAACTCTTTGATCTGATCAACCCACAAGACATGATTGACGTCTAGCAATGTATCATGTCTACTTGGAAGATGAGGAATGTATTAGACAAATCCAAACATACCCTTCAGTGGCAAGTTACTGTGCAATTCAATCCCTCAGTTATACTACATCCTGAATAAGTGCATGAGTATGGATCAATATCAAACTCCATCACTTATTCATGTCTCTCTCAATCTTTTATATGATAATTCAAACAATGAAACATTAGAAACTCTTTCTAATATTCATTTTGCTTTGATCAAAGGCTTCTTGAATCATCATAAGATTAGAGTAAGTAGGATGTTATCTTCTCTTACTAGAAGTGACTGATTCCTTGTTGACCTACTCACAACCTTCGTACAAAATCCACCATATCCAGAATACCCCGTACACAACGCAATGTCGTGAATGAGGGTAAACCAAAATATAGCCTCAAGTGCACAAGGTACCATGGTGATCTCAGGTCTAAGGATCACTTGCACAACTCCCACTATGAGAACTATCTTTTGATAATTAAGTAAGAATCCATAAGATGTTCTCATGGCTGGTCATTTCAGTGAACTCATTCCTCTAATGGGCACCCACATCTTTGTATTAGTGTCTCACACAAGTGATTGTGAGATCAATCACCCTCTACATTGAGCATACATAAGATGTGCCAATCTTTCCGGTAATATTGATCCCCGACTCAATATACCAATTTGACTGGAAATATTCTAAATTAGGATTTTAGATCTCACTGGTATGATCTCATCATAACCCTAAAACCAATGTCCTAATTTATAGGGTTCATCATCCAATAATAAAATAGATAAGCAGCAAATGATGAAACACAATGCCTTTATTGATATATATCGAGTGTCAAAGTACATGATTTGGAGGATTACAAAGAGAAACCCATCAAATGATTGGCTTATAGGGCATCTACTCTTTCAATGGGAAGGCAGAGTAAAGAGGCGGAAAGGCTTGCAAATGCCATGATCTTCAAACTCAACTCCATCCAAGAAAGTGTGACCCAACTAGCGGAGACAGGCTAAGGCAACCTCAGAGATCATCACGCAACTAGGAAATGTATCTGAGGGGATGAGCCTGGTCCTCCGATCTAGCCGACTAAATTTGGGAGCCTCATCCTCCTCCTCTACTAGACATTCCTAGTTGCATTTCTATTTTTAATGATGTACAGTCCTTTGTGAACTTTCTGAAATGTACTCAATCTTGAATTTAATACAATGAATAGAGATTTTCTTTAAAAAAACTGTGCAATTTGATTTGTTATCTCTTTCTGTGTTATGTACCTTTTGCTATGATGACAAAAAGGGGGAGAAAATATGATGTATTGGATGTAAAGGGAATCACTAACTAAACAAAAGAAATCTCCTCAAGGAGTAATCTCCAAAATCTATTCAAGAGATATTCGGAGAATAGTTGAATCATACTCAAGAACAAATTGTCAGATTTTTTTTTCTGAAAGTAAGAATTTAAGCTCAAAAGTTTCAAAACATTAAAAGAAAATTCAGAAAACTTGAACTAGACTTACACAAAATTCAGACCCATCACCGAGTCGACTCCGAAGATTTCGAGTCGACTCCGATGCTTGCCGAGTCGACTCTCGACGGTTTTGAGTTGACTCCAAAGGGTAACAGACAGAAAGACAGAACGATGGTTTTTAGACCCTGTTACCGAGTCGACTCCAGAAGGTTATGAGTCGACTCCGATGTTTGGCGAGTCGACTCCCAGTTATGTCCGAGTCGACTCCCAGAGGAAAGCAAGTCCAAAAGGCAGAGAACCATTTTCGGAGACCCTGTGAACGAGTCGACTCCAAGTGTTCCAGAGTCGACTCCCAAGTCAGCCGAGTCGACTCCAACAAGGTGCGAGTCGACTCCGAGTCAATTTAGATCAATAGACAGAGGATCGACTTTTCGGACTCTGAGAGTCGAGTCGACTCCAAGAGAACCCGAGTCGACTCGAGAGAGAAAAGTAGAGAAATGGATTTCTGAAACCCTGAGAACGAGCCGTCTCCAAAAGTGCCGAGTCATCTCCAGATATTGGCGAGTCGACTCCAAGTTTGGTCCGAGTCGACTCCAGGACGGGACAGCACTTTAATTCAAATCCTGAACAGTGGGCGAGTCGTCTCCAGTGAAGCATGAGTCGACTCCAACAACAGTCGAGTCGACTCCAGATCGAGCGAGTCGACTCCGACCCCAACGGATATATTGTTAGGATGTACAGACTGTACAGAACGGCTACAAATCAGTGTCTAACGGCCATTTTCCATAGGGAACAGTTTAAATAGCCAGAGTAAACAGTAGTAGACAAGGATTGAGCTATTCCGTTGTGTGCATTAAAGCTTTTCAACCACCAAAATTCTCTAGAGAGAAAATACAAGCAAAAGAAGGAAGAAGCGCATTCAACTCAACCCAGCAAGTACTTCCTTCGCAATTAAGGCTCTACTACTGTCATTCAATCTTCTGTGCATTCAAGAGGAGACTCAAAAATCGAGAAGCTCCTACTTCCCCGTCCGAAATCTGTTTGAGGGCTTCTAACCTTTCTCTATTAATATTGTTCACATTTGCTTTATAGAAGCTTTTCTTGTAATTTTCCCAAACTGTTTTTCTTACTTGATTCAATCAGGGGATTGAATCAAGGGTGGTAAGGTTTGTTGGTAAGCCAAAGTTAAAACCAATGGTGTAAGGGTTTGACTGTGATCCCGGAAAAATAATCGGATGGTTCTAGTCGGTGAGCCTGTGAAAACTGACCGAGTTCGTTGTGATATTGTAATAAGTGCTAAATAATGCATAAATTAATACCTTATTCATAGCACTTATCATTATTTTAATTCATATATTTTGTAAATTTAACTAAAAAAATGTGTTACCTTCATCATTGCATTTTAATAAATTATTAAAGGTAATTCAAGTTTTACTTATTTATTTACTGATTGAGTCTAATGTGTGCAGGTCGAGTCAACTCATTTGGGATGATCCCTGAACCCAAATCGCATGCACCCTGCGATTCAAATCCTCTCAGATTTTTGATTCAGCTGTTCATCCCAACTCTATTGTTTCTTTCACATCTAACTGAGCTCGACTTTTTATGTTCTAACATTTTGTCCCAAAACTTCCCACATTGCACTGTTTAAACCCGTATTACATTCATTAGATTTTATCCCGATTGAAACCAGCCATTCCAGTCATTCCATCATCCACGAATTAATTTCCCTGCTTTACATCTCGTGCATGATCTTCCCTTCCACATTTTTCTTATCCTCTCCTATCTCCCACGTGTTCCAACCGTATCATCCTATCCTCCCATATCCCACGTTCGGCCGATTGCATTAGATCTCCCGTTCAAAGACCACAGCCATAACGCCTTCTAGATTAATCCCAGCAAACTTCCCACGCTTATCCTCGCAAGTCTTCCATGAACCAAACCAAGCCATCCAAGTCCCAACTTCCTCCCATCCTCTCGGCTTCATGGATTCCATCTCTCAGCCGAGATCTCCACGTTCGCAGCCTCCTTCCCCTGTTCCACGTCAGAGCTGTGTCTCCTCCACGTCCTTCCCGGCTCATGATTTATCATCCTCATCCCGTGAGCATCCCAAACCTCCCAGCTCCTCTATTTCCAACGGAACAAATCTTATCCCGTGATCTTATTCTTCCGACTTCTTCTTAGCTCACGAATCAAGTCCAACAAATCTCACACGGTAACTCCCCTGTAATCAACCTTATCCCAGCCTTCCTCCGGATGCGTTCGTGATCTATCTTCATCTAACGACCGCGTCAAATTCCCCTGCATCCAGTCTTCTGTTATCCACGGATAAGTCCAGCTCGCTCCCAACCATTCTGTGAGATCTTTCCCAATGTTAGGGTCACATCTCTCTTCCGTGTCCAAAGATTTCTTTCGAGCCGAATCAAGCCAACCTCTTCCCCGGATCACGCCATTAAATCTACCACCTGCGATCGAGTTCATCTCCCCTTCATCCTGTTCAGAATCATTCATTCTTCTTCCCCACCGGGGGCTGCTCCCATCAAGCTTCTCCAAGGCTGAGATCCCACAGAGTGCATGAGTGAGAGAGTAGTTTGGCTATTTTGGGAATAACTTCCCACATATAAAAAAATAAGAATGAAGTGCTGAGAGAGGAAGAAGGAAGGAGGGAGGAAGAAGGAAGCCGATCGTGATACAAATGGAAGCCTTCTCCACTACTGCTGCTGTCGCCCACGACTCCATGGAAGGCTGATCTCCTTGCTAGGGCCGGATGCAGCCCTAACAAAGGGCTAAGGGTTTTGTATTTTTAATTTTTATTCTTGGAGTTGTATAAACTTTATTTCGTTCTTAATGAATATTTTATTTCATCTCATATTTAATTTCTGTGATTTTAAGTATGACGTTTATACAACTGTTCTTCATGATCACTAAGTAAATATAAGATAATCCATACTTAGGGAAGATGCAATGTCCTGCCACATTAGTTTAGGGTAGACATTTCATGCCAACTGAAGATGGATTATTCCCAAATTACTTTTGTGAATTTTTATTTAAATGCTTATTAGGCTTGTAGCCAATTTGCATGTTAATCCAAGAATAAATTAAAATACAAATAACCCTTGTTCTGATGTTAGTGGTGAATTCCTTGCCCTAGGTTTTTCTCAAACTGATAATATTTTAATTACTTTTTTAATTAAATTTCTTAGTTTAATTTTCTTCACAAACTCTTGTATTTAAATATTTTTTATTTTTAAGAAAACAACTGTACCCCAATCCCTATGGATCGATACCCGTAATCACTATCCTACCAGATACGTGCTATTGCGTGGTCTTTAAAATTGACTATCAATTTTTGGCGTCGTTGCCGGGGATTGCTAGCATAGTTGTTTTTCTTTTCCTAAAAAAAAACTTTCAAAAATATATATATCTAAAATAAAAAAAATATTTTCTATTTTTGTTACTTTTTTTTATCTCCTTTCTCTCTCTTACTAATTTTTGATTTTTTTTTGATCAGGAATCGAAGAAGACATCTGGGACGATCAAAAAGAAAATTGCTGGAAAAGGAATGCTGTAGAGGTTTGCCTAAAAGAATTAAAAAAATTGCTGGAAAAATTTTCTTTGGTAACCTCTAAACCTTTCTTATTTAAATTGATTCCCAATTAGCTTAAAATTTTGTGGTGATTCCCAATCAGCAAAAGTGTGAATGCATGCTTGATACAAATGCACCAATTAATCCGCACATCGTAAGGGCAATCACCCCAACAAGATAAGAACTGGATTTCATCACCAGATTTTTGTCCAAATTAGGTGAATCAATTTTCACATAGCTATCAATTTAATTAAAATCAATTAGACGTTGGCCCCTAGGGACATTCGAGCTCAATAGGACAAAGATCATCGAAAGTTGCACCAATTTCGCTCTGTGGCTCAGTTGATGTCTAGGCAAGCTTTGTCCCAAGGGAGACAGTTCATCTGTTCGAGGCAAGTGATTTTTAAGTGGGACCTTTGCAACGCATCATGACCCCCCCACTTACCTGGGAGCTTACTGTTGGAAATTATATCCTAAATATCAATCGTTAGTATATTGATGATTGAATTTCGTAAATGAATTGACAAATTAATAAAGTATTATTTGGCATTGTTCATCATTTCATCTTCAAATGAACTCTTATATGATGAAGTCCTTAGGACTTATGTTATGATAAAGGAGGATTTATCTTTGAGTCCTTAAACTTGTTCGCGACCAAATGATATGTTGTTACTAGGACGACAACATTATCGAGATTAGGTTGTTGTGTGACATATACGTTGGTTGTCCTCTTAACCAAGGAGAGTGGAGACACTTGTATGCCATACAGGTGAAGTGTAGGAGTACATTTCACGGAACGTGACCAATTTCGGAATGCTCTACTGTCAAGAGATGTTCCGAGTGGATATGGGTATAAGTTTGGCCCTCTGACCTGAGATCGTAACCTGTGACTAGCAAGCAACTCACTGTACTTTAGTACCGAACTATCTGAATTTCTAATTTAGTGACGGAAGGTCACTGGGTGCAGTCAAGTACTTGCGTAATCAGTTATGAGTCGAGATGGAATTGACCCCTCCTGGAAACAGGAGATAATGTCTTGTGATTAATTTAGCAAAACCTTGGCCAGGGTAATCCCAGTGAGGAGTCACGGGATATCTAAAGTTAATCACCTAATGGATGTACTAATTATAGGGTTGACAGTGAGCTCTAAGTCATCCTGGCATTAGGAGTCAAAGGGATTGAATTATACAGTAACCATAGTCCAGGGTTCTAGAATATTTGCTTCGCATATATTCGGCCTATCCGGACGTCGGGTACCATTGCTAAATGGTCACATCGATTAGTATAAGAAGATGTTTCTATACTACCGGCTTAGGTTCGAACCTATGAGGTCACACGCATAGAAGTTTCTAGGTTGATCAAATGGCTGATTGATGATTAAGAATCATTCAGGAATAATTTGGTCAATTCGATTGACAAATTATCCTAAGCAAAAGTTGCATTAAAATAATTATCGAATTATTGGAGGATTAATTAGCAATTAGATTGCTAATGAACTCAATTTGATTGAGTAATTGGGCTTAGGTTGAGCCAAATTGAATAGGATTCAATTTGGGCTGCATCAGGGTTTGACCTAATTGGATTAGGTTCAACCCAAGTAGATTGAGCTTGACCCAATTGATGGAACTTGATCCAATTGGATTGGGCTTGATCCAAATCAATTAGAAGACCTTATTTGATGAGGATTATGAGTCCAAATAATCAGAATTGGATAAGGAGAAGAATCCCTAAATTTTAGGAACCCATCCTTATCTTCTTAGAGAAGAATGACACCTTAATTTATCCCCAATATTTTCTATGCCTATCCTCTTTATTTTTAGTCAAAAATTGGCGTGAGAAGAGAGGAGGCGTGGGGCTATATTTCTTATAAAAATGGCACCTTAAATCTTTCTAGAAAGATTTAGATGAATTTCCTAATTTGTAGGGATTGCATGGTGCATGAAATAGGGTGGTCTGCGGCTGAACTTTGGATGCATGAATTCCTATCTTTTAAGGATCCAAAATGTACGAAATTTCGATATGTTTATCTCCTCTTAGCTGCCAAACCACCAGAATTTTTTGGAAATTTTATCAGCCAAATTAGTTGGCTAAATTAGGTGTGAGGCATGGGGTGGTCTTTTGGCTATAAAAGACCCTCATGCCTTGGGTTCAAGATATACCATATTTAGAAGTTTCAAAAAATTCTGAAAAAATTCTCTGAGGGCCTCCATCCCTTCTTCTCCTTCTTCCTCACGTCCATCCTCCATCTCCTTGAAGAACAATCAAAGGTTGAGTATTTAGAAGGAGAAAGCTTCAGCCATTGCAACGTTCCTACGCGAGCTAGCACTCCCGCGGAAGACGATCTACCTAGGGCTTCGCGTGTACTTCTCATAGAGGCCATTCGTGTGCGTGGCTGCGAAGTCAAGGATCAGATCCACAAGTTTCTTCTATCATAAAAGGTCTTAATCCCACATCCATATTTTATTTTGGAGTCAGGGTCTAGGCCTGATTTTCCGAGATTTTACCCTCCTTTTGGGGCTCCTCATGGAGTTATCTCCAGAATCCATTCGATGGATATTCGGAGATTAATTGGAATAGAGTGTTTACCTTTCAGATCTGATAGTTAATCATGCATGAATATTTTAGCATAATTGTTTAAACGATTTCGGCCTAATCCTATGTGTTCTTAAGGTGCTAATTTCTAGATTTGATCTTGTAAGCATGCATGAATTAAATTATTTGATTTGGTTTTTCGCTACATTTTAAAACTTAAAAAGAACTATGTATGGCTTGATTTTCCTTATGAAAGGGTACGTAGGCAACCCGATCAGGTTCAGCCATGGTTTAAAAAAAAAAAAAATCAGCATGCTTAATACCGAAGAACCTAGGAATCACTTTCAGTGGTATCAGAGCCAGGTTCATGTTTAAACTTTTATGTTTTAATTTTTGTAATTAAATCTGAAATCATGAGCATGCTTAGATTAGATCTAAAGTATTTTTATGATTGATTTAATTGCTGATTATGCATGATTAACTAGATCTGAAATTTTGGATGCATATGATGCATGTTTGTGTTAAGATTTGTAACATAAATAAATCTGAAATCATAATATTGTTTAGATTAGATCTAAATAAAATTTATGATTCATATGATCTCTGATTTTAATGAACAAATCAGATATGAAAATAAAAGTAAAAAAATAAATACATAAGATGTATGTTGTTTGTATTAATTCATGTTGTTATGTATATGTGGTGCATGAACATAAAATATAATGACTTATACATGAATTAAATCTGATTACATGTGATTAATTACAAAAACTCAGATCTAAAAATATGTTTTAAGAACTAAAAGATTGTAATTAATATGTAATTAAAAAGAAATATGCAATGATCAAAACTTTCATAAGTCTAAACTTAATTGAGAATTAAGTGTTATGAAATAGAATTGTAACTCAATTAATTGACATTGCATAATTCTTTGGGCATATGGGTTAGCTTGAATCAAGTTCCTAGGATTGGGTTAGACCTAAGGTTAGAATCATACATGGACAAATAGAATTAATTGATCAAATCTAATTAAGTAGTAACTAGATTAGGTCAAAAAAATTCTAGATCAATTTACAATAGTTCTAGATGGATCAAGTCCATGTCTTTGATTAGACCAAGATGGAACTTGATTTAGGCTCAGAGGTGTAGTCTGAGTCATTTGAGTAATCAAATCGAAATTGATTAACCAGTCGGTGTCTAAGGTAAGTTTGGCAGTTTTGACTGGTGGTTTTTAATTGGGAGCTACTCGCACTGATTCGTCTTTGTCGAGTTAATGGCATATCCCTTCCACCGATCTCACTTACCTGGCCGACATGGTCAATCACATTTCGATTGGATCACTTAATGATTCAAGTTAGCCCATGCCTATAAGGAAAATCAGTTTGACTGATTTAGGTGCCTCCTTAACCGGTTTGAGTCTAATTTGATTTGGTGAAGTCAGTGGGAGAAATTAAACTAATCGGATCTTCTCATCTATCCTAATTATGAAATCCTCTAAAATTATTAGGTCCTTAAAATGAAATGGTTATTGGGATAACTAGGTCATAGCCTTCCATTAAGTTGGGTGATAATGGGTCCAATGTTTTGATAATTATTGGAGGCGCCACACGCCTGATACTTATCAAGCATTGAAATTGTCATTCAATATATGATGAGTTAAGTGTACCTTCAATAGGCGGTCAGGTGAGCCGAGCCACACTCGGGCTTGGTCGTCTATTAGTTGATTAGACTTAACCCTATCATTTAATGGTTGGACCTGACTAGGATATTCGGTGGAGGCGCCACACGTCTGCCGAAGAACCTAGGGCAAAATCATCACTAGAAGTTGCTTGATGAAGCAATTGGTTAAGAACCTACCAATAGGTGCCTATGGGTTAGCCGAGCCACACTCGGGCTTATATGCGATCTATTGGGTTCTAGTGCCCACTAAAGAATTAGGAGTAATTTTTCGAATTGGAGGTAGAGGCTACCAATTTGTATAAAATAGTAGGAGTACCTTTAGACTAAAGTCCAAGTCTATTGAGTTTAGTCAATTCATATACTAATAGCCAAATTTTCTTTTTATGCAGAAATGGCCACTAATTTGTCACTTCGCTCATTGTTGGACAATGACAAGTTGACAGGTCCAAATTTCAATAATTGGCATAGGAAACTGAAAATAGTGCTAGAGCATGAGAGGATCCTTTATGTGATAATGGATCAAGCACCTGAGCAGCCCACTGCTAATACATCAAGATCGGCCAGAGATACTTATCAGAAGTGGGTCAGTGACCGGATCACTGTTTGATGCATCATGTTGGCAGCAATGACTGATGAGTTTAGTAGGCGTTTTGAGAATACGCAGCCAGAAGATATCATTCAAGTGTTGAATGAATCATTCGGCATTCCTAACGATGTTGAGAGGCACAAAACTAGTTGTGCCATCTTCAGCGCCCAAATGAAAGATGGAACCTCGATAACTGATCATGTACTGTACATGATTGAGTTGATCGAGCGTCTAAGCTCTCTTGGCTTTCTCCTTCATGATCAATTGGGGAAGGATGCTATACTAAACTCATTGCCTGGATCATACCGTCCTTTTCTCACTCATTTTCATATGACGAAATCTACAGTGAATTATCACCAATTGTTGGGGTTACTGCAGACGTTTGAGAATGATCACCAACTTCTTAAGAAGACGGTGAACTTAGTGGGAGGTTCATCCAAGGGCCGCCCCTCTAAGAAAGGAAAAAAGAAAAATAAAATTCAAAAAAAACAGGTGCACCATGCTCAGCCTAGTCAGAAAAAGAATAAAAAGGCTGATCAGAGCAAGGCGGAGTGCTTCTTCTGCAAGAAGCAAGGACATTGGAAGAGGAACTGTCCTCTTTACATTGCATCCCTCAATCCGAACCGGCTTAAAAAAAGTGGACAATCAGTTGCCAATCAAGGTACTTATATGATAACACCTTGCAATTTTTCTATTTGTGATAATTCGACCTGAGTATTGGATACCGGTAGTCCTTTTAATATTTGCAATTCGTTGCAGGGGCTACAAGTCAGTGAGAGGTTTGAAGAAGGAGAAAGGTTCCTAAATATTGGAGATGGAAGATCAGTTCCAGTTCTAGCTTTAGAAATTCTTAAACTTGAATTTAGCTCTCATATAAATGTCCTTAGTGATTGTCACTATTGTCCAAGTTTTTTATTGAATATCATTTCTGTAGGCCTTTTGGCCAAAAATGGTTATGAAATATCAATAAAAAAGGATTATTGCAATATCATTTGGAATGGTACTGC
This sequence comes from Phoenix dactylifera, assembly GCF_009389715.1. Taxonomy (NCBI): domain Eukaryota; kingdom Viridiplantae; phylum Streptophyta; class Magnoliopsida; order Arecales; family Arecaceae; genus Phoenix; species Phoenix dactylifera. The sequence continues at coordinate 1,097,928 of NW_024067688.1, forward strand.
TGTAATGAATGGAACTCTGAGTAATGGCATTTACATTTTGTCACAGCCTGTTCATGTAATGTACAAGTCCAATAAGCGCCCTAGAATAGATAATGTCATGGATGTCTACCTTTAGCATCATAGGCTAGGACATATTAACAAGAACAGGATGAACAGGTTAAGTAAAGAGAGAATCCTCGATGTTAATGATTGTGAATCATTGACAACCTGTGAATCATGCCTTCTTGGTAAAATGACCAAATCACCTTTTACCAGAAAAGGTGAACGAGCTAGTGACTTATTAACCCTTGTACATTCTGATGTATGTGGGCCAATGAGCACAAATGCTAGAGGTGGGTATTCATATTTCATTACGTTTACAGATGACCTTTCTAGGTATGGTTATGTCTATTTAATGAGACATAAATCTGAATCATTTGAAATGTTCAAATTATATCGTAATGAAGTAGAAAAATAAACTGGAAAGAGTATTAAAACTCTTCGATCAGATCGAGGAAGTGAATACCTCACCAGTGAGTTTTTGACATATCTAGGAGAAAATGGGATCCTCTCTCAATGGACTCCTCCTGGTACACCACAGTATAACGGTGTATCAGAAAGGAGAAATCGAACTCTGTTAGACATGGTTCGATCCATGATGGGGTTTGCTGATCTACCCATATCCTTTTGGGGATATGCTCTTGAGTCAACCTGCTACATTCTAAATAAGGTTCCAAGTAAGTCTGTAAATAAAACACCCCATGATATGTGGACTGGACGTAAGCCGATGCTCTCTCACCTTAGGATTTGGGGGTGTCCAGCGTACGTCTAACGTTTGAAGACAGACAAACTTGAACCCAAGTCTGACAAATGTTTCTTTGTTGGTTATCCTAAAGAAACTAAAGGATATTATTTCTACTTTGTTGAAGAACAAAAGTTGTTCGTAAGCAATAGAGCTGTTTTCCTGGAGAAAGAATTCCTTAGTGAGGGAACTAAAAGCTCTAATGTTGAGCTTAGGAAAGTTCAACATGTAGAAGATCTGATACCATCCACTGAACCAATTGAGTCAGATTTGATTAGATCAGATCTAGAACCCATCTTAGATGCACCATTAAGGCGATCAGGTAGAGTACCACGTCAGCCGAATAGATACTACGGTTTCTTGGTTCGGGACGGGGATCCTATCGAACTTGATGAAAATGATAAGGATCCGATCACATATATGGATGCAATGCAGAGGTATGACTTTGATAAATGGCTTGGAGCCATGCAATCCGAAATGGAATCCATGAAGGTCAATGATGTATGGACATTAGTTGACCCACCCGAAGGGATTAAACCCATAGGGTGTAAGTGGATATTCAAAAGGAAACGGGACGCAGACGGAAAGGTAGAGACCTATAAAGCCCGTCTGGTTGCCAAGGGATATCGTCAACGCTATGGTATTGACTATGACGAGACATTTTCTTCTGTGGCAATGCTCATGTCTATTCGGATTGTGCTTGCGATAGCAGCACATTTAGACTATGAAATCTGGCAAATGGATGTAAAGACCGCATTTCTAAATGGAGATTTAGAAGAGGAGGTATATATGATACAACCTGAAGGTTTTACATCTACAGATGAGTCTAAGGTGTGCAAGCTACAAAGGTCCATTTATGGATTAAAGCAAGCTTCACGGAGTAGGAATATACGTTTTGATAAGGTAATCAAAATATATGGCTTCATTAAGAATGAAGAGGAACCTTGCATTTATAAATGGGCAAATGGTTCAGTTATTATATTTCCTATTTTGTATGTGGATGACATTCTTTTAATCGGAAATGACATTCCTCCATTACAAGGAATAAAGGCATGGCTATTGTTACGGGGAACTTAGCCACCATGCCCCACGTGACCGGCACGCGCGCCCAGGAAGACTACGGCTGCCCCTTGATCCAGCAATCCGACCTCGGGTCGGATATCTTCGGCTCCGCAGCCCGACCCCGAGTCAGCTGCCCCTTGATCCAGCAATCCGACCTCGGGTCGGATATCTTCGGCTCCGCAGTCCGACCCCGAGTCGGCTGCCCCTTGATCCAGCAATCCGACCTCGGGTCGGATATCTTCGGCTCCGCAGCCCGACCCCGAGTCGGCTGCCCCTTGATCCAGCAGTCCGACCCCGAGTCGGTTGCCCCTTGATCCAGCAATCCGACCTCGGGTCGGCAATCTCTTGACAACAACAGACTGTTCTCCTGAGGCACGCCGCGGCCCCCTGCTCCACTACTCCCTACAACGGCCGAATCCGGCGCTGCCCCACGATCCCCTGTAACAACCGTACAAAGCGGAGCTCCACTACGCCCTGCCATGGCCGTACCCGGCGCTGCCCCACGACGCCCTGTAACGGCCACGTCAGTGGCAACCCCATCGTGCCACACGATGACCAATCCCCAGAAAAACCCCCCAGCCTGATATATATGGGGCTGGGGGGAAGGGGGGGTAAGCAAGATTCTCCATAGCATCATCTTACCTGCTACCTCTCCTTCTCCTTCGATTCCCTCTAACTTGATCGTCGGAGGGCCCCCACTACCCCAGTGGTGGTGCGAGGCTTGCTTGCAGGTTTCCCGGCGGAAGGTGGAGCGCAACCAAAGCAATTCAAAGGGAACCCCATTCAAACCGCTGTGCCAATCGTTCTCGGTTTGGACTCCCAGCAACAGTTGGCGCTAGAAGGAGGGCCCGGATCTCAGAGCGATCGTAATGGCACGGCGAGGTGGTCGTGGAGCTTCCAATGCTTCCGGTCGCGGGGCCTCTCGCGCCACTGGCCGGGAGGCCGCTGCATCTCCAACACGCTCTCAGCAACACTCCACCGCCCCACCGCCCATTCAGATGATCGAAGCCGCCCAGTTCGACCAGCTAACCCAGCAGGTTCGCACCCTTGCGGAGGCGGTGCAGAATCTGCAGGGTGCGATGTCCCGGGCGCCGCAGCGGGCTCAGGAGCCGCCGCTGCCTGAGCGTTCGCCTGTCCTCCTCAACCCGCGCTCCTTCCTCTCCCATGAGGAGGAGCGCCGGCGCGAGGAGGATTCTCGAGCACGCTCCATTCTGCCGGGACCTTCCCACCGGAGCTGCGCGGGGTACGAGAGGCGGGCCCGGGCGCGTTCCCAGACCCCCCAGTCCTCGAGGAACCCGTGCTCCAGTCGGTCCCCCTCTCGCCGCTCCTTGTCTCCCACCCACCGGTCGCGCTCCCTGGACCGGCGGGTGGACGATCTCCACCGACAACTCCAGGTCCTGAAGGGCCATTCCAAAGATCCCTTCGCCGACTTAGAGATCTCCTCCCAGCCGGCGCTCGCCTCGAGGATCCTGCGGACCCCGAATCCGCCGGGGTTCAAAATGCCGGCGATCGAGCCCTATGACGGGGCGGCGAATCCGCGGGATCACGTCGAGAGTTTCAGGACCCTTATGCTCCTCCACGGAGCATCAGATCCCCTTCTCTGCAAGGCTTTCCCGGCAACCCTCCGCGGCCCGGCGAGGGCATGGTTCGCCGGGCTGGAGGCTGACTCAATCCGGTCCTTCGACCAGTTCACTCGCCTCTTCATCACTCATTTCGCCGTCAGTAGCCGGCGGCGACTGGTCTCCGACTCCCTCTTTGATGTCCGGCAAAACGAGGGAGAAAGCCTGCGGGATTATCTTACCCGCTTCAACAGGGCTACGCTGGAGGTCCGAAACCTGAGTCAGGAGGTAGCTCTTTCAGCCCTGAAGCGTGGCTTCCGAAAGGGCAGACTCACCTTCTCCCTGGACAAACGCGTGCCGCGGAGCTTCCCAAAGCTGTTGTCCCGGGCGAACCAGTATGCGGACGCCGAGGAGGCGGCCGCCCACCGGAGCAAGGAGGCCGCCGAGATCCCTCAAAAGCTTGGGAAGAAAAGGCGGAAAGAGGCACGCCAGAGGAGGAGCCCGACGCCTCAGCGTCGGCGCAGAAGCCCGTCGCCGGCGAAGAACCACGGCGCCCCACGCCCTCGTTCTCCGCCCCGACGTTTTCACCGGTACACCCCTCTCCTGACTCCCCGGGCCCAGATCCTTATGGAGATCAAGGGGCGGGAGGACCTCCCGGCCCCGAGACAGATGCGGAGGATCCCTGGGAAGAGGCCCTCCCAGGCGTACTGTGAGTACCACCGAGACCACGGCCACGACACGGAGGACTGCTTCCAGCTTCGGGACGAGATCGAGGCTCTCATCCGCCGGGGGCGTCTCGGTCGATATGTGAGCGACCGACGTCCCCCCGCAGACCCGCGTCCGGCCGACCCGGCCCCTCCGGAGCCTCGGGAGCAGAATCGACCCGTTGCGGGCGTAATCCACACTATCACTGGGGGCTGCCCCCGGCCCGTGAGGAAAGCAGGGGGCTCGACGGAAGCGTTAGGGGCGGCCGTCGCAAAGAGGCAGAGGGTCGGCAATGTAATCACCTTTTGTGATGAGGATGTAAAGGGGGTTCAGACCCCCCACGATGACGCCATGGTGATCTCCCTCACTATGGCAAACTATGATGTAAGGCGTGTTCTTGTGGATAGTGGAAGCTCAGCTGATATCTTGTTTTACGAGGCCTTCCAAAAGATGGGCTTGTCCAGACAATTGTTGCACAAAATATCCACCCCCCTCATAGGATTCACCGGTGACGCTGTCCCGGCGGAAGGTGTCGTTGAGCTGCCTGTGACTGCGGGCGTCGCACCCGCAGAAGCCACGGTGCGACTCGGGTTCTTGGTCGTCCGTGTTCCCTCGGCCTACAACGCTATCCTCGGACGACCCGGACTGAACGCCCTTCGCGCGGTGGTCTCTACGTACCACTTGCTCATGCGGTTCCCCACGGCGGTCGGGATCGGGGAGGTCCGAGGCGACCAACCGACCGCACGGCAATGTTTCCTAGCGACCCTCAAAGGGAAGAAGCCCGCAGAAGCCCTAAGCGTCGAGTCCCTTGATGCCAGAGACGAGGTGGCCTTGCGGCAGGGGGAGCCGGCCGAGGGTGTGGTCGAAGTTCCCCTCGAGGAAGGCCGCCGGGACCGGGTGGTCCGGGTCGGCGCCAATCTCGACCCGGGAGCTCGGGCCCGGCTGGTGGAATTCCTCCGAGCCAATGCCGATGTATTTGCCTGGTCGGCGGCCGATGTACCTGGGATCGACCCGGAGGTCATTTCTCACGCCCTCAACGTCGACCCGACCCACCGGCCAGTGAAGCAGAAGAAGAGACACTGTGCCCCAGATCGGATCCGGGTGGTCGACCAGGAGGTAGACAAACTCTTGGAGGCAGGATTCATAAGGGAGGTGAGTTACCCCGAGTGGCTGGCAAATGTTGTACTTGTCCGGAAGGCGAGCGGAAAGTGGAGGATGTGCGTCGACTATACCGACCTGAACAAGGCGTGCCCTAAGGATAGCTTCCCGCTTCCGCGGATAGACCAACTGGTCGACGCGACTTCCAGATATCAGCTGCTGTCTTTCATGGACGCCTTCTCCGGTTACAACCAGATAATGATGGCCCCACAGGACGAGGAGAAAACTGCCTTTATAACGGACCGGGGGCTGTACTGCTACAAGGTAATGCCCTTCGGTCTGAAGAACGCTGGCGCCACTTACCAGCGCCTCGTCAACAAAATCTTCAAAGAGCAAATCGGCCGGAACATGGAGGTGTACGTGGACGATATGCTGGTGAAGAGCCGCCAGGCAGACCAGCACATCGTGGATCTGGAGGAGACTTTCACCACCTTACGGAAGTTTCGCATGAAGCTGAACCCAGCGAAGTGCGCCTTTGGCGCTTCGGCCGGGAGGTTCCTTGGTTTTATTGTCAACCAGCGGGGTATCGAAGCCAACCCGGACAAAATCAAGGCCATCCAAGGTATGTCCCCTCCGACCAAAGTAAAGGAAGTTCAGGAGCTCGCTGGAAGGGTCGCCGCGCTCGGACGATTTGTGGCAAAATCGGCCGAACGCTGCCAACCATTCTTCAAGGTGTTAAAATGCCCAAAAGACTTCCTCTGGACTGCCGAATGTCAAGCAGCATTCGACCAGCTCAAGGAATACCTGGCGTCTCCTCCCCTACTGTCCAAGCCGCAAGAAGGGGAGATGCTCTACCTCTATCTGGCGGTCTCCCCAACCGCGGTCAGTGCGGTGCTGGTTCGGAAAGAGGCAAAGCTCCAGAAGCCTGTGTACTACATCAGCCGGGTCCTACGGGACGCCGAGACGCGGTATACGAAGGCTGAAAAGATCGCCTTCGCGCTGCTGACCGCGACCAGGAGGCTCCGCCCCTATTTCCAGGCCCATTCTGTCACCCTCTTAACTGATCAACCGTTACGACAGATCCTCAGCAACCCCGAGAATGCGGGACGGCTGGTGAAGTGGGCAGTAGAACTCGGAGAATTCGACATCCGCTACCAGCCTCGACCCGCCATCAAGGCCCAGGTGCTCGCGGACTTCCTCGCTGAGTGCACGGCGCAGGAGACGGAACCTAGACCGCCGGAAGCGCCCAGCCTCGACCTTCCGACCTGGACGCTTCACATCGATGGATCGTCGAACCCCGAGGGTGGAGGGGCCGGGCTGGTCCTTACCAGTCCTGATGGAGTGATAGCCGAGTATGCCTTGAGGTTTGGATTTTCAGTTACCAACAACGAGGCGGAATACGAGGCCCTAGTCGCAGGACTCAAACTCACTGGGGAGCTCGGCATCTGGCGTTTGAAGGTCTTCACCGACTCCCAGCTGGTGGTCGGGCAGGTCCGTGGGGAGTTCGAGGCCCGGAGCCCGACCATGCAGAACTACGTCCGGAAGGTGCAAGCACTCATTCCCGACCTCGGCAGTGTCGACATCCAGCAAGTCCCCAGAAGCGAAAATGCCAGGGCCGACAGGTTGTCCCGCTTGGTGGGTGCAGAGGCGCACAACTTGTCGAGGGCAATCTACCTGGAGACCCTGGATGCCCCGAGCATCGGCGAGGCTGGAGCGGTGATGGCGATTGATCCGGAGCCGTCTTGGATGGACCCGCTCGTCGCCTACCTCGCCGAAGGAATCCTCCCTGAAGACGAAGATCAAGCTCGGCGACTTGTCAGGAAGTCCGCCCACTACGTACTCTATGAAGGGAGGCTGTATCGGACCTCGTTTACCGCCCCCCTCTTAAGGTGCCTCCGTCCCTCGGAGGCGGCCTACGTCCTCGGCGAAGTCCATGAGGGCGTCTGCGGATCGCACTCGGGGGCTAGGTCCTTGGCGCACAAGATCATGAGGCAAGGCTATTATTGGCCTACCTTGTTGGAGGACTCAAAGGATCACGTACGGAAATGCGATGCCTGCCAGCGCCACGCCAACGTCCAGAGAGCCCCTTCTGTCCCCTTGGCACCAATCACCGCACCCTGGCCCTTCGCACAGTGGGGAATGGATATCCTCGGACCATTCCCCGTCGCTTCCGCCCAGCGGAAATTCTTGATTGTTGCAATCGACTACTTCACCAAGTGGGTGGAGGCAGAGCCGCTGGCCACTATCACGGAGGCGCAAGTCCGGAAGTTCGTGAAGAAAAACATCATCGTCCGATTTGGGGTACCCCGGGTCCTCATCTCGGATAATGGTCGACAGTTCGACAACAAGCATTTCCGTGACTTCTGCGAGGAATTCGGGATCGAGCATCGGTTCACATCTGTGTCGCATCCCCAAACCAACGGTGAGGCCGAGGTGACAAACCGGACAATCCTCCAAGGAATTAAGGCGCGAATCGGTCGGACGGGGCAAGCTTGGGTCGAAGAACTCGAGAACGTCCTTTGGGCGTATCGGACCACGCATCGGACCCCTACCGGGGAGACGCCTTTCAGCCTAACCTATGGCACGGAAGCGGTTGTCCCCGTGGAGCTCGGACTCCCCTCGCCCCGGGTGGCTACGCAGCCGATGATCATCCCGGGAGCAGACTAGCCTGAAGCCCCGACCGGTCGCCTCGGCTTGCGCCAGCCTTGGCCGACCAACGAGCGGAATTCTCCGAGGCTCGGCCCTCGGATGCCAGGCTAACCCGATGATCATCCCGGGAGCAGACTAGCCTGAAGCCCCGACCGGTCGCCTCGGCTTGCGCCAGCCTTGGCCGACCAACAAGCGGAATTCCCCGAAGCTCGGCCTTCGGATGCCAGGCTAACCCGATGATCATCCCGGGAGCAGACTAGCCTGAAGCCCCGACCGGTCGCCTCGGCTTGCGCCAGCCTTGGCCGACCAACGAGCGGAATTCCTCGAGGCTCGGCCCTCGGATGCCAGGCTAACCCGATGATCATCCCGGGAGCAGACTAGCCTGAAGCCCCGACCGGTCGCCTCGGCTTGCGCCAGCCTTGGCCGACCAACGAGCGGAATTCCCCGAGGCTCGGCCCTCGGATGCCAGGCTAACCCGATAATCATCCCGGGAGCAGACTAGCCTGAAGCCCCGACCGGTCGCCTCGGCTTGCGCCAGCCTTGGCCGACCAACGAGCGGAATTCCCCGAGGCTCGGCCCTCGGATGCCAGGCTAACCCGATGATCATCCCGGGAGCAGACTAGCCTGAAGCCCCGACCGGTCGCCTCGGCTTGCGCCAGCCTTGGCCGACCAACGAGCGGAATTCTCCGAGGCTCGGCCCTCGGATGCCAGGCTAACCCGATGATCATCCCGGGAGCAGACTAGCCTGAAGCCCCGACCGGTCGCCTCGGCTTGCGCCAGCCTTGGCCGACCAACGAGCGGAATTTCCCGAGGCTCGGCCCTCGAATGCCAGGCTAACCCGATGATCATCCCGGGAGCAGACTAGCCTGAAGCCCCGACCGGTCGCCTCGGCTTGCGCCAGCCTTGGCCGACCAACGAGCGGAATTCCCCGAGGCTCGGCCCTCGGATGCCAGGCTAACCCGATGATCATCCCGGGAGCAGACTAGCCTGAAGCCCCGACCGGTCGCCTCGGCTTGCGCCAGCCTTGGCCGACCAACGAGCGGAATTCTCCGAAGCTCGGCCTTCGGATGCCAGGCTAACCCGATGATCATCCCGGGAGCAGACTAGCCTGAAGCTCCGACCGATCGCCTCGGCTTGCGCCAGCCTTGGCCGACCAACGAGCAGAATTCCCCGAGGCTCAGTCCTCGGATGCCAGGCTAACCCGATGATCATCCCGGAAGCAGACTAGCCTGAAGCCCCGACCGGTCGCCTCGGCTTGCGCCAGCCTTGGCCAACCAACGAGCGGAATTCCCCGAGGCTCGGCCCTCGGATGCCTGGCCTAGCACCGGAAGAATTTCCTGAGGCCTAACCCTCGGATGCCTGGCCTAGCGCCGGAAGAATTTCCTGAGGCCTAACCCTCGGATGCCTGGCCTAGCGCCGGAAGAATTTTCTGAGGCCTAACCCTCGGATGCCTGGCCTAGCGACGGAAGAATTTTCTGAGGCCTAACCCTCGGATGCCTGGCCTAGCGCCGGAGGAATTTCTTGAGGCCTAACCCTCGGATGCCTGGCCTAGCGCCGGAAGAATTTCCTGAGGCCTAACCCTCGGATGCCTGGCCTAGCGCCGGAAGAATTTCCTGAGGCCTAACCCTCGGATGCCTGGCCTAGCGCCGGAAGGATTTCCTGAGGCCTAACCCTCGGATGCCTGGCCTAGTGCCAGAGGAACTTCAAGAGTCAGGAGTCGGCGAGACGCTATCAAGAGTTAAAAAGAGGAAGGACGAAAGTGAAATGAGGAAACACTTTGTTTGCATTAACTTTCGTTGCATCAGGGCCGAGACCCATACAACATGGCAAAACGCCAACATACAAAGAAAAGAACAAAGAAAAAGTACAGAGGGTCAGCTTGGAGGAACCCCTGGATCGGGAACGGCGAGCACGTCCGCGAAGGGTAGGGAGACGGTTGGAGAACCGGCAGGCAATGGCATCGGAGGGGAGTCGAGGAGGGAGACCCCACTCAGGTCAATTCCGGGGTATTTAGTGGACACCCTTGCCAGGCCTTCATCGAAGCCTAAGGCAAAGGAGTCGGACCCCGCATCCGACATGTCACGGATGAACTCGGCGGACTGACGATAGGCCTGTACCGCCTGACGCCCGATTTCTGCGCTCTTCTCGGCCAGCGCCGCCTCCGCTCGCTCCGTAATCTGAGCTTTCGCTTCCATGACCTTCGCCACAATCCGCTCGTCCGCCTCGGAGGAGACCCTCAGCAGATCGGCCCGAGCCTCCATGTGCTTCGCCTCGGCAGCGACGCGAGCAGCCTCAGCCTCCTCCAGGCGCGAATGAAGCTCCTGGTTGCTCGCACGAGTCTCCTCCAAGGCCGACTCCAATTCGGCCATCTTGGCTTCAAGAGATCGGGTTCGGTTGCGGGCGTTGTCGGCCGACTGCTGGGCCTTCTCCCACCTCTCTCGGAAGTCGGCAGCCTTCCGGGACTGCTTTTCGGCTCGCTCCTCCGCCTTCCTGATCTCGCTTTCGAGACCCGAGGCAACCTTGAGTTGCTCCTGAGCCTCCAACAGTTGCCTCTCGAGGGCGGCGAAGCCGAGTGCCCGCTCTTCGGCCACCTGGAGCCTCGTCTCGAGGTCCCTGGTCGTTCTCCCCGCCGCAGCCTGGCCTCCCTCCTCTACAGCTTTCAGTCGGCTCTCGGCCTTCGCCAGGAGCCTCGCCTGTTCCTCGTGGCTCTCCTCCAGACGGATCATGTACTGGGCGAGCTAAGAGACAGGAAAAATGAGAGCGTCAGACGGGGATCAATAGAGCCTATAAATGACGAAAGCGACCAAAAGAACACTCACCGACATGAGGCAGACGCAGCTGGCAGCTCCGACTTCAGGGATCCTCATCTGCCGGACCTGCCTACGGTCACCCTCCAGCAGCACCGTCTCGATGAGGTTTCGGGCGCCGGCGAAAGTGAAGGCCGACCCCGACTTCGCCCCGGAGCCGGACGGTGGTTCTGCGGCCTTACCCTTACCCATTGCTTGAGGGAGAGTCATGCCGACCGTGCTCGGGGCGGGGGCCGCGCCAGAAATCGATAGGGTCTCGCTCGGCCGAGGCCTCGGCGCGCCCCTCCTCGTATCATCCGAGGCCGACCGAGTCGAAGGCCGGGCTGGGGACCGACCGCGTCCGACCCGGCCGTCTCGGGCGCGCCCGGATGACACCTCCGGAAAAGCGGTAGTCTCATCACCGGAGGGCTGATACGGCGTCAACTGTCGGTCCGAGCCCGCGGCGTCCCCCTGATCGGTGGGCCCGGACCCGTCTGTCGGCGTCGGAGTCGCCTGCTGGCGGGGCTTCTTAACCGGTGGGACCCCGCTCGGAGGAGTCCGTTTCTTCCTCCGGACCGCTTCCAGTAGGGACGCCCTACTAACAGCCATTGCCCTGTCCGACTGCATGACGTCGTCGATTTCTGCAAAAAGAACGAGATGGTTAGAAACTGAGAAGCTGATGGAAAGAAGAAACGAAAGAGGAGAAAAGAGCTAAAAAAGAAGAAGTGATGGCGGGCTCACGGTCGGCGGGGACCGAGCTCAGACCGACGTTCACCAAGGCATCCTCGGAAATAAGGCGAGCCGCCGGGGGGAGCCAGCCCTCGGCAACCAACCCCCTCAAAACGGCGACGCCATCGGACTCCTCCCTTGACAACCTCGATAGGCCGATCGGGGACTTCATCGGCGTCTCCCAGGTTGTCCCGATTCCCCAAGAGGGATCTACGTCGATGAAAAAGAAACGCTCCTTCCAGCCATGAATGGAGGAAGGAGCCTCCTTGACGAGGCCGCACCCTCGCCGCGCCGCAAAGCACCACCACCCTCTGTCCCGGGGGTGGCCGTTCAGGCCGTAGCATTTCCAAAAGACATTCAGGGTGGCGGGAACCTCGTGCATGCGGCAGAGAACCTGGAAGGCCGTCAGGGTACGCCATGAGTTCGGCACCAGTTGCGTCGGCGCCACTCTTAAACCTCGAAGCACCTGCACGACTAAGTCCGAGGGGGGAAAGCGGAACCCAGCCTGAAGGATGTCCTCATTAATGGCGACCTTCCCTGGAGGAGGATGGGACATCCTCTCCTCAGGCCCCGGGAGCGTAACGTTCAGGCTTCGGAAAGGTGGTACCGGGCCACGAACCTATCTAGGTCTTCGGGGACCAGCTCCGACTGAATGCGGTCCGCTCTTACTTCGTCCATCCCCAACGGCCAGAGAATCTACGGTCAGGACGGGGTCAAGAGGGGAGAAGGGACCGGAACGACTGGGGTACACTAATACGAAAGGAGAAAGTACGGAGAGCCCTAAATTGAAGAGTGGGGCAACTCACCGGAAGGAAAGGAAGAATGGCTCCGAGAGCGTCAAAGGAGGAGCGAACGAACAGTCCGACGGCAACGGCAACAGCACAAGGGAGAAACTCGAGGATGCCTGTGAAGAGAAAGGCGGACGGGGGAGGGCCCCCGGTTAAATAGGCAGAAAGGCGGGTGACGCCTCGGTGACGCCAGAGGACGCCTGGCTACCGAAGGATCGTTCTCGCCCCAAAGGCGAATCGACGCCATTAAGGAAGAATGTCCGCCGAAATCCGCAGACCGCCAGATCAGCGACAACCGCCATACGCCATAAAAAAAGAGCGGGGAGCTCGGAGCGCGCGCGCCTTTCCGAGGGATGGCGGCAATCTCGAAGCATCACTCCCTTCACCCGTTCCCCTCCTGGTTCCAGGCTCGGAAGTGGGGGGCTACTGTTACGGGGGAACTTAGCCACCATGCCCCACGTGACCGGCACGCGCGCCCAGGAAGACTACGGCTGCCCCTTGATCCAGCAATCCGACCTCGGGTCGGATATCTTCGGCTCCGCAGCCCGACCCCGAGTCGGCTGCCCCTTGATCCAGCAATCCGACCTCGGGTCGGATATCTTCGGCTCCGCAGTCCGACCCCGAGTCGGCTGCCCCTTGATCCAGCAATCCGACCTCGGGTCGGATATCTTCGGCTCTGCAGCCCGACCCCGAGTCGGCTGCCCCTTGATCCAGCAGTCCGACCCCGAGTCGGTTGCCCCTTGATCCAGCAATCCGACCTCGGGTCGGCAATCTCTTGACAACAACAGACTGTTCTCCTGAGGCACGCCGCGGCCCCCTGCTCCACTACTCCCTGCAACGGCCGAATCCGGCGCTGCCCCACGATCCCCTGTAACAACCGTACAAAGCGGAGCTCCACTACGCCCTGCCATGGCCGTACCTGGCACTGCCCCACGACGCCCTGTAACGGCCACGTCAGTGGCAACCCCATCGTGCCACACGATGACCAATCCCCAGAAAAACCCCCCAGCCTGATATATATGGGGCTGGGGGGGAAGGGGGGAGTAAGCAAGATTCTCCATAGCATCATCTTACCTGCTACCTCTCCTTCTCCTTCGATTTCCTCTAACTTGATCGTCGGAGGGCCCCCACTACCCCAGTGGTGGTGCGAGGCTTGCTTGCAGGTTTCCCGGCGGAAGGTGGAGCGCAACCAAAGCAATTCAAAGGGAACCCCGTTCACACCGCTGTGCCAATCGTTCTCGGTTTGGACCCCCAGCAACAGCTATCATCTCAATTTGCCATGAAGGATTTGGAAGAAGCATCTTACATCCTAGGAATGAAGATCTATAGAGATAGATTGCTTGGATTATCCCAATCCACATACATTGATACTATACTGAAAAGGTTCAGTATGATTAATTCCAAGAAAGGCTATCTTCCAATGGGCCATGGAATTAACCTCTCTAAAAGGGATTGTCCGACAACCTCTCAAGAAAGAGAGAGTATGGATAGAATTCCATATGCTTCGGCAGTAGGATCTATAATGTATGCCATGATATGTACTAGACTAGATATGGCATACTCACTAGGAGTAGTGAGCAGATACCAGTCTGATCCAGGTAGCAACCACTAGAAGATTGTAAAAACCATACTTAAGTATTTAAGAAATAATAAAGATCAGTGGCTTGTCTATGGTGATTCTGACTTAAAACTTGAGGGATATACCGATTCAAGTTTTCAGTCAGATCAAGATGATAGCAAGAGCGTGTCAGGATATATCTTCACTCTTAAGGGTGGGGCCATCTGCTGGAAGAGTTCCAAGCAGCATACAATGGCAGATTCTACATGTGAAGCAGAATACATCGCTGCATCTGATGCAGCCAAGTTCATCACCGAGCTGGGAGTGGCACCTTCCATTGATGGTCCAGTTCTTATATTTTGTGATAACACTGGAGCCATAGCTCAGGCAAAGGAACCTAAAGCACATCAGCGGACCAAGCATATTCTGCGACGCTATCACCTGGTTTGAGAGATTATAGAACGAGGTGATATTGATCTTCAGAAGATTGACATAAAAGAAAATCTGACTGACCCATTTACCAAAGTCCTCGATATCAAAGAGTTCAATGAACACAAGTCGAAGATGGGTATTAGATACTGTGCCGATTGGCTTTAGGCTAAGTGGTAGTTGTTGGAAATTATATCCTAAATGTCAATCGTCAGCATATTGATGATTGAATTTTGTAAATGAATTAACAAATTAATAAAGTCTTATTTGGCATTATTCATCATTTCATCTTCAAATAAACTCTTATATGATGAAGTCCTTAGGACTTATGTAATGATAAAGGAGGATTTATCTTTGAGTCCTTAAACTTGTTCGCGACCAAATGATATGTTGTTACCAGGACGACAACATTATCGAGATTAGGTCGTTGGGTGACATATACGCTGGTTGTCCTCTTAACTAAGGAGTATGGAGACACTGGTATGCCATACAGATGAAGTGTAGGAGTACATTTCACGGAACGTGATGAATTCCGGAATGCTCTACTGTCAAGAGATGTTCCGAGTGGATATGGGTATAAGTTTGGCCCTCTGACCTGAGATCGCAACCTGTGACTAGCAAGCAACTCACTGTACTTTAGTACTGGACTACCTAAATTTTTAATTCAGTGACGAAAGGTCACTGGGTGCAGTCAAGTACTTGCGTAGTCAGTTGTAAGTCGAGATGGAATTGACCCCTCCTAGAAACAGGAGATAATGTCTTATGATTAATTTAGCAAAACCTTGGCCAGGGTAATCCGAGTGAGGAGCCACGGGATATCTAAAGTTAATCACAAAATAGATGTACTAATTATAGGGTTGACAGTGAGCTCTAAGTCATCCTGGCATTAGGAGTCAAAGGGATTGAATTATACAGTAACCATAGTCCAGGGTTCTAGAATATTTGCTTCGCATATATTCGGCCTATCCGGACGTCGGGTACCATTGCTAGATGGTCACATCGATTAGTATAAGAAGATGTTTCTATACTACCGGCTTAGGTTCGAACCTATAAGGTCACACGCATAGAAGTTTCTAAGTTGATCAAATGGCTGATTGATAATTAAGAATCATTCAGGGATAATTTGGTCAATTCGATTGACAAATTATCCTAAGCAAAAGTTGCATTAAAATAATTATCGAATTATTGGAGGATTAATTAGCAATTAGATTGCTAATGAACTCAATTTGATTGAGTAATTGGGCTTAGGTTGAGCCAAATTGAATAGGATTCAATTTGGGCTGCATTAGGGTTTGACCTAATTGGATTGTGTTCAACCCAAGTAGATTGAGCTTGACCCAATTGATGGAACTTGATCCAATTGGATTGGGCTTGATCCAAATCAATTAGAAGACCTTATTTGATGAGGATTATGAGTCCAAAAAATCAGAATTGGATAAGGAGAACAATCCCTAAATTTTAGGAACCCATTCTTATCTTCTTGGAGAAGAATGACACCTTAATTTATCCCCCAATATTTTCTATGCCTATCCTCTTTATTTTTAGTCAAAAATTGGCATGAGAAGAGAGGAGGCGTGGGGCTATATTTCTTATAAAAATGGCGCCTTAAATCTTTCTAGAAAGATTTAGATGAATTTCCTAATTTGTAGGGATTGCATGGTGCATGAAATAGGGTGGTCTGCGGCTGAACTTTGGATGCATGAATTCCTATCTTTTATCTCCTCTTAGCTGGCAAGCCACCAGAATTTTTTGGGAATTTTATCAGCCAAATTAGTTGGCTAAATTAGGTGTGAGGCGTGGGGTGGTCTTTTGGCTATAAAAGACCCCCATGCCTTGGGTTCAACATATACCATATTTAGAGGTTTCAAAAAATTCTGAAAAAATTCTCTGAGGGCCTCCATCCCTTCTTCTCCTTCTTCCTCACATCCATCCTCCATCTCCTTGAAGAACAATCAAAGGTTGAGTGTTTAGAAGGAGAAAGCTTCAGCCATTGCAACGTTCCTACACGAGCTAGCACTCCTGCGGAAGACGATCTACCTAGGGCTTCGCGTGTACTTCTCATAGAGGCCATTCGTGTGCGTGGCTGCGAAGTCAAGGATCAGATCCACAAGTTTCTTCTATCATAAAAGGTATTAATCCCGCATCAATATTTTATTTTGGAGTCAGGGTCTAGGTCTGATTCTCCGAGGTTTTACCCTCCTTTTGGGGCACCTCACGGAGTTATCTCCAGAATCCATTCGATGGATATTCGGAGATTAATCAGAATAGAGTGTTTACCTTTCAGATCTTAATGTTAATCATGCATGAATATTTTAGCATAATTGTTTAAACGATTCCGGCATAATCCTATGTGTTCTTAAGGTGCTGATTTCTAGATTTGATCTTGTAAGCATGCATGAATTAAATTGTTTAATTTAGTTTTTTCACTGCGTTTTAAAATTTAAAAAGAACTACGTATGGCTTGATTCCCCTTATGAAGGGGTATGTAGGCAACCCGATCAGGTTCAGCCATGGTTTTTTAAAAAAAAAAATCAGCATGCTTAATATCGAAGAACCTAGGAATCACTTTCACTTACCTGGTCAACTCAGTTCATTAGACCGGATTGGAGGCTTAGGTGCCCTCTTCAAACCAGTTAGGAGATGTCTAGTGATTTTAGGATAAACACAAGGATTTGATATGTTTTTCCTTTAATGCATGATTGATTGTACTTGACTGATCCAATAAGCTTTAGTGTATGCTAGGGTGTCGTTCCAGATCTCCTGAATTAGTACCTTTTGATTCTGAAATAGAGCGTTCTATTAGGGCCCTTCGAGCCGAAATCCGCACCTATAGAACCATAGGATCTACACCACCTGTCGAGATGGCTGAAGAACAACCCAAAGTGCTAAAGGAGTACTTTACTCCTTCCATTTATACCTCTCCATCTTGTATTCGACTACCTGATACCACCGCTGCTCTACAGTTTGAGATTAAGTCTAGTGTCATCCAAATGCTTCCCTCTTTTTATGGACTCAACAATGAAGACCCATACAAACATTTAGATGAGTTCCTTGAGATCTGCACTACTATCAAAATTCAGAACTTCACTGATGATGCTCTGAAACCTAGGCTGTTTTCTTTTTTCCTTAAGGATAGAGCTAAGCAGTGGCTCCATTCATTAGAAGCCAATTCCATTCTTTCATGGGCTCAAATGCAACATGAATTTTTGAAAAAATATTTTTCCATAGTAAGAACGAACCAATTTAGGCGTGTTATCATGAGCTTCTCCCAATCTGACGGAGAAGAATTTCATGAAACTTGGAAAAAATTTAGAGACTTACTCCGAAAATGCCCACATCATCAAATACCCAAATGGCAATTAGTGCAATGTTTCTATGACGGATTGACTGAACGAAGCCGTCAGATGATCGATGCCGCATGCGGAGGTACTTTCATGCTTAAAAGTGACCATGAGGCATGGCAATTGTTTGAGAACCTTAATGAAAATTCCCTCCACCATACCTCCTCCGCTCGTCAAGCACCACCCGAGTTCTCAAAGAAAAGGAACAATATATGAAGTTAGCCAGTCCATAGGTCTATCTGACAAAGTAGATGCACTATCCCGCAAGTTGGACCAGTTAATGTCTAGAGAATAGCTTCCAAACTTTCTCCAAGCACAAGTTTGTGCTCTCTGTTCTAGCATGTCTCATCCTATTTTTGAGTGCCCTTCGGCAGCTCAATTCCCTGAATTTGTGCAAGAACAAATTAATGCTGCCCAAACACAGTTCCGACCGGGTAATGATCCGTATTCTAACACTTATAACCCGGGGTGGCGCAACCATCCAAACTTCTCTTGGAAGCAATAGACTTCCAATACTTCCCAACCTTATTCCCAAAACTTTCAACCCTTTCAGAATGTTCATTCGAACCGTCCTCCTACTCACTATTCACATTTTCAACAAGTCCCTCCTCCAGCACCCCAAAGAGATATGGCTTTTGAGCAAAAAGTTTTGACTACCCTTCAAGGACTCGAAGCCAATACACAATTGTTGCACTCCCATACCCAATCTATTGCCAAATTAGAAACCCAGCTAGGGCAGCTAGCGAGTGCACTAAATAAAAGAGAGGAAGGCAAGCTTCCAAGCCAACCAGTGAGTAACCCAAGAGGGCAGTACATGGCTCAAGAGACTCATCCGAATGATATTCACCATGAACAAGCTAATGCCATGACTACCTTAAGAAGTGGACGCATAGTGAACAATAAGGTTGGAGAAAAGGAACACAAAGAAAATAAAGACAAGAGTATGATTGTGCCTAAAGAGAACCCAAACGTCTTTGTCGCCATCTAGTCCAGTATCGACCCCACCGTTTACACCAAAGGCTCCATTTCCTCAGTGTCTGAATACACCTTCTTCCTTTGGCAAGAAAGGAACTTCGTTGGAAGAAATAATGGAGGTATTCAAACAAGTCAAAATCAACCTCCCTCTCCTTGATGCCATAAAACAAGTTCCATCCTATGCCAAATTTCTCAAAGACCTTTGTACCCAGAAACGAAAATCTAGGTCACATGTGCCTAAAAAGGTCTTCTTAACTGAACAAGTGAGCTCCATCCTCCAGCATAAAACCTCTCCTAAGTTCAAGGATCCTGGTGCGCCTACCATTTCTTGTGTGGTAGGAGACAATTCCATTGTTCGAGCACTATTAGATTTAGGGGCAAGTGTGAACCTTCTACCTTACTCAGTTTATGAGAAATTTGGATTAGGTGAATTAAAACCAACCTCGGTATCCCTTCAATTGGCTGATCGATCTATAAAAACACCACGTGGGATAATTGAAGATGTACTTGTCAAGGTAGACAAATTCTATTTTTCAGTAGATCTTGTAGAAGAAACCATTCCCTATATTTTGGTAGATGACCCTCTGAAAACATACTTGGCCCATTTTGACTTTGATATAGAAAAGGTCATAGAAGCAGTCAACTTCTTACCTGATAATCAGTCTCCCACAAATTTTCTTCCTTGGAGAACTCGGCATGAACCCGGTATGATTTGATAAGGATGCGCTACGTTTGGCTGAAGACGTTAAACTTACCGCTTGTTGGGAGGCAACCCAATTTTTTGTAGATCATTTTTGCATATTTTTATTGCTTTTTTTGCAGGATCCCTCATATTACTGATGCAACTAAGGTAAAATACTTCTATCCTTTATATGCATCATATCTTCGTCCCCAATTAAAAAAATATACAAAAAAATAATAATAAAAAAAATATATATATATAATATAAAAAAATATTGAGGACAATATCTGATCTAGGTTGTGGGGTATAAGATTCAAAATTTTTTTTTTACGTAATTTTTCATTTTTGATTTTTTGAATAAGTTTTTCGAAAAAAAAAGAAAAAAAACATTGAGGACAATGTCTGATCTAGGTTGGAAGGTATAGGATTCGAATTTTTGAAGAAATTTTTACATTTTCGTATTTTTAAATAAGTTTATCTCAAAAAAAAAAGAACCTAATTTCTATGCTTTAGTGCTGAAATGATAAACACACGAAGTATATAAAATCTAAAAAAGCCCAATGACTAGTCAGAAATAAGACAATTTGAGTTCTTTTTATTAAAAGTTCTTTTAGCGAGTTGTAAGATAATTTTTACTTTGGAATTTCACAACACACATGGCCTGCACTTCTAAGGGTTAGGTTCAACATTATGTTGTTAAGTCTGGTAGCAACCTTGAGTCCTGATGAATCATTCCTATCTAATTCACTATTATCCCATATTTATAAAAAAAAAAGAAAGTGAATTTAGTCAGGTACATCGAAAAGGGCTACCTATTGTCAAAGGTCAGCGGGCTTATATGAGGAACCCGAGCATAGGTCCGTATGGGAGTCTTGATGCCCAACACCTTATGTCATCTGGTGTGGGAATATTGACTGAATGCTCGCTACACGGAGAAATCATTACAAGAGTAAAAGTGCATAATTTATTTATGAATAAAAAAAGAAAGAAAAAAAAGAAGAAAGAGAAAACAATATAGACTTTGAAAAAGATGATAGTGTGAAAGCCGTTGTTATAAAAATTCGAGTAAACTGAAATATTACAGATAAAGCCCATGAGGTATTAAAGTAAACATCCACAACTCTCGAAATCCTGCAAGATAGGATGATTTTGAATCAGTGGTTAGGTCATATCTGATCAATTCTTGGAAACTACTAGCTTTAGCAGGATTTTGAGGGATCTAAAGCCTTAGCTTGTGTACGGTCCAGATATCACCGAGCTTCCAAGTATAAATAAATCTTACAACTCTCTAACGGAAACTTAATGATTTCAACTGAAGTACATACTAATCTAGGATTTGGGCTGACTTAGTAATTAAAACTTTGTGTGCTTTTGAAATTCTTGGCATTAATGCATTTGAAATTAGATTTTATAAAGCAATAAAATAAATTCTTTAAGTAGAGACAAGCAGTTTGTGGGTATCTGAGCTGGAAATCCTCACGAGACAAAATTCGTCCACTAGGGCCACCTAGGGGTTTAAAGCCTTATTGCATACGGTAAATGCAATAACGATTCCTGCGAAAGTGAGTTAGTTTTTATTTTGCTTGAGGACTAGCAGAATGTAGGTTAGGGGGTGTGATAAGTGCTAAATAATGCATAAATTAATATCTTATTTATAGCACTTATCATTATTTTAATTCATATATTTTGTAAATTTAACTAAAAAAATGTGTTACCTTCATCATTGCATTTTAATAAATTATTAAAGGTAATTCGAGTTTTACTTATTTATTTACTGATTGAGTCTAATGTATGCAGGTCGAGTCAAACTCATTTGGGATGATCCCTGAACCCAAATTGCATGCACCCTGCGATTCAAATCCTCTCAGATTTTCGATTCAGCCGTTCCTCCTAACTCTATTGTTTCTTTCACATCTAATGGAGCTCGACTTTTCATGTTCTAACATTTTGTCCGAAAACTTCCCACGTTGCACTGTTTAAACCCGTATCACATTCATTAGATTTTATCCCGATTGAAACCAGCCATTCCAGTCATTCCATCATCCACGAATTAATTCCCCTGCTTTACATCTCATGCATGATCTTCCCTTCCACATTTTTCTTATCGTCCTATCTCCCACATGTTCCGACCGTATCATCCTATCCTCCCATATCCCACGTTTGGCCGACTGCATTAGATCTCCCGTTCAAAGACCATAGCCATAACGCCTCCAGATTAATCCCAGCAAACTTCCCACGCTTATCCTTGCAAGTCTTCCACGAACCAAACCAAGCCATCCGAGTCCCAACTTCCTCCCATCCTCTCGGCTTCATGGATTGTATTCCATCTCTCAGCCGAGATCTCCACATCCGCAGCCTCCTTCCCCTGTTCCACGTCAGAGCTGTGTCTCCTCCACGTCCTTCCAGGCTCATGATTTATCATCCTCATCCTGTGAGCATCCCAAACCTCCCAGCTCCTCTGTTTCCAGCGAAACAAATCTTATCCCGTGATCTTATTCTTCCAACTTCTTCTTAGCTCATGAATCAAGTCCAACAAATCTCACACGGTAACTCCCCTGTAATCAACCTTATCCCAGCCTTCCTCCGGATGCGTTCGTGATCTATCTTCATCCAACGATCGCGTCAAATTCCCCTGCATCCAGTCTTCTGTTATCCACGGATAAGTCCAGCTCGCTCCCAACCATTCCGTGAGATGTTCCCCAACGTCAGGGTCACATCTCTCTTCCGCGTCCAAAGATTTCTTTCCAGCCGAATCAAGCCAACCTCTTCCCCCGGATCACGCCATTAAATCTTCCACCTGCGATCGAGTTCATCTCCCCTTCATCTCGTTTAGAATCATTCATTCTTCTTCCCCACGGGGGGCTGCTCCCATCAAGCTTCTCCAAGGCTGAGATCCCACAGAGTGCATGAGTGAGAGAGTAGTTTGGCTATTTTGGGAATAACTTCCCACATATAAAAAAATAAGAATGAAGTGCTGAGAGAGGAAGAAGGAAGGAGGGAGGAAGAAGGAAGCCGATCATGATACAAATGGAAGCCTTCTCCACTACTGCTGCTGTCGCCCACGACTCCATGGAAGGCTGATCTCCTTGCTAGGGCCGGATGCAGCCCTAACAAAGGGCTAAGAATTTTGTATTTTTAATTTTTATTCTTGGAGTTGTATAAACTTTATTTTGTTCTTAATGAATATTTTATTTCATCTCATATTTAATTTCTGTGATTTTAAGTATGACGTTTATACAACTGTTCTTCATGATCACTAAGTAAATATAAGATAATCCATGCTTAGGGAAGATGCAATGTCCTGCCACATTAGTTTAGGATAGACATTTCATGCCAACTGAAGATGGATTATTTCCAAATTACTTTTGTGAATTTCTATTTAAATGCTTATTAGGCTTGTAGCCAATTTGCATGTTAATCCAATAATAAATTAAAATACAAATAACCCTTGTTCCGATGTTAGTGGTGAATTCCTTGCCCTAGGTTTCTCTCAAACTGATAACATTTTAATTATATTTTTAATTAAATTTCTTAGTTTAATTTTCTTCATAAACTCTTCTTTTTAAATATTTTTTATTTTTAAGAAAACAACTGTACCCCAATTTCTGTGGATCGATACCCGTAATCACTATCCTACCAGATACGTGCTATTGCGTGGTCTTTAAAGTTGACTATCATCTCGCGAAAACAACAAGTTAGGTTGTGAACTTGTAAAACAACCGGCTGTAATTCTAGGAATTATACTGAACTCTCAAGTGCGGCTTGGGGAGTGGACGTAGGAGCAAGAGTTGGCTCCGAACCACTATAAAGTCTCTTGTGTTTGTATTGATTAATTGTCTCTTCTACTCTCTCTATTCACTACATCTAGTAATCTATTTAACCTGCTTGCAATAGATTTAATTAATTACTCATTAAGTTTTAATTTGTCAATAATTAATTAAAACCCAATTCACCCCTCCTCTTGGGTTGTCTCCTTGGGCAACAAAAGCCTTGTGGTTACACAACAAACCCTGATGAGTTCAAAGGTAGGAAATCTTTCCAATTGCATCTCATGCAATTCTCAACTTTATCTTGTCCTCTTAAAATACTTATTGCCTTGTGTTAGCACAACAAACAATAATGTTTTAGTTAAGTCAAACCCTTCATTTCCATATAGTCATATTCGAATAATATTGCCCTTGTAGTTGCACAACAAAGCAATATATTAAAATATCCCATAAGCATCTTAATGCACCAAGACAATATAAAATCAGTCCCCATACCAAGCCTTGTGTTAGCACAACAAACTAGCATGGATCTTGACATAATAATGTCGAGGCATGAAGGAAGGCTATCAATAGTGTTATATCAATATTAAGCTTATCCATAATAGGCAATCAAACAATTGGCCAGGTAAGCAGATGGGAGGCTCCCCTTATTCAGAGAGCAAGGTCCTAATTAGAGAACCATCTTTAGTGCTTTCCTTAGACACCAATTAGATTAATTGTTCTAGAATGGGTTAGCCCAAAGTTTTTCAACATTATGACTTAATATAATTTTTATTGAGGGCTTACTAGTCTCTAGCACATTCTTTAATTATAACATATATTTAACATATCTAAAATAAACTATCATGCATCATGGCTATCTCATAGCATGTATAAATCATAAGCAATTGATTCAATCAATTAACATGCTTCAACATATCTTCATATGGAAAATTTCATATTATGACATTTTATTACATATCATATCATATATGAATCATACATTTCAGTATTTCACTAAGCATATGACATTACTATCTCATAGTAAATTAATAATCATACATCATGCATAATTATTTGATTGAACCAATTAAGGACGGCTCTGATACCACTGAAGGATTTTATCATATCATATGGGTAGCAGAAGCTAGGGATTTTAAAAATTTCTTAATAAACTCCATTGATATGAAACCCTTATAAAGCCTAGATCACCTTAATGGTAACAATCAAACAATATAAATATAAATACTGAAATAGAAGAATACCTGTAACGCTAAATCCAAGTTTGTAGAATCTCCATGAGGCGTCCAAGTGTCCACCCTCCAACGGTGATCCACACGGAAACTCAATCAAGACTTTAGCTCCAAAGATTTTTGATCCTTAATGCTGAATCCTTCCAAAGAATTTAAATTGGTTTGCTTTCTCTCCTCTCTTATTTTTCTTTCACCTTTCTAAATCACTTCTAATATTTTTTGTCCTAAAGAAGACCTCCTGTCTTGACTTAGGACACTCTAGAAGCAATGCTAGAAACAGACAAAGGGTTGTAAGAAAGAAGGGATAACGGAGAGAGAATGCGGTGGAGTTGGAATGAAAAATACGGTGGAATGGCTCCCTATTTATAGATGTGAAGGCATGCATCCTAGCCATCCCTTCATGCATCAAAGGGTGTGATAAGAGGGTGCCAACAAGAGAGAGAGGGAGGTGTATCAAGCTTTAGAAAAAGCCGTATCTAATGATATGCTTCTTTCTAACGTCTCCCTCTTAAATCCTGATGATCCAAGGGCCTAAATGTAGGAAACCAAAGCCAATGGTCCAGATCTAGGCGCCATCTAATAGTCTAGATCAAGGCATCATCATCCAGGGTGCCATCCAATGATCTAGAGGTAAGATGCCATCACCAATGGTCCAGATTCAGGCGCTGAGCAATGGTCCAGATCTTTCATCCAGGGAGCTATCCAGTGGTCCAGATTCAGGCGCTGAGCAATGGTCCAGATCTTTCATCTAGGGAGCCATCCAGTGGTCTAGATTCAGGCGCTGAGCAATGGTCTAGATCTTTCATCCAGGGAGCTATCCAGTGGTCCAGATTCAGGCGCTGAGCAATGGTCCAGATCTTTCATCTAGGGAGCCATCCAGTGGTCTAGATTCAGGTGCGGACCAATGGTCCAGATTATTCATTCAGGGAGCCATCCAATGGTCCAGAATAAGGCGCCAACCAGTGGACCAGATCCTTCATCTAGGAAGCCATCCAATGGTCCACATGAAGGCGCCAACCAGTGGACCAGATCCTTCATCTAGGGAGCGATCAATGGTCCAGAAGTGAAGGCCCTATCAAACCCAATCCAATTGGGTTTAACCAACTTAAAAGAAATATTAAACCTAATCAAATCAGGTCTAATTAAAGTCAAATGGGTTTCAACTCTTGGCTAACCCATATTAGGTCATGATCTAATCATATTAGATCAACTTAATCTAAGAATCAGATTCGAATTTAATTTGAATCAGGAGCTAGGGTTTGCAACACCTGCTAGGATGTTTATCTTGCAAACATGATCTAATCTAATTAGACCCTTGATAAGTTTTCTTGTGTGTGACCCATTGGGTTCCATACTTAGCCAGCAATAGGTGTGAGTGCGATTTGACCCAACTTGATTAGAACTCTTCTAATCGATTTAAGTCCAAACTGCATGAACCCGAACTTAATAATTTGAATCCTTTCTAATTGGTGATCGAATTAAACTCTTTAATTCAATCAAACCTATAAGACAAGATTGACATCTAGCAACGTGTCATGTCTACCCGAAAAATATGAAATTTGGTAGAAATACCAAAAATACCCTTCAGTGGCAAGTTACCGTGCAATTCAATCCTTTAATCAAACTGTATCCCGAATATGTATATGAGTATGAATATATGTCAAACTCAATTTCATATTCATATATTTCTCAATCTTCTGATGATAATTCGAATAATGAAATATTAGAAATTCTTTCTAATTTTTATTGTGCTTTGATCAAAGGCTCCCTGAATTATCATATGATTAGAATAAATAGGATGCGATCTTCTCTTACTAGAGTGATTAATTCCTTGTTGACCTACTCATAATCTTCGTACACAATCCACCATATCCATAAGACCTCGTACACAACTTATTGTCATGAATAAGTGGAAACCAAAATATGGATTTATGTGCACAAGATACTATGGTGATCTCTGGTCAAAGGATCAGTTGCACAACTTCCACTAAAAGAATCATCTTTTGACATGTAAGTAAGACTTTATAAGATTTCTCTTTATAGGTCAATTCAGTAAACTAATTTCTTTAATGTGCACCCACATCTTTGTATTAGTGCCTCCACACAAGTGATTGTGAGATCAATCACCCTCTGCATCGAGCATACATAAGATGTGCCAGTCTTTCTGGTAAACATTGTGTTGGGAATTGTATCCTAAATGTCAATCGTCAGCATATTGATGATTGAATTTTGTAAATAAATTGACAAATTAATAAAGTATTATTTGGCATTATTCATCATTTCATCTTCAAATGAACTCTTATATGATGAAGTCCTTAGGACTTATGTTATGATAAAGGAGGATTTATCTTTGAGTCCTTAAACTTGTTCGCGACCAAATGATATGTTATTACTAGGACGACAACATTATCGAGATTAGGTCCTTGTGTGACATATACGTTGGTTATCCTCTTAACCAAGGAGTGTGGAGACACTGGTATGCCGTACAGGTGAAGTGTAGGAGTACATTTCACTGAACATGACCAATTTCGGAACGCTCTACTGTCAAGAGATGTTCCGAGTGGATATGGATATAAGTTTAGCCCTTTGACCTGAGATCGTAACCTGTGACTAGCAAGCAACTCACTGTACTTTGGTACCGGACTATCTGAATTTCTAATTCAGTGACGGAAGGTCATTGGGTACAGTCAAGTACTTGCGTAGTCAGTTATGAGTCGAGAAGGAATTGACCCCTCCTGGAAACAGGAGATAATGTCTTGTGATTAATTTAGCAAAATCTTGGCCAGGATAATCCCAGTGAGGAGTCACGGGATATCTAAAGTTAATCACATAATGGATATACTAATTATAGGGTTGACAGTGAGCTCTAAATCATCCTGGCATTAGGAATCAAAGGGATTAAATTATACAGTAACCATAGTCCAGGATTCCAGAATATTTGCTTCGCATATATTCGGCCTATCCGGACGTCGGGTACCATTGCTAGATGGTTACATCGATTAGTATAAGAAGATGTTCCTATACTACCGGCTTAGGTTCGAACCTATGAGGTCACACGCATAGAAATTTCTAGGTTGATCAAATGGCTGATTGATGATTAAGAATCATTAAGGGGTAATTTGGTCAATTCGATTGACAAATTATCCTAAGCAAAAGTTGCATTAAAATAATTATTGAATTATTGAAGGATTAATTAGCAATTAGATTGCTAATGAACTCAATTTGATTGAGTAATTGGGCTTAGGTTGAGCCAAATTGAATAGAATTCAATTTGGGCTGCATCAGGATTTGACCTAATTGGATTGGGTTCAACCCAAGTAGATTAAGCTTGACCCAATTGATGGAACTTAACCCAATTGGATTGGGCTTGATCCAAATCAATTAGAAGACCTTATTTGATGAGGATTATGAGTCTAAATAATCAGAATTGGGTAAGGAGAAGAATCCCTAAATTTTAGGAACCCATCCTTATCTTCTTGGAGAAGAATGACACCTTAATTTATCCCCAATATTTTCTATGCATATCCTCTTTATTTTTGGCCAAAAATTGGTGTGACAAGAGAGGAGGCGTGGGGCTATATTTTATATAAAAATGACACTTAAATCTTTCTAGAAAGATTTAGATGAATTTCCTAATTTGTAGGGATTGCATGGCGCATGAAATTGGGTGGTCTGCAGCTGAACTTTGGACGCATGAATTCCTATCTTTTAGGGATCCAAAATGCACGAAATTTGGATATGTTTATTTTCTCTTAGCTTCCAAACCACCAGAATTTTTTGGGAATTTTATCAGCCAAATTAGTTGGCTAAATTAGGTGTGAGGCGTGGGGTGGTCTTTTGGCTATAAAAGACCCCCATGCCTTGGGTTCAAGATATACCATATTTAGAGGTTTCAAAAAATTCTGAAAAAATTCCCTGAGAGCCTCCATCCCTTCTTCTCCTTCTTCATCACATCCATCCTCCATCTTCTTAAAGAACAATCAAAGGTTGAGTGTTTAGAAGGAGAAAACTTCAGCCATTGCAACGTTCCTGCGCGGAAGATGATCTGCCTAGGGCTTCGCGTGTACTTCTCGTAGAGGCCATTCATGTGCGTGGATGCGAAGTTAATGATCAGATCCACAAGTTTCTTTCATCATAAAGGTATTAATTCTATATTAATCTTTTATTTTGGAATCAGGGTCCAGGTTCGATTTCCTGAGGTTTTACCCTTCTTTGGGGCTCCTCACGGAGTTATCTCCAGAATCCATTCGATGGATATTCGGAGATTAATCAGAATAGAGTATTTACCTATTAGATCTGATAGTTAATCATGCATAAAAGTTTTAGCATAATTGTTTAAACAATTCTGGCATAATTCTATGTGTTCTTAAGTTGCTGATTTCTAGATTTGATCTTGCAAGCATGCATGAATTAAATTATTTGATTCGATTTTTCTGCTGTATTTTTGAAACTTAAAAAGAACTACGTATGGCTTGATCCCCCTTATGAAGGGGTACGTAGTTAACCCGATCAGGTTCAGCCATGGTTTTCAACAAAAAAAAAAATTCAGCATGCTTAACACCGAAGAACCAAGGATCCACTTTTAGTGGTATCAGAGCCAGGTTCATGTTTAAACTTTTATGTCTTAATTTTTGTAATTAAATCTGAAATCATGAGCATGCTTAGATTAGATTTAAAGTATTTTTATGATTGATTTAATTGCTGATTATGCATAATTAACTAGATCTAAAATTTTGGATGCATATGATGCATGTTTGTGTTAAGATTTGTAACATAAATAAATCTAAAATCATAATATTATTTAGATTAGATCTAAATAAAATTTATGATTCATATGATCTCTGATTTTAATAAACAAATCAAATCTGAAAATAAAAGTGAAAAAACAAATACATAAGATGTATGTCGTTTGTATTAATTCATGTTGTTATGTATATGTGATGCATAAACATAAAATATAATGACTTAAATATGAATTAAATCTGATTATATGTGATTAGTTACAAAAACTCAGATCTGAAAATATATTTTAAGAACTGAAAGATTGTGATTAATATGTAATTAAAAAGAAATATGCAATGATCAAAACTTTCATATGTCTAAACTTAATTGAGAATTAAGTGTTATGAAATAGAATTGTAACTCAATTAATTAACATTGCATAATTCTTTGGGCATATGAGTTAGCTTGAATCAAATTCCTAGGATTGGGTTAGACCTAAGGTTAGAATCATACATGGACAAATAGAATTAATTGATCAAATCTAATTAAGTAGTAACTAGATTAGGTCAAGAAAATTCTAGGTCAATTTACAATAGTTGTAGATGGATCAAGTCCATGTCTTTGATTAGACCAAGATGGAACTTGATTTAGGCTCAGAGGTGTAGCCCGAGTCATTTGAGTAATCAAATTGAAATTGATTAACCAGTCGGTGTCTAAGGTAAGTTTGGCAGTTTTGACCGGTGGTTTTTAATTGGGAGCTACTCGCACTGATTCGTCTTTGTCGAGTTAATGGCATATCCCTTCCACCGATCTCACTTACCTGGCCGACATGGTTAATCACATTTTGATTGGATCACTTAATGATTCAAGTTAGCCCATGCCTATAAGGAAAATCAGTTTGACTAATTTAGGTACCTCCTTAACCGGTTTGAGTCTAATCTGATTTGGTGAAGTTAGTGGAAGAAATTAGACTAACCGGATCTTCTCATCTATCTTAATTATGAAATCCTCTAAAATTATTAGGTCCTTAAAATAAAATGGTTATGGGGATAACTAGGTCATAGCCTCCCATTAAGTTGGGTGATAATGGGTCCAATATTTTGATAATTATTGGAGGCGCCACACGCCTGGTACTTATCAAGCATTGAAATTGTCATTCAATATATGATGAGTTAAGTGTACCTTCAATAGGCGGTCAGGTGAGCCGAGCCACACTCGGGCTTGGTTGTCTATTAGTTGATTAGACTTAACCCTATCATTTAATGGTTGGACCTGACTAGGATATTCGGTGGAGGCGCTACACGCCTGCCGAAGAACCTAGGGCAAAATTATCACTAGAAGTTGCTTGGTGAAGCAACTAGTTTAGAACCTGCCAATAGGTGCATATGGGTTAGCCGAGCTACACTCGGGCCTATATGCGATCTATTGGATTCTAGTGCCCACTAAAGAA
Source organism: Phoenix dactylifera (assembly GCF_009389715.1). NCBI lineage: Eukaryota > Viridiplantae > Streptophyta > Magnoliopsida > Arecales > Arecaceae > Phoenix > Phoenix dactylifera. Next base: position 1,128,241 of record NW_024067688.1, read on the forward strand.
TTAAGAGTAATTTTTCGAATTGGAGGTAGAGGCTACCAATTTGTATAAAATAGTAGGAGTACCTTTAGACTAAAGTCCAAGTTTAATGTGTTTAGTCAATTCATATACTAATAGCCAAATTTTCTTTTATAGAGAAATAGCTACAAGTTTGTCACTTCGCTCATTATTAGATAATGACAAGTTGACTGGTCCCAACTTCAATAATTGGTATAGGAAACTGAATGGATCCTTTATGTGATAACAGATCCGGCACCTAAGCAGCCCGCTGCTAATGCACGGGGTACGGTCAGAGATACTTATTAGAAGTGGCTCAGTGATCGTATCACTGTCCGTTGCATTATGCTCGCTGCAATGAATGATGAGTTTAGTAGGCATTTTGAGGATGCGCAGCCGGAAGACATCATTCAAGTGTTGAATGATTCATTCGGTGTTTCCGACGACGTTGAGAGGCACAAAACCAGTTGTGCCATCTTCAACGCCCGAATGAAAGATAGAACCTCGGTAACTGATCATGTATTGTACATGATTGAGTTGATTGAGCATCTAATCTCTCTTGGCTTTTCCCTTCATGATCAATTGGGGAAGGATGCTATACTGAATTCTCTTCCTAGTTCGTACTGCCCATTTCTCACCAACTTTCGTATGACGAAACTGGTAGTAAATTATCACCAATTGTTGGGTTTACTACAAACTTTTGAGAAGGATCACCAACTCCTAAAAGGGTCGGTGAATTTAGTGGAAGGTTCGTCCAGGGGTCGTGGTACCTTTAAGAAAGGAAAGAAGAAAAATAAGAATCAAAAGAAAAAGGTGCAACGTGCTAAGCCAAGTCAGACCAAAAAGATTAAGGCTGACCACAATCTGGCAGAATGCTTCTATTGTAAGAAGCAGAGGCTTTAGAAGAAAAATTGTCCTCAGTATCTTGCCTCACTTGACCCGAACAGGCCAAGCAAGATAAAAGGGCAATTAGTTGCTGATCAAGGTATTTATATGATAGCACCTTGTAATTTCTCTATATGTGATAATTCGACCTGGGTATTGGATACCGGTAGTTCTTTTAATATTTGCAATTCGTTGCAGGGGCTACAAGTTAGTGAGAGGTTTGAAAAAGGAGAAAGATTCCTGAATGTCGGAGATGGAAAATCAGTTCCAGTTCTAGCTTTAGGAATTCTTAAACTTGAATTCAGCTCTTATGTAAATGTCCTTAGTGATTGTCACTATTGTCCAAGTTTTTTATTGAATATCATTTCTGTAGGCCTTTTGGCCAAAAATGGTTATGAAATATCAATAAAAAAGGATTATTGCAATATCATTTGGAATGGTGCTGCTGTAATGAATGGAACTCTGAGTAATGGCATTTACATTTTGTCACAGCCTGTTCATGTAATGTACAAGTCCAGTAAGCACCCTGGAATAGATAATGTTACGGATGTCTACCTTTGGCATCATAGGCTAGGTCATATTAACAAGAACAGGATGAATAGGTTAAGTAAAGAGGGAATCCTCGATGTTAATGATTGTGAATCATTGACAACCTGTGAATCATGCCTTCTTGGTAAAATGACCAAATCACCTTTTACCGAAAAAGGTGAATGAGCCAGTGACTTATTGACCCTTGTACATTCTGATGTATGTGGGCCAATGAGCACAAATGCTAGAGGTAGGTATTCATATTTCATTACGTTTACAGACGACCTTTCTAGGTATGGTTATGTCTATTTAATGAGACATAAATCTGAATCATTTGAAATGTTCAAATTATATCATAATGAAGTAGAAAAACAAACTGGAAAGAGTATTAAAACTCTTCGATCAGATCGAGGAGGTGAATACCTCACCAGTGAGTTTTTGACATATCTAGAAAAAAATAGGATTCTCTCTCAATGGACTCCTCCTGGTACACCACAGTATAACGGTGTATCAGAAAGGAGAAATCAAACTCTGTTAGACATGGTTCGATCCATGATGGGGTTTGCTGATCTGCCCATATCCTTTTGGGGATATGCTCTTGAGTCAGCCTGCTACATTCTAAATAAGGTTCCAAGTAAGTCTGTAAATAAAACACCACATGAGAAGTGGACTAGACGTAAACCGATGCTCTCTCACCTTAGGGTTTGGGGGTGTCCAGCGTACGTCAAACGTTTGAAGACAGACAAACTTGAACCCAAGTCTGACAGATGTTTCTTGGTTGGTTATCCTAAAGAAACTAAAGGATATTACTTCTACTTTGCTGAAGAACAAAAGTTGTTCGTAAGCAATAGAGCTGTTTTTCTGGAGAAAGAATTCCTTAGAGAAGGAACTAAAAGATCTAATATTGAGCTTAGGAAAGTTCAACATGTAGAAGACCCGATACCATCCACTGAACCAATTGAGTCAGATTTGATTAGATCAGATCCAGAACCCATCTTAGATGCACCATTAAGGCGATCAGGTAGAGTACCATGTCAGCCGGACAGATACTACGGTTTCTTGGTCCGGGACGGGGATCCTATCGAACTTGATGAAAATGATGAGGATCCGATCACATATATGGATGCAATGCAGAGGTATGACTCTGATAAATGGCTTGGAGCCATGCAATCCGAAATGGAATCCATGAAGGTCAATGATGTATGGACATTAGTTGACCCACCCGAAGGAATTAAACCCATAGGGTGTAAGTGAAAATTCAAAAGGAAACGGGGCGCAGACGGAAAGGTAGAGACCTATAAAGCCCGTCTGGTTGCCAAGGGATATCGTCAATGTTGTGGTGTTGACTATGACGAGACATTTTCTCCTGTGGCAATGGTCAGGTCCATTCGGATTGTGCTTGCGATAGCAGCACATTTAGACTATGAAATCTGGCAAATGGATGTAAAGACCGCATTTTTAAATGGAGATTTAGAAGAGGAGGTATATATGATACAACCTGAAGGTTTTGCATCTACAGATGAGTCTAAGGTGTGCAAGCTATAAAGGTCCATTTATGGATTAAAGCAAGCTTCACGGAGTTGGAATATACGTTTTGATAAGGTAATCAAAACATATGGCTTCATTAAGAATGAAGAGGAACCTTGCATTTATAAATAGGCAAATGGTTCAGTTATTATATTTCTTATTTTGTATGTGGATGACATTCTTTTAATCGGGAATAACATTCCTGCATTACAAGGAATAAAGGTATGGCTATCATCTCAATTTGCCATGAAGAATTTGGGAGAAGCATCTTACATCCTAGGGATGAAGATCTAGAGAAATAGATCTAAAAGATTGCTTGGATTATCCCAATCCACATACATTGATACTATACTGAAAAGGTTCAGTATGATTAATTCCAAGAAAGGCTATCTTCCAATGGGCCATGGAATTAACTTTTCTAAAAAGAATTGTCCGACAACCCCTCAAGAAAGAGAGAGTATGGATAGAATTCCATATGCTTCGACAGTGGGATCTATAATGTATACCATGATATGTACTAGACCAGACGTGGCATACTCACTAGGAGTAGTGAGCAGACACCAGTCTGATCTAGGTAGCAACCCCTGGAAGGTTGTAAAAACCATCCTTAAGTATTTGAGAAATACTAAAGATCAGTGGCTTGTCTACGGTGATTCTGACTTAAAACATGAGGGATACACCGATTCAAGTTTTCAGTCAGATCGAGATGATAGTAAGAGCGTGTCGGGTTATATCTTTACTCTTAAGGATGGTGCTATCTACTGGAAGAGTTCCAAGCAGCACATAGCGGCAGATTCTACAGAAAATTGATACAAAAGAAAATCTGGCTGATCCATTTACCAAAGTCCTTGATCGGTTATTTCAATTTCAAAAATAAACCACGCAATAGCACGTATCCTGTAGGATAGTGATTACGGGTGTCGGTCCACAGGAATTGAAGATAAGTTATTTTTCTTTTAAAAATAAATCACGAAGAAGAATTTGCTAACTTGATTTAACTAAATTAATCTATGAGTACGAATTGAAATTTATCAAAGTAGATGGATCTAGGGTTTGGAATCCACCGCGTAGCATTGCATTAGGGACTGTGTTCTTAACTTTTATCTTTTGGAGAGGCATGCAAAATTGGCTACAAGCCTTTTAAAATAAAAACATAAAGAGTGTTAGGAAGATCCATCTTCGGTATAGCATGAAGTGTCTACCTAAGTATGCTAATCTAGGGTGCAGCACACCTCATGTTCCTAGGCATGGATCATCTTAGACTACTTTAGCAAACATGATTAGTAACTAGCATGCTCAAAGTTTAAATATCATAAAGGAATATTTCATTGAAAATTAGAATTTAAACAAGCTCCAAAAATATTAAAAGAGTAAGAACTACAATGCCCTGATACATTACTAGGGCTTCATCCAGCCCTAGATTGGATGTTTAGCTGAGCATGGCTTCTGGATGACCTTCCATCTGCAAATGAAAGCCTTCACCTCCCATCATTCCCAAAATATCACAAAACATTCTCTTTCCTCCCCCCCTCTTTCTCTTTTTTTTTTTTATTTCTCTTCTCTCTTCTTCCACGCACGGCTTTCTCCTTCCTTTTATTCACCGAAACAGGGGGTCCCCTGTTTTCTCAACCGAGCTCCCCCTTTCTCCTCTCTTCCATCTTCCTCTTATAGATCGTTGAAAACCCAGCGGTCGATTCCCAGAGAGGAGGAGGGCGTGGTCTGCGGTCTTTGATCTCGCGGAGGCTGGATTATGGGCGCTGTTGCATGCGGCTGATGGCTGGAAATAGGCGTGATCTGTGAAGCTCGGACGCGGAAGAGTTTGGCTCACAGGCTGCTGCGGCTTCCTTGACGGTTGGCTGGAGGATCCAACGGATGCATTCCGGGTGAATTACGGGGAGATTGGATCACGGAAGAGGAGGATACGCTAGGAGATTGATGATCGCTAGCTGCACGCGGCTGATGGCGGAACACCCGAGGACGCTGGGACGAGCCGATCACGCTAAGAGCTAGGAATCCAGAGGAAGAGTCGCTACGCCATCTCTGGGATTCGGAAGCTAGTGGCTGGATCGACGATGATTGCGGAGGAGATTCGGTGTGGATGCGGGAGAGCTGAAGAAGAAGGTGGCTGGATCGGTGGCTTCGGATGCTCCGTGGATGGCTGATCACGGACGGCTAGGAAGAGAGACTGGCCGCGGGATTGACGGGAGGACGCCGTGGAAGGTGGACGGCCGCGGGATCGCCGGGAAGACGCAGTGGAAGGTGGACGGCCGAGATGCTCTGCGGGAGGAAGAAGATGAACAGTGAATGAGTTTTTTTTTCTTCTTTTCCTAACACTGTTCATATGAACAGTGTTTTCACGGAACACTGTTCATATGAACAGTGATTCCAGTAATTTTTCCCCAAATTACTGTGGATATTTTATTATTATTTTTTTAATTTTAAGATTATGAATCTTACACGAAGGTAGGTACGAAATTGGTTGGGAATTGGCTTTGGACTTGAGATGGGTCATGATCGTTGATTTGTTTGAACTTGTTCTCGAGCCTAATGTTATTTAAATTTAATTCTTGCTAAACTGCTTTAGACCGATCCCGACCAAATAAAATAAGCAAGACTAAAAACAAGATCGTGTCTTAATAAAACGGGTTAATCAAACATTTTTCCCATACAAAAATAATTAATTATAACTTTCAATCTAATCAGGACCAAAATCCATTTAATTATAACCTTAGCTTGGTTACAACTCTATCAGGTTACCAAACCGGGTCAACATAATCTCCTCCTTATATATTTTTCTGTAGTTTTCATGAAAGATCGCAACCAAGGGAGAGACAAGTTCATAGTCTGGTTTAAGAAAAGAATTATTTACTTCTTACCATATTTTAAATTTATTTCAATTATTATTCAATTTCATGGTAAAATATGTATTTATCAGTTTAAGAACATTGATAAGTGCTATGGAAAGATAACTAAATTATAAATTATTATGCACTTATCACACCCCCAAATCTATATTTTGCTAGTCCTCGAGCAAAATAAAAAAAGAAAAGCTCTAACTCACTTTCGCAGGCATCGCGATCGCATTTACCATATGCAACAAGGCTTTAAACTCCTAGGTTACCCTAGTGGACGAGTTATAGTCTCGTGAGGGTTTCCAGCGAAGATACCCACAAACTTCAATATTAAAATGAATCATTTATTGTTATGATTAATTTGTTGTTGTTTTTTTTATATATTTTTTTTAATTTATTTTTTATTTTTATTTATTTTTTTTAATTCCCCTTTTTTTAAATTCGATTGATATATCAAATTTCAAATGCATACTAGCTAAGAATTTCAAAAAAAAACTCTCTTTTTATTAAAATCTAATTTAAGATACATAAATGATGAAAATTTCAAAGCACACACGGTTTTATTTACTAAGTCAGCCCAAATTCTAGGTTAGTATGCTATCTAAGTTAAAGTTATTAAGTTTCCATTTAGGGAGTTGTAAGACTCATTTATACTGGAGTGCTCAGTGAAATCTGGACCGTACACAAGCTAAGGGTTCGGATCTCCAAAATATTGCTAATACTAGTAGTTTCCAAGGATTGGTCGAAAGGACCTGCTCACTGATTCAAAATCATCTTATCTGCAGGATTTCGAGAGTTGTGGATGTTTACTTTAGTACCTCACGGGCTTTATCTGTAATATTCCAGTTTACTCGAATTTTTACAACGACGGCTTTCACACTATTGTCTTTTTCATGGTCAATACAGAGTTTTTTTTTATTTTTATTTTTTTAATAAAAGATATATAAATTGTGCACTTTTATGCTTATGGTGATTTCTCCGTGTAACGAGCAGTCAGTCGACAACTCTCACACCAGTTGGCATAAGGTGTCGGGCATCAAGACTCCCCTACGAACTTATGCTCGGAGTCCTCATCACAAGCCCACTTGACCTTTGATAATAGGTAGCCATTTTTGATGTTCCTGACTAAATCCATTTTTATTGATGATTTTTTTTTTTTGGATTAGATAAGTATGATTCATCAGGGTCCAAGGTTGCTACTATACTATCAACATATTGTCGAGCCTAGACCTTAGAAGGGTCGGCCAGTATGTAGTGAAATTCCAAAGTATTAATTAGCTTACAACTCCCTAAGAGAGACTTAATAAAAAGAACTTAAATTTATATTACTTCCGACTAGTCATTGGGCTTTTTAGATTTTATATACCTTGTGTATTTATCATTCTCACATTCATGTATAGAAATTAGGTTTTTAAAAACAAAAACTTTTTTTTATTTAAATTTTTTTATTATTTATTTATTATTATTTTATGAAAATGAACACACATTTTTTTTTGGATGAAAATCAAGATAAATACCCCCAAACCTAAACCTAACATTGTCCTCAATGTTAAAAAAAATCTAAGAGAATTGGGTTGCCTCCCAACAAGCGCTAAGTTTATTGTCTTCAGCCAGACACAGTGAGGTAGTTTTTGCATCTCCTTCTATAAGTTCATCTATTTTGTCTATCATAAAACACTCAACTTTCCTCGCGGGTTGGTCGTCCGCATTGAACACATTTAATTTTACCTTCATGTTCCCAAATGATATTGTTACGGGGGAACTTAGCCACCATGCCCCACGTGACCAGCACGCGCGCCTAGGAAGACCACGGCTGCCCCTTGATCCAGCTATCCGACCTCGAGTCGGATATCTTCGGCTCCGCAGCCCGACCCCGAGTCGGCCGCCCCTTGATCCAGCAATCCGACCTCGGGTCGGATATCTTCGGCTCCGCAGCCCGACCCCGAGTCGGCTGCCCCTTGATCCAGCAATCCGATCTCGGGTCGGATATCTTCGGCTCCGCAGCCCGACCCCGAGTCGGCTGCCCCTTGATTCAGCAATCCGATCTCGGGTCGGATATCTTCGGCTCCGCAACCCGACCCCGAGTCGGCCGCCCCTTGATCCAGCAATCCGACCTCGGGTCGGATATCTTCGGCTCCGCAGCCCGACCCCGAGTCGGCTGCCCCTTGATCCAGCAATCCGACCTCGGGTCGGATATCTTCGGCTCCGCAGCCCGACCCCGAGTCGGCTGCCCCTTGATCCAGCAATCCGACCCCGAGTCGGCAATCTCTGACAACAACAGACTGTTCCTCTGAGGCACGCCGCGGCCCCCTGCTCCACTACTCCCTGCAACGGCCGTATCCGACGCTGTTTCACGATCCCCTGTAACAGCCGTACAAAGCGGAACTCCACTACGCCCTGCCATAGCCGTACCCAGCGCTGCCCCACGACGCCCTGTAACGGCCATGTCAGTGGCAACCCCATCGCGCCACACGATGACCAATCCCCAAAAGAACCCCCCAGCCTGGTATATATGCGGCTGGGGGGGAAGGGGGAGGGTAAGCAAGATTTTCCAGAGTATCATCTTACCTGCTACCTCTCCTTCTCCTTCGATCTTTCCTAACTTGATCGTCGGAGGGCCCCCACTTCCCCGGTGGTGGTGCGAGGCTTGCTTGCAGGTTTTCCGGCGGAAGGTGGAGCGCAACCGAAGCAATTCCAAGGGAACCCCCTTCACACCGCTGTGCCAATCGTTCTCGGTTTGAACCCCCAGCAACAGTTGGCGCTAGAGGAAGGGCCCGGATCTCAGAGCGATCGTAATGGCACGGCGAGGTGGTCGTGGAGCTTCCAATGCTTCCGGTCGCGGGGCCTCTCACGCCTCTGGCCGGAAGGCCGCTGCATCTCCAACACACTCTCAGCAACACTCCACCTCCCCACCGCCCGTTCAGACGGTCGAAGCCGCCCAGTTCGACCAACTAACCCAGCAGGTTCGCACCCTCGCGGAGGCGGTGCAGAATCTGCAGGGTGCGATTTCCCGAGCGCCGCAGCGGGCTCAGGAGCCGCCGCGGCCTGAGCATTCGCCTGTCCTCCTCAACCTGCGCTCCTTCCTCTCCCATGGGGATGAGCGCCGGCGCGAGGAGGATTCTCGAGCACGCTCCATTCTGCCGGGACCTTCCCACCGGAGCCGCGCGGGGTCCGAGAGGCGGGCCCGGGCGCGTTCCCAGACCCCCCAATCCTCGAGGAACCCGCGCTCCAGTCGGTCCCCCTCTCGCCGCTCCTTGTCTCCCACCCACCGGTCGCGCTCCCTGGACCGGCGGGTGGACGATCTCCACCGACAACTCTAGGTCCTGAAGGGCCATTCCAAAGATCCCTTCGCCGACTTAGAGATCTCCTCCCAGCCGGCGCTTGCCTCGAGGATCCTGCGGACCCCGAATCCGCCGGGGTTCAAAATGCCGGCGATCGAGCCCTATGACGGGGCGGCGGACCCACGGGATCACGTCGAGAGTTTCAGGACCCTTATGCTCCTCCATGGAGCATCAGATCCCCTTCTCTGCAAGGCTTTCCCGGCAACCCTCCGTGGCCCGGCGAGGGCATGGTTCGCCGGGCTGGAGGCTGACTCAATCCGGTCCTTCGACCAGTTCACTCGCCTCTTCGTCACTCATTTCGCCGTCAGTAGCAGGCGGCGACTGGTCTCCGACTCCCTCTTTGATGTCCGGCAAAACGAGAGAGAAAGCCTGCGGGATTATCTTACTCGCTTCAACAGGGCTACGCTGGAGGTCCGGAGCCTGAGTCAGGAGGTAGCTCTTTCAGCCCTGAAGCGTGGCTTCCGGAAGGGCAGACTCACCTTCTCCCTGGACAAACGCCTGCCGCGGAGCTTCCCAGAGCTGTGGTCCCGGGCGAACCAGTATGCGGACGCCGAGGAGGCGGCCGCCCACCGGAGCAAGGAGGCCGCCGAGATCCCTCCAAAGCTTGGGAAGAAAAGGCGGAAAGAGGCACGCCAGAGGAGGAGCCCGACGCCCTAGCGTCGGCGCAGAAGCCCGTCGCCGGCGAAGAACCACGGCGCCCCACGCCCTCGTTCTCCGCCCCGACGTTTCAATCGGTACACCCCTCTCCTGACTCCCCGGGCCAAGATCCTTATGGAGATCAAGGGGCGGGAGGACCTCCCGGCCCCGAGACAGATGCGGAAGATCCCTGGGAAGAGGCCCTCCCGGGCGTACTGTGAGTACCACCGAGACCACGGCCACGACACGGAAGACTGCTTCCAGCTTTGGGACGAGATCGAGGCTCTCATCCGCCGGGGGCGTCTCGGTCGATATGTGAGCGACCGACGTCCCCCCGCAGACCCGCGTCCGGCCGACCCGGCTCCTCCGGGGCCTCGGGAGCAGAATCGACCCGTTGCGGGCGTGATCCACACTATCACTGGGGGCTGCCCCCGACCCGTGAGGAACGCAGGGGGCTCGACGGAGGCGTCAGGGGCGGGCGTCGCAAAGAGGCAGAGGGTCGGCAACGTAATCACTTTTTGTGATGAGGATGTAAAGGGGGTTCAGACCCCCCATGATGACGCCATGGTAATCTCCCTCACCATGGCAAACTATGATGTAAGGCGTGTTCTTGTGGATAGTGGAAGCTCAGCTGATATCTTGTTTTACGAGGGCCCTTTTGTGGGACAAAACCGTGAGGGCAATCCCCCCGTCAGCGCTGGACGCGCGGGCCGGAAACGTCTCCCTCCGTCAGCGCTGGACGCGCGGACCGGAGCGCCCAAAGCGGACAATACCTCGTGGGGGACGCGGTCTCTTTCTGCTCGGCTCGGTTGGGACTAAGGCTGTTGCCGGGGTGAAAATCCCGCAACAGATGGTGCGCCAGCCTTGGCCGACCAACGAGCGGAATTCCCCGAAGCTCGGCCCTCGGATGCCAGGCTAACCCGATGATCATCCCGGGAGCAGACTAGCCTGAAGCCCCGACCGGTCGCCTCGGCTTGCGCCAGCCTTGGCCGACCAACGAGCGGAATTCCCCGAGGCTCGGCCCTCGGATGCCAGGCTAACCCGATGATCATCCCGAGAGCAGACTAGCCTGAAGCCCCGACCGGTCGCCTCGGCTTGCGCCAGCCTTGGCCGACCAACGAGCAGAATTCTCCGAGGCTCGGCCCTCGGATGCCAGGCTAACCCGATGATCATCCCGGGAGCAGACTAGCCTGAAGCCCCAACCGGTCGCCTCGGCTTGCGCCAGCCTTGGCCGACCAACGAGCGGAATTTTCCGAGGCTCGGCCCTCGGATGCCAGGCTAACCCGATGATCATCCCGGGAGCAGACTAGCCTGAAGCCCCGACCGGTCGCCTCGGCTTGCGCCAGCCTTGGCCGACCAACGAGCGGAATTCTCCGAGGCTCGGCCCTCGGATGCCAGGCTAACCCGATGATCATCCCGGGAGCAGACTAGCCTGAAGCCCCGACCGGTCGCCTCGGCTTGCGCCAGCCTTGGCCGACCAACGAGCGGAATTCCCCGAGGCTCGGCCCTCGGATGCCAGGCTAACCCGATGATCATCCCGGGAGCAGACTAGCCTGAAGCCCCGACCGGTCGCCTCGGCTTGCGCCAGCCTCGGCCGACCAGCGGAAGAATTTCCTGAGGCCCAACCCTCGGATGCCTGGTCTAGCGCCGGAAGAATTTTCTGAGGCCTAACCCTCGGATGCCTGGCCTAGCGCCGGAAGAATTTCCTGAGGCCCAACCCTCGGATGCCCGGCCTAGCGCCGGAAGAATTTCCTGAGGCCCAACCCTCGGATGCCCGGCCTAGCGCCGGAAGAATTTCTTGAGGCCCAACCCTCGGATGCCCGGCCTAGCGCCGGAAGAATTTCCTGAGGCCTAACCCTCGGATGCCTGGCCTAGCGCCGGAAGAATTTCCTGAGGCCCAACCCTCGGATGCCCGGCCTAGCGCCGGAAGAATTTCCTGAGGCCTAACCCTCGGATGCCTGGCCTAGCGCCGGAAGAATTTCCTGAGGCCTAACCCTCGGATGCCTGGCCTAGCGCCGGAAGAATTTCCTGAGGCCTAACCCTCGGATGCCTGGCCTAGCGCTGGAAGAATTTCCTGAGGCCTAACCCTCAGATGCCTGGCCTAGCGCCGGAAGAATTTCCTGAGGCCTAACCCTCGGATGCCTGGCCTAGCGCCGGAAGAACTTCAAGAGTCAGGAGTCGGCGAGACGCTACCAAGAGTTAAGAAGAGGAAGGACGAAAGTGAAATGAGGAAACACTCTGTTTGCATTAACTTTCGTTGCATCAGGGCCGAGACCCATACAACATGGCAAAACGCCAACATACTAAGAAAAGAACAAAGAAAAGTACAGAGAGTCAGTTTGGAGGAACCCCTGAGTCGGGAACGGCGAGCACGTCCACGAAGGGTGGGGAGACGGTTGGAGAATTGGCAGGCAATGGCATCGGAGGGGAGTCAAGGAGGGAGACCCCACTCAGGTCAATTCCGGGGTATTTAGCGGACACCCTTGCCAGGCCTTCATCGAAGCCTAAGGCAAAGGAGTCGGACCCCGCGTCCGACATGTCACGGATGAACTCGGCGGACTGACGATAGGCCTGTACCGCCTGACGCCCGATCTCCGCGCTCTTCTCGGCCAGCGCAGCCTCCGCTCGCTCCGTAATCTGAGCTTTCGCTTCCATGACCTTCGCCACAATCCAGTCGTCTGCCTCGGAGGAGACCCTCAGCAGATCGGCCCGAGCCTCCATGTGCCTCGCCTCGGCAGCGACGCGAGCAGCCTCAGCCTCCTCCAGGCGCGAATGAAGCTCCTGGTTGCTCGCACGAGTCCCCTCCAAGGCCGACTCCAATTCGGCCAGCTTGGCTTCAAGAGATCGGGTTCGGTTGCGGGCGTTGTCGGCCGACTGCTGGGCCTTCTCCCACCTCTCCCGGAAGTCGGTAGCCTTCCGGGACTGCTTTTCGGCCCGCTCCTCCGCCTTCCTGATCTCGCTTTCGAGACCCGAGGCAACCTTGAGTTGCTCCTGAGCATCCAACAGTTGCCTCTCGAGGACGGCGAAGCCGAGTGCTCGCTCTTCGGCCACCTGGAGCCTCGTTTCGAGGTCCCTGGTCGTCCTCCCCGCCGCAGCCTGGCCTCCCTCCTCTACAGCTTTCAGTCGGCTCTCGGTCCTCGCCAGAAGCCTCGCCTGTTCCTCGTGGCTCTCCTCCAGGCGGATCATGTACTGGGCGAGCTAAGAGATAGGAAAAATGAGAGCGTCAGACGGGGATCAACAGAGCCTATAAACGACGAAAGCGACCAAAAGAACACTCACCGACATGAGACAGACGCAGCTGGCAGCTCCGACTTCAGGGATGCTCATTTGCTGGACCTGCCTACGGTCCCTCTCCAGCAGCACCGTCTCGACGAGGTTTCGGGCGCCGGCGAAAGTGAAGGCCGACCCCGACTTCGCCCCGGAGCCGGACGGTGGTTCTGCAGCCTTACCCTTACCCATCGCTTGGGAGAGAGTCATGCCAACCGTGCGCGGGGCAGGGGCCGCGCCAGAGATCGACAGGGTCCCGCTCGGCCGGGGCCTCGGCGCGCCCCCCCTTCTCGTATCATTCGAAGCCGACCGAGTCGAAGATCGGGCTGGGGACCGACTGCGTCCGACCCGGCCGCCCCGGGCGCGCTCGGATGACACCTCCGGAAAAACGATAGTCTCATCATCGGAGGGCTGATACGGCGTCAACTGTCGGTCCGAGCCCGCGGCGTCCCCCTGATCGGTGGGCCCGGACTCGTCTGTCAGCGTCGGAGCCGCCTGCTGGCGGGGCTTCTTCGCCGGTGGGACCCCGCTCGGAGGAGTCCGTTTCTTCCTCCGGACCGCTTCCAGTAGGGACGCCCTACTAACAGCCATTGCCTTGTCCGACTGCATGACGTCGTCGATTTCTGCAAAAAGGACGAGATGGTTAGAAACTAAGAAACTGATGGAAAGAAGAAAGGAAAGAGGAGAAAAGAGCTAAAAAAGAAGAAGTGGTGGCGGGCTCACGGTCGGCGGGGACCGAGCTCAGACCGACGTTCACCAAGGCATCCTCGAAAATGAGGCTAGCCACCGGGGGGAGCCGGCCCTCGGCAACCAACCCCCTCAAGACGGCGACGCCATCGGACTCCTCCCTCGACAACCTCGATAGGCCGATCGGGGACTTCATCGGCGTCTCCCAGGTTGTCCCGATTCCCCAAGAGGGATCTACGTCGATGAAAAAGAAGCGCTCCTTCCAGCCATGAATGGAGGAAGGAGCCTCCTTGACGAGGCCGCACCCTCGCCGCGCCGCAAAGCACCACCACCCTCTGTCCCGGGGGTGGCCGTTCAGGCCATAGCATTCCCAAAAGACGTTCAGGGTGGCGGAAACCTCGTGCATGCGGCAGAGAACCTGGAAGGCCGTCAGGGTACGCCATGAGTTCGGCACCAGTTGCGTCGGCGCCACTCTTAAACCTCGAAGCGCCTGCACGACTAAGTCCGAGAGGGGAAGGCGGAACCCAGCCCGAAGGATGTCCTCATTGATGGCGACCTTCCCTGGAGGAGGATGGGACATCCTCTCCTCAGGCCCCGGGAGCGTAACGTTGCAGGTTTCGGGAAGGTGGTACCGGGCCACGAACCTATCTAGGTCTTCGGGGACCAGCTCCGACTGAATGCGGTCTGCTCTTACTTCGTCCATCCCTAACGGCCAGTGAATCTACGGTCAGGACGGGGTCAAGAGGAGAGAAGGGACCGGAACGACTGGGGTACACTAATACGAAAGGAGAAAGTACGGAGGGCCCTAAATTGCAGAGTGGGGCAACTCACCAGAAGGGAAGGAAGAACGGCTCCGAGAGCGCCAAAGGAGGAGCGAACGAACAGTCCGACGGCAACGGCAGCAGCACAAGGGAGAAACTCGAGGATGCCTGTGAAGAGAAAGGCGGACGGGGGAGGGCCCCCGGTTAAATTGGCGGAAAGGCGGGTGACGCCTCGGTGGCGCCAGAGGACGCCTGGCTGCCGAAGGTTCGTTCGCGCCCCAAAGGCAAATCGACGCCATTAAGGAAGGATGTCCGCCGAAATCCGCAGACCGCCAGATCAGCGACAACCGCCATACGCCGTAAAGAAGGCGGGGAGCTCGAAGCGCGCGCGCCTTTCCGAGGGATGGCGGCAATCTCGAAGCATCACTCCCTTCACCCGTTCCCCTCCTGGTTCCAGGCTCGGAAGTGGGGGGCTACTGTTATGGGGGAACTTAGCCACCATGCCCCACGTGACCAGCACGCGCGCCCGGGAAGACTACGGCTGCCCCTTGATCCAGCAATCCGACCTCGAGTCGGATATCTTCGGCTCCGCAGCCCGACCTCGAGTCGGCCGCCCCTTGATCCAGCAATCCGACCTCGGGTCGGATATCTTCGGCTCCGCAGCCCGACCCCGAGTCGGCTGCCCCTTGATCCAGCAATCCGATCTCGGGTCGGATATCTTCGGCTCCGCAGCCCGACCCCGAGTCGGCCGCCCCTTGATCCAGCAATCCGACCTCGGATCGGATATCTTCGGCTCCGCAGCCCGACCCCGAGTCGGCTGCCCCTTGATCCAGCAATCCAACCTCGGGTCGGATATCTTCGGCTCCGCAGCCCGACCCCGAGTCGGTTGCCCCTTGATCCAGCAATCCGACCCCGAGTCGGCAATCTCTGACAACAACAGACTGTTCCTCTGAGGCATGCCGCGGCCCCCTGCTCCACTACTCCCTGCAACGGCCGTATCCGACGCTGTTTCACGATCCCCTGTAACAGCCGTACAAAGCGGAACTCCACTACGCCCTGCCATAGCCGTACCCAGCGCTGCCCCACGACGCCCTGTAACGGCCATGTCAGTGGCAACCCCATCGCGCCACACGATGACCAATCCCCAAAAGAACCCCCCAGCCTGGTATATATGCGGCTGGGGAGAAAGGGGGAGGGTAAGCAAGATTTTTCAGAGTATCATCTTACCTGCTACCTCTCCTTCTCCTTCGATCTTCCCTAACTTGATCATCGGAGGGCCCCCACTATCCCGGTGGTGGTGCGAGGCTTGCTTGCAGGTTTCCCGGCGGAAGGTGGAGCGCAACCGAAGCAATTCCAAGGGAACCCCGTTCACACCGCTGTGCCAATCGTTCTCGGTTTGAACCCCCAGCAACAGATATGTTCATTACCCCTGTTCTACAATTGATGCATGCATTGGCTGTTGCTAAAAAGGGCCGCCCAAGGATCACGGGGATTTGTTTCTTAGGATTAGGCTCATGTTCCATATCAAGGACAATGAAATCTACTGGAAAATAGAATTTGTCTACTTTGACAAGAACATCTTCAATTATCCCACGTGGTATTTTTACAGATCGATCAGCCAATTGAAGCGATACCGAGGTTGGTTTTAACTCACCTAAACCAAGTTTCTTATAAACTGAATAAGGTAAAAGGTTGACACTTGCCCCTAGATCTAAGAGTGCTCGATCAATGAAATTATTTCCTAAGACACAGGAGATGGTGGGAGCACCAGGATCTTTGAATTTTGGAGGGGTGTTGTGTTGGAGAATAGAACTCACTTGCTCAGTTAGGAAGATCTTTTTAGGCACATGTGTCCTAGATTTTCGCTTTTGTGTACAAAGGTCTTTGAGAAATTTGGCATAGGAGGGAACTTGTCTAATAACATCAAAAAGCAGAAGGTTGATTTTCACTTGTTGGAAAACCTCCATCATTTCCTCTAGTGAAGTTCTCTTTTTGCCAAAGGGAGAGGGTGAATTAACAGCTTCAGGAAATGGGGCCTTTGGGATGTGAGTTTTGGCAGAAGGTGGACTAGCTGAAGAAGAAGAAGAAGATTTTAGATTTTCATTTGACACATTTCTATCCTCTTCTTCACCTTCCTTATTGTTGTCCTCCCCAATCTTATTGTCTACTACACGTCTACTCCTTAGGATAGTCAAAGCATTGGCTTGTTCATGATGAATTGCATTTAATTGATTTTCTCGAGTCATGTATTGTCCCCTAGGATTACTTAGTGATTGGCTTGGAAGCTTTCCTTCCTCTCGCTTGTTCAGTGCATTAGCTAGTTGCCCCATTTGGGATTCTAGCTTGGCGATGGATTGCGTGTGAGAGTGCACCAATTGTGTAATGGTTTCCAAACCTTGAAGGGCGTTCAACACTTTCTCCTCAAAGGCTGTGTTTCTTTTTGGGATGGAGGAGGAGTGTGTTGAAATTGAATCGAGGGACGGTAGGGATGAATATTTTGTGGGGTTTGAAAATTCTGAGGATTTTGAAAATTTTGGGAATAGGGTTGGGCTGTGTTCGAAGCTTGCTACTTCCAAGAAAAGTTTGGATGATTTCGCCATCCCGGGTTATATGTATTGAAAAATGGATCAGTACCCGGTCTAGGCTGTGTTTGAGCATCATTGATGTGTTCTTGTACGAGTTCGGGGAATTGGGGCGCTGAAGGGCACTCATGAATAGGGTGGGATGGGCTAGAACAGATAGTACACACTTGTGCTTGGGAAGAGTTCATGTAATGCCCACCTATCATTAGTTGGTCAATCTTATGGGACAATGCATCTACCTTGCTAGACAGGTCCATAGAATGATTTATTTCACAAATGGTCCCTTTTCTTTGAGAACTCAGGGGTGCTTGACGAGAACAGGAAGCATGGTGGAGGGAGTTTTCATTTAGATTTTCAAATAATTGCCATGCTTCATGCTCATTTTGAAGCATGAATGTCCCCCCGCATGCAGCATCGATCATCTGACGGTTTCGTTCAGTCAATCTGTCATAGAAACATTGCACTAGCTGCCACTTAGGTATTTGATGATGAGGGCATTTACGGATTAGGTCCCGAAATCTCTTCCAAGTTTCATAAAATTCTTCTCCCTCAGTTTGGGAGAAGCTTGTAATGGCACGTCTAAACTGGTTCGTTCTTCCTATAGAAAAGTATTTTTTTAGGAATTCTTGTTGCATTTGATCCCAAGAACGAATCGAGTTGGCTTCTAAAGAATTCAGCCATTGTTTGGCTCTATATTTAAGGGAGAAGGGGAATAATCTAAGTTTTAGATCATCATCAATAAAGTTCTGAATCTTGACAGTGGTGCAAATCTCAAGAAATTCATCTAGGTGTTTATATGGGTCTTCATTGGTGAGCCCATAAAAAGATGGGAGCATTTGGATCACACTAGATTTTATTTCATATTGTACAGCTGCTACTTCAGGTAATCAAATGCAATATGGGGAAGTGTAAATGGTGGGAGTAAAGTACTCCCTCAGGAGTTTGGGTTATTCTTCAGTCATCTCAGGGGGTGGGAATGATTCTAAGGTTTTGATTTCAGCTCGAATATTTCTAAGGGTCTGTTCTATTTCAGGGTCAAAAGGTAATAGGTCACGTACTCTAGAACGACTCTCTTGCATACACTAGTACTTGATCAATCAAGCATGCAATAAAAGAAAAACACATAAATCCTTGTATTTGTCCTAAAATCACTAGACAGCTCCTAACTGGTTTGAAGATGGCACCTAAGCCTCCAATCCGGTCTAATGAACTGAGTTGACCGGGTAAGTAGAGGGGTCACGATGCGTTCGCAAAGGTCCCACTTAAAACCCACTTGCCTCGAACAGATGAACTGTCTCCTTTATAGGGACAAAGCTTGCCTAGACATCAACTAAGCCACAGAGCGAAATTGGTGCAACTTTCGGTGATCTTCGTCCTATTGAGCTCGAATGTTCTTAGATCCAACATCTAATTGATTTTAATTAAAGTGACACTATGTGAGATTGAGTTCACCTAAATTGGGCAAGAGTCCGGTGATGAAATCCGGCTCTTATCTTGTTGGGGTGATTGCCCTTACTATGTGCGGATTAATTTGTATATGTGTATCAAGAATGCATTCACACTTTTGCTGAAATTAAAATCAAACAATCACCACAAAATTTCAAGCTAATAATTAATTTAAATAAGAAAGGTTTAGAGGTTACCAAAGAGAATTTTTCCAGCGAATATATATATATATATATATTTTTGGCAAACCTCTATAGCATTCTCTTTCCAGCAGTTCTCCTTTTGATCATCCCAGATTTTTTTTTTCTCGATTCCTGATCAAATAATACAAAAAAAAATAAAAATTAGTAAGAAAGAAAAAAAAAGATAAGAAAAGTAACAACAATCGAAAATAATTTTTATTTTATTTTAGATATATATATATATTGAAAGTTTTTTTTTTAAAAAAAAAAATAATGATAGGAAAAATAACTATGCTAGCAATCCCCGGCAACGGTGTCAAAAATTGATCGGTTATTTCAATTTCAAAAATAAACCACGCAATAGCACGTATCCTGTAGGATAGTGATTACTGTTGGGAACCCGCCCATGCCGCAGAAAATTCAAAAAAATTTAGATGGTAGCGGAAACATAAGCGGGATTGACGTCATCTCATGAACGTTGTTTCATGAACTATTCGTAGATGGGTAAGGATTAAAACTTTTAAAACCTTTAGGAAGATCAGATCTTCACCTTGTGCGGGTAGATGATCACCGCAAACTGATGATCGTGGTTTTGGATGAAGGTTCGCTTGAAGCCGTTCAAGTGCCCGGCCTCTACGGGTATCCACACGAAGCAGGAACCGATCCAAGCTTTCTATCTCCCCGGGGTGCTAGCTCCCTTGCAGAGATAACTTTGATGGCTGATCACCTCCCTTTACTTCAACTCTTGAATGATAGAGGGAGGAGGAAGAAGATGAAGGGGTCAAGGGAGAAGATCCAAAAGGCTAGATGCAGCCTTTCCTTTTACTTGTGTTGAATCCCAAACGAAGGAGGAAGAAGAAGACTATCAAGGCCCTTTTCCTTCTTGCTTGCGGCTGATCCAAGAGGAGAGAAGGGTGGCCACGAATTGGAGAGGAGGAGGGCTTCTAAAATGCTTGCCCTAGCTGCCGCCCACCTCCCTTTTTAAAGACATGAAGGGCTCCTACAAGTTAGGAGCCCTTGACTTATTTCCAAGAGGGGGCGCCGGCCCCCTTCTCTTCATGCCGCACCAATCAAGAGGATAGGGGCTCATGCCCCTCTTACTTGGTTAACCTAATCCTCCTCCAAGGAGGATTAGGTGTCCTTCTCATGGTTTAGTCCTAATCTAATTAGGATTAACCAAATCATGAATCAATCGGGTTCAATCTATGCTAGTCCTAATCCAATTAGAACTTGAATGAACCATGACTCTATTGAACTCTTCAATCCTAACCCAATTAGGAGTCATGTTGATTCATTAGATTAATAATTAATTATGACTTAAGAAATCCTAATCCAATTAGGACTTGTTTAATTCTAGTCCTAATCCAATCAGGACTCTTATTTGAATTCGAAGTCCTAATCCGATTAGGACTCTAGGAATCCTATTCTAAGTAGGAATCCAATTTTAATTCAAATCTCCTAATCTAATTAGGATTGTAGGAATCCTACTCCAAGTAGGAATCCCAGTCCTACTCCAATTAGGATTCCCAATCCTAATCCAATTAGGACTCTAGGAATCCTACTCGAAGTAGGATTCGTGTTTTAAGTCTAATTAATCAATTCCCATTCCTTCTTCAACTTATTATCAATCGAATTGATTACTCGTGATTCATAATCACTTTCCAACCATCGGATCGGTCAATACTTCTAGTGTGTGTGACCCCATAGGTTCTACTCTGACTGGTAGTGAGATATATTGTGATCTCTATCACAATATCATTGAAAACTCCTTTCAATGAATTGGAACGATTCCAACTCTACTCATTAGGATTAATCGATCATCGAGATAATCCCTATGAGTCCCACCATCCACCAGTGACACCTAGCAGCATGTAGTGGCTACCCAGCAGAATAGAATGATGAACCTCTAGGTGCAGTTATTGTGTGATACAGTCCTTCTATTGTGGATCCCTACAAGACGGAGGTCATGGATAACTCGTCAAACCCCTTCGTCTGTCATATGTCAAGATTTATTCGACTTGAGTTCGAGAGCGGAGAACTCTTTCTCTACTGTGCAATCTGCCCCGGCCGAGGTCTTACGAACTCAATCTTATAAATCACATAGGATCTCTCCTTATCTATCAAGGTCGATAGATTCCTTATAGGTGCATACCCTACTCCTACAGTGAACCTACTGCAGCCAATCTACACTGCATGGACCTATATGGCTAGAGACCATGTATGTGTGCAGTCAAACTATAATAACCTCACTGTGAGTAGCCGAAGCATCGCAGGTCAAAGGACCAGTCACACTACTGCAACATCAAGCAAGTCACTGACGAGTGGATAGACATCCAAGTGACTTCTTGTATTGGTCACGCTCAGTACCCTTGTTCTCTAACAAGCACCTACACTATTACTTCAGTGTCCCTACACCGTGGACTCGAGTCTCGTCCATCCATAGGGAAAGTAATGTGTGCACTGATCTCATCGGATCGATCACCATCCTCGTGATGATCTATCGATCAGGAGCGTTTAGAAATTAATCACTAATGATACATGGCTCAAATTCTCAACTCCTGAGAATATGCATCATCATCTTATTCATTCCTTGGACGATTCATAGACACAATAATAATATGAATGAAAAAGATGCCTTTCATTTATTCAATAATAATAAAGTCAAGTACAAATTATGTCCTAGAATTAATAATGTGTCAGCCAAAATTGGCTTCTAGGGCATACATTTAATAATTACGGGTGTCGGTCCACAGGGATTGGAGATAAGTTATTTTTCTTTTAAAAATAAATCACGAAGAAGAATTTGCTAACTTGATTTAACTAAATTAATCTATGAGTACGAATTGAAATTTATCAAAGTAGATGGATCTAGGGTTTGGAATCCACCGCGTAGCATTGCATTAGGGACTGTGTTCTTAATTTTTATCTTTTGAAGAGGCATGCAAAATTGGCTACAAGCCTTTTAAAATAAAAACATAAAGAGTGTTAAGAAGATCCATCTTCGGTATAGCATGAAGTGTCTACCTAAGTATGCTAATCTAGGGTGCAGCACACCTCATCTTCCTAGGCATGGATCATCTTAGACTACTTTAGCAAACATGATTAGTAACTAGCATGCTCAAAGTTTAAATATCATAAAGGAATATTTCATTGAAAATTAGAATTTAAACAAGCTCCAAAAATATTAAAAGAGTAAGAACTACAATGCCCTGATACATTACTAGGGCTTCATCCAGCCCTAGATTGGATGTTTAGCTGAGCATGGCTTCTGGATGACCTCCCATCTGCAAATGAAAGCCTTCACCTCCCATCATTCCCAAAATATCACAAAACATTCTCTTTCCTCCCCCCCTCTTTCTCTTTTTTTTTTTTATTTCTCTTCTCTCTTCTTCCACGCACGGCTTTCTCCTTCCTTTTATTCACCGAAACAGGGGGTCCCCTGTTTTCTCAACCGAGCTCCCCCTTTCTCCTCTCTTTCGTCTTCCTCTTATAGATCGCTGAAAACCCAGCGGTCGATTCCCAGAGAGGAGGAGGGCGTGGTCTGCGGTCTTTGATCTCGCGGAGGCTGGATTATGGGCGCTGTTGCATGCGGCTGATGGCTGGAAATAGGCGTGATCTGTGAAGCTCGGACGCGGAAGAGTTTGGCTCACAGGCTGCTGCGGCTTCCTTGATGGTTGGCTGGAGGATCCAACGGATGCATTCCGGGCGAATTACGGGGAGATTGGATCATGGAAGAGGAGGATATGCTAGGAGATTGATGATCGCTAGCTGCACGCGGCTGATGGCGGAACACCCGAGGACGCTGGGATGAGCCGATCACACTAAGAGCTAGGAATCCAGAGGAAGAGTCGCTACGCCATCTCTGGGATTCGGAAGCTAGTGGCTGGATCGACGATGATTGCGGAGGAGATTCGGTGTGGATGCGGGAGAGCTGAAGAAGAAGGTGGCTGGATCGGTGGCTTCGGATGCTCCGTGGATGGCTGATCACGGACGGCTAGGAAGAGAGACTGGCCGCGGGATCGATGGGAGGACACCGTGGAAGGTGGACGGCCGCGGGATCGCCGGGAAGACGCAGTGGAAGGTGGATGGCCGAGATGCTCTGCGGGAGGAAGAAGATGAACAGTGAATGAGTTTTTTTTTTCTTTTCCTAACACTGTTCATATGAACAGTGTTTTCACGGAACACTGTTCATATGAACAGTGATTCCAGTAATTTTTCCCCAAATTACTGTGGATATTTTATTATTATTTTTTTAATTTTAAAATTATGAATTTTACACGAAGGTAGGTACGAAATTGGTTGGGAATTGGCTTTGGACTTGAGATGGGTCATGATCGTTGATTTGCTTGAACTTGTTCTCGAGCCCAATGTTATTTAAATTTAATTCTTGCTAAACTGCTTCAGACTGATCCCGACCAAATAAAATAAGCAAGACTAAAAACAAGATCGTGTCTTAATAAAACAGGTTAATCAAACATTTTCCCCATACAAAAATAATTAATTATAACTTTCAATCTAATCAGGACCAAAATCCATTTAATTATAACCCTAGCTTGGTTACAACTCTATCCGGTTACCAAACCAGGTCAACATAATCTCCTCCTTATATGTTTTTCTGTAGTTTTCATGAAAGATCGCAACCAAGGGAGAGACAAGTTCATAGTCTGGTTTAAGAAAAGAATTATTTACTTCTTACCATATTTTAAATTTATTTCAATGATTATTCAATTTCATGGTAAAATATCTATTTATCAGTTTAAGAACATTGATAAGTGCTATGGAAAGATAACTAAATTATAAATTATTATGCACTTATCAGTCTTCGGCATCAAAGAGTTCAACGAACACAAGTCAAAGATGGGTATTAGATACTGTGCCGATTGGCTTTAGCCTAAGTGGGAGTTGTTGGGAATTGTATCCTAAATGTCAATCGTCAGCATATTGATGATTGAATTTTGTAAATAAATTGACAAATTAATAAAGTATTATTTAGCATTATTCATCATTTCATCTTCAAATGAACTCTTATATGATGAAGTTCTTAGGACTTATGTTATGATAAAGGAGGATTTATCTTTGAGTCCTTAAACTTGTTCGCGACCAAATGATATGTTGTTACTAGGACAACAACATTATCGAGATTAGGTCGTTGTGTGATACATACGTTGGTTGTCCTCTTAACCAAGGAGTGTGGAGACACTGGTATGCCATACAGGTGAAGTGTAGGAGTACATTTCACTAAACGTGACCAATTTCGGAACGCTCTACTGTCAAGAGATGTTCCGAGTGGATATGGGTATAAGTTTGGCCCTCTGACCTAAGATCGCATAGCAAGCAACTCACTGTACTTTGGTACCGGACTACTTGAATTTCTAATTTAGTGACGGAAGGTCACTGGGTGCAGTCAAGTACTTGCGTAGTCAGTTGTGAGTCAAGATGGAATTGACCCCTCCTGGAAACAGGAGATAATATCTTGTGATTAATTTAGCAAAACCTTGGCCAGGATAATCCCAGTGAGGAGTCACGGGATATCTAAAGTTAATCACATAATGGATGTACTAATTATAGGGTTGACAGTGAGCTCTAAATCATCCTGGCATTAAGAGTCAAAGGGATTGAATTATACAGTAACCATAGTCCAGGGTTCAAGAATATTTGCTTCGCATATATTCGGCCTATCCAGACGTCGGGTACCATTGCTAGATGGTCACATCGGTTAGTATAGGAAGATGTTTCTACTACCGGCTTAGGTTTGAACCTATGAGGTCACACGTATAGAAGTTTCTAGGTTGATCAAATGGCTGATTGATGATTAAGAATCATTAAGGGGTAATTTGGTCAATTCGATTAACAAATTATTCTATACAAAAGTTGCATTAAAATAATTATTGAATTATTGAAGAGTTAATTAGCAATTAGATTGCTAATGAACTCAATTTGATTGAGTAATTGGGCTTAGGTTGAGCCAAATTGAATAGGATTCAATTTGGGCTGCATCAGGGTTTGACCTAATTGGATTGGGTTCAACCCAAGTAGATTGAGCTTGACCCAATTGATGGGACTTGACCCAATTGGATTGGGCTTGATCCAAATCAATTAGAAGACCTTATTTGATGAGGATTATGAGTCCAAATAATCAGAATTGGGTAAGGAGAAGAATCCCTAAATTTTAGGAATCCATCCTTATCTTCTTGGGGAAGAATGACACCTTAATTTATTCCCAATATTTTCTTTGCCTATCCTCTTTTTTGGCCAAAAATTGGTGTGAGAAGAGAGGAGGCATGGGGCTATATTTTCTATAAAAATGTCACCTTAAATCTTTCTAGAATGATTTAGATGAATTTTCTAATTTGTAGAGATTGCATGGCGCATGAAATAGGGTGGTCTGCAGCTGAACTTTGGACGCATGAATTCCTATCTTTTAGGGATCCAAAATGCACGAAATTTGGATATGTTTATCTCCTCTTAGCTGCCAAACCACCAAAATGTTTTGGAAATTTTATAGGCCAAATTAGTTGGCTAAATTAGGTGTGAGGCGTGGGGTGGTCTTTTGGCTATAAAAGACCCCCATGCCTTGGGTTCAAGATATACCATATTTAGATGTTTCAAAAAATTCTGAAAAAATTCTCTGAGGGCCTCCATCCCTTATTCTCCTTCTTCCTCACATCCATCCTCTATCTCCTTAAAGAACAATCAAAGGTTGAGTATTTAGAAGGAGAAAGCTTCAGCCCTTGCAACGTTCCTACGCGAGCTAGCACTCCCGCGGAAGATGATCTACCTAGGGCTTCGCGTGTACTTCTCGTAGAGGCCATTCATATGCGTGGCTGCGAAGTCAAGGATTAGATCCACAAGTTTCTTCCATCATAAAAGGTATTAATTCTATATTAATCTTTTTATTTTGGAGTCAGGGTCTAGGTCCGATTCTCTGAGGTTTTACCCTCCTTTGGGGCTCCTCATGGAGTTATCTCCAAAATCCATTCGATGGATATTCGGAGATTAATCGGAATAGAGTGTTTACCTATCAGATCTAATAGTTAATCATGCATAAAAGTTTTAGCATAATTGTTTAAACGATTCCGGCATAATCCTTATGTGTTCTTAAGGTGCTGATTTCTAGATTTGATCTTGTAAGCATGCATGAATTAAATTGTTTGATTCAATTTTTTCACTGCATTTTTGAAACTTAAAAAGAACTACGTATGGCTTGATCCCCCTTATGAAGGGGTACGTAGGCAACCCAATCAGGTTCAGCCATGGTTTTCAAAAAAAAAAAAAATTTAATATGCTTAACACCGAAGAACCAAGGATCCACTTTCACATTGATCCCCGACTCAATGTACCAATGATTGGGAATATTTAAGATTAGGATTTTAGGATTTTAGGTCTCACTAGTATAATCTCATCATAGCCTCAAAACCATTGCTCTAATCTAAGAGGTTTATCACAAATATAATCAACAGCATATGATAAAACACAATGTCTTTATTCAAATTTAAATGTCATGTACATGATTTGGAAAATCAAAAGAAAACCCTTCGCAATACATATTGCGATTGGCTTGTAGGGCATCTATTCTTTCAAGCCGGTTCAATTAAATGGGTTAGCCTAATTGATTCACTTGGTTCTAAACCAAATTGATGGCCCATTTGAATGATTTTTGACCTGAAAAAATTCCACATGAGTCCGACTAATGGGAGGTTCAATTGGATCCAATCTCGGCTCGATCCAAGTCCGATTTAGATCAAAATAAATATGAAATTAAATTCTAATTAAATCAGGATCGAGCCCAATTACACTAATTGAGGCCCAATCAAATCCAATCTCAACGATTGAGTCCTGATCATGTTTAATTACATTAATTGAAACTTGATCGACCCTGAATACAAACTTAATTAGTTGTTCATTTATGAAATTTAGCATGTACCTCATGTTCAGTACTAGCTGAACATAGACAGGACCAAATTTCAAAGAATCCATAATTTTAATTCTTAATTAAATTGGGTCAAGACCTTCCTACTTAGCTTGACTAATGTGCGTGACTCCGATAGGTTCGAACACTAAGCCGGTAGTACATGGACTAGTCCATGCACTAATTGAGGTGACCATCTAGCAATGATACCTGACGTCCGGATAGATAGAATATGCAAAGCAATATTCAAGAACCTAGACGTATGGTTACTGCATAATTCATCCCTATGACCATCGATGCTCCGGATGACCTCAGAGTGGACTGTCAACCTTTGGATCCGGTCATCCATAGTGTATTTCAAATAATCAAATCAAGTGACCTATCACTTGGTTTACCCTGGCCAAGGTTTTACTGAATTGAAACACAGCGAGACATCAACTCCTATAATCTAGAGTGGTCAATCCCTTCTTGACTCATACACAGACTTCGCGAGTACTTGACTGCACCCAGAATCCTTCCGATCCTTGAATTAAAAATTCAGATCGTTTAGTGCCAAAATACAGTGAGTTGCTTGCAAGTCACTGTAATAGTCTCAGGTTTAAGGGGTACTTTTGCCCATACGCTTTGCAAGCTAACTCCCAACAGTGGAGTGCTCCGCAGGTGAGTCACTGTTTAGTGATGGTGTACTCCTACATCTCACCTGTATGCCATACAGTGTCTCCACACTCCTTGGTTAAGAGAACAACTAACTAAATGGCACACAACGATCTATACTTAACATAGCTATCGTCCAATTGATAGCTCATCATTTGGTCGCGAACTGGTTTAAGGACTAAATAATAAAAACCTTCTTTATCCACTAAATTAGCCTTAAAGACTTTATCACAATACACAGGAGTTCAAATTGAAGATGAAACACTTGTGATAAATGAAAAAATGCCAGAATAAATTTTATTCATTTTAAAAAAACATATGCAAACTTCAATTTCTTACAATTAACAAAAAAATTGCCTTTGGGACACAATTCCCAACAACTCCTACTGGAACTAAAGCCAATTTGTATAGTATCTAATACCTATCTTCGATTTGTGATAATCGAACTCCTTTACAGAAAGGGCTTTAGTGAATGGGTCCGCTAGGTTTTCCCTTCCATCGATCTTCTGAAGATTGACGTCACCTCGTTCCACGATCTCTCGTACAAGATGGTAGCGACGTAGAATGTGCTTGGTTCTATGGTGAGACTTTGGCTTCTTCGCTTGTGCAATGGCTCCAGTGTTCTCACAATACGAAAGAACTGGACCATTGATTGAGAGAGCAACACTAAGTTGATTTACGAACTTCTTGATCCAAACAGCTTCCTTTGCGGCATCTGATGCAGCAACATGCTCTGCTTCGCATACGGAATCGACTACTGAATGCTGCTTGAAACTTTTTCAGCAGACTGCTCCTCCATTCAGGATAAACACAAATCCTGACATACTCTTACTGTCATCATGGTCTGACTGAAAACTAGAGTCTGTAAACCCCACAAGTTTTAAGTCAGATTCTCCATAAATTAACCATTGGTCCTTAGTATTTCTCAAATACTTAAGGATAGTTTTCACCACCTTCCAATGGTTCTCAACCGGATCAAACTGATACCTACTCGCTACTGCCAATGAGTAAGCACATCCGCTCTCGTACATGTTATGGCGTACATGATAGATCCCACTGCAGAAGCATATGGAATTCTACTCATACGCTCTCTCTCTTCGAAAGTTTTCGGACAATCTTTCTTAGAGAGAGAAATTTCTTGGCCTATCGAAAGATAACCCTTCTTGGAATTCTCCATGTTGAACCGCTTCAACATAGTATCGATGTACGTGGATTGGGACAATCCTAGTAACCTCTTGTTGGAAATTGTATCCTAAATATCAATCGTCAGCATGTTGATGATTAAATTTTGTAAATGAATTGACAAATCAATAAAGTATTTTTCAGCATTATTCATCATTTTACATCTTTAAATGAACTCTTATATGATGAAGTTTTTAGGACTTATTAATGATAAAGAAGGATTTATCTGAGTCCTTAAACTAGTTCGTGACCAAATGATATGTTGTTACAAGAATGACAGCATTATCGAAATTAGGTCGTTGTATGACATATATGTTGGTTGTCCTCTTAACCAAGGAGTGTGAAGACACTGGTATGCCATACAAGTGAAATGTAGGAGTACATTTCACTGAACGTGACTAATTCCGGAACGTTCTACTGTCAGGAGATGTTCCGAGTGGATATGGGTATAAGTTTGGCCCCCTGACCTGAGACCGCAACCTGTGACTAGCAAGCAACTCATTGTACTTTGGTACCGGACTACTTGGATTTCTAATTCAGTGACGGAAGGTCACTAGGTGCAGTCAAGTACTTGCGTAGTCAATTATGAGTCGAGATGAAATTGATCCCTCCTGTAAATAGGAGATAATGTCTTGTGATTAATTTAGCAAAACCTTGGCCAAGATAATCCCAGTGAGGAGTCACGAAATATCTAAAGTTAATCACATAATGGATGTACTAATTATAGGGTTGACAGTGAGCTCTAAGTCATCCTGGCATTAGGAGTCAAAGGGATTGAATTATACAGTAACCATAGTCCAGGGTTCCAGAATATTTGCTTCGCATATATTCGGCCTATCCGAACGTCGGGTACCATTGCTAGATGGTCACATCGATTAGTATAGGAAGACGTTCCTATACTACCGGCTTAGGTTCGAACCTATGAGGTCACACGTATAGAAGATTTCTAATTGATTAAGAAGGCTGATGAATGATTAAGAATCATTCAAGGGTAATTTGGTCAATTTGATTGGCAAATTATCTTATAAAATAATTAAAGTAATTATCGGAGGATTAATTAGTAATTAGATTGCTAATGAACTCAATTGGATTGAGTAATTAGACTAAGGATGAGCCAAATTGAATTAGATTCAATTCTGGGCTCAATTAGGATTTTTGACATGATTGGATTAGGTCTGAATCAAGAGGACATAGGTTGACCAAATTAAATTAGATTAAATTTGTGCTTAATTAGGGATTGACCTAATTGGATTAGGTTCAATCCAATATAATTAGACAATCCTAATTGTTAGGATTTAATTAAATTAAATGGGTTTGATC
This sequence comes from Phoenix dactylifera, assembly GCF_009389715.1. Classification (NCBI taxonomy): domain Eukaryota; kingdom Viridiplantae; phylum Streptophyta; class Magnoliopsida; order Arecales; family Arecaceae; genus Phoenix; species Phoenix dactylifera. The sequence goes on from NW_024067688.1 coordinate 1,157,994, forward strand.
TGAAACTGTTCGGATCTCAAAATCCACATGTCACATATCCATGCATGGCGCCATAAATTGATTTTTAATGGTTTGATCTGAAACTGTTCGGATCTCAAAATCCACATGTCACATATCCATGCATGGCGCCATAAATTGATTTTTAATATGATTAAAAATTAATTTAATTTATTTAATGGTGCCATGGGACACATGGAAACATAAAGAACCTCCTTCATCATCAGATGGGGTGATATGGAGAGATAAATTCATGAAAAGAATTGGATAAGATCAAATTCTCTCTCTTCATGGCATATGTCATCCTTATCTTTATCTCACTTCTAATTAAGCTTGAATTTCGAATTTAATCACCATAAAATCACCACGTGACCCTCTAATCTGATTGGGGGCATGGAAATTTCGAAATTGATAAAGGGAAGTGGCAACATGATGAATGGTTTAGATTAGATCAAGCTTCATCATGTAATGGCGCATGAACTTGAATTTTGAATTCAAAATTCAAAACCCCACAAAATCCTCCCTAAATATGGGATGGTTGGCATGAAGTTAGAGAGGATAGCAACATTAAAAGGACCTGCATCAGCTGGTGGTCGAATTCAAGGAAAAAAGAGATAAAAAGAAGAAAAAAAAGAAGAAAGAAAAGAGAGGAACCCTAGTTCATGCATGGAAAAATTCTGCATTCAATCTAGCTGACTTCTTCCTCCTCTAAGTCCATCACGCCATTAGGTTTAGGGTCCCTGATAAGAGTCTTTAGATTAGATCTAAGTCCTTTCAATCCCTTTAAACCTTTCCTCCAAGTTCTTCCAAGAAGGCGGATCAAAAGTTGATAGCGTTAGGAAGATTAAATTTCAGCCTCAAGAAATTCTGCGCAAGCTAGCACTTCCGCAGGAGTGGATCTCTCCAGGAACTTCGCGTGTACTTCTCGTAGAGGCCATTTATGTGTATGGCTACGAAGTCAAGGATCAGATCCACAACTTTCATCCATCATAAAAGGTATTAATCTAGCATTAATCATTTATTATGGTGTTAAAATCTAGGTCCGATTCTCCGAGGTTTTACCCTCTTTTGGGGCTCCTCACGGAGATATCTCCAGAATCCATTCGATGGATATTTGGAGATTGGAATAGAATTCTTAAGTTTCAGATCTGATAGTTAATCATGCATAAAAATTTTAGCATAATAGTTTAAACGATTCCAGCATAATCCTATGTGTTCTTACAGTGCTGATTTCTAGATTTGATCTTGTAAGCATGCACGAATTAAAATTATTTGATTCGATTTTTCTGCTGCATTTTTGAAATTTAAAAGAACTACATATGGCTTGATCCCCTTTATGAAGAGGTACGTAGGCAACCCGATCAGGTTCAGCCATGGTTTTAAAAAAAAAAAAATTCAGCATACTTAATACCGAAGAACCTAGGAATCACTTTCACCTCTTAGATCTATCTCTATAGATCTTCATCCCTAGGATGTAGGATGCTTCTCCTAGATCCTTCATGGAGAACTATGATGACAGCCAGAGTTTCACATTTTGTAATGCAGGGATATCATTCCCAATTAGGAGAATGTCATCTACATACAAGACAAGAAATGAGATCACTGAACCGTTAGCCCACTTGTAGACACAAGGTTCTTCTTCATTCTTAACGAAGCCATATGTTCTGATAGTTTTATCAAAATGTATGTTCCAACTTTGAGAAGCTTGCTTAAGTCCATAAATGAACTTTTATAGCTTGCATACCTTAGACTCGTCTGTGGAAGTGAAATCCTCAGGTTATATCATATACACCTCTTCTTCTAGCTCTCCATTTAGAAAAACTGTTTTCACATCCATTTGCCAGATTTTATAATCCAATATGCTGCTATAGCAAGCATGATCCGAATAGATTTTAGCATTGCCATAGGAGAAAAAGTCTCGTCATAGTCGATAATGAGGATGATAGTATTATTTTGATGATTAATACAACCATTGAGGAAATATCTAATTAAATATTACAAGTTAACATGATACATCATTACTGAGTTCGACACTCTTGATACATTAGAAGAATGAGATCAAGATGTCTTTCAATGATTAATAATGAGATAAAATTTGCAATAGAAAAGGGATAGTGAATTCTAAATTCTAATTCAGCAAAGTTTCAAGTGAAACGTACTCTTAAGGGCACAATAGTAATTTTCACTGTTAAGAGTATGTAGCACTACCATGACATACATTCAAAATTGCTTGAAGTATATTTCATTGATTGTATGAATGAGTCTAACCTTAAGATGCAGAAAGTGTGGAATGAGTCGACCCCAACAAAGGTGGAGTCGACCCTGGCACATCATGTAACCATCAGGCACACCTCTGCGAAAATGGCATGGATGAACAGTAGTGGAGTCGACCCCAAGTATGTTTGAGTCGATCCCAACTTCAAGCCTCAAGAAAACAAGTCTCTAAAATTTACTGAAAGGGCCGACCCCAACTTTCCTTCAGCCGACTCCAGATGGAGCCGACCCCAGGAATGCTTGAGTCGACCCCAACTGAACATGAGTCCACCCCAAGGCCATATCGTTCAAAACTGTGTCTCTAAAATCTCTGAGAGGGTCGACCCCAATGGAACTTGAGTCGATCCCACTGTAGCTTGAGTCGACCCCAAAAAGAGTTGAGTCGATCCTAGTGAAAAATAGCTGAAATACAAGGTTCTGTGATCCCTAAGAGGGTCGACCCCACTGTAGCAGGAGTCGACCCCAGTGAAAGTTGGGTCAACCCTACTGGAAGTTGAGTCGACCCCAAGTCTGATGAACAGTGGTTTGAGTCGACCCCAGAAAAGTTTGGGTCGACCCCAGCACGGGCAGGCATAACGGCTAGTTCTGCAGAAGTACTTTTTAACCTTCCAACGGCTAGTAACGGATAGTTTTTCAAATCTAACCAATGGGGAGTAACCTAAACATGTGGAAAAGTATTTATAATGATACTATTCATCAGAACAAATCATCATTTTGCGAAATATCAAAGCTTACCCAAGAAAGACAAAAGCCCTAATTTTCTTCATCGAGGTGCTTCATTCAAGAGTCAAAAGAAAGTGGTTGAGCAGATCAAAAAGGAGGAATTAAGAGCTCCACCAACCCTTGAAGAGTGAAGCATTCCTTGACAAAGAAGAGAAGAACCATATCAAAGCGATAACTATATTCTAACTCTTCTTTGTAGCTTACATTTGTTATATCTGCTCATCTAGAAGTTTCAAGCTTCTTCTTATTCTTAAAATCTTGTAAAGGTTTGTTGGTGAGCCCGTAAAACCAACGGTGTAGGTTTGTTGGTGAACCCGTAAAACCAACGGTGAAGGTTAGTTGGTTAGCCCGTAAAACCAACATAGGTTTTTGGTGATCCCGAAAAACCAAGTGTAAAGATTTTTGGATTGTGAGCCCGAAAAATAATTCAACTGTAATCCGCAAGATTATAGTGAATTCCCAAAGGGTCGCTTGGGGAGTGGACGTAGATGCATAGGAGAGCACCAAACCACTATACTTCTTATTGTTTGTATTGTGAATTGTTCTAAATCACTTACTCATCAATTAGCATAATTAAGAAATCGAAAATTAACAAAAACCAATTCACCCCCCCTCTTGGCTTGTCACCTTGGGCAACAAGTGGTATCAGAGCGAGGTGCTCTCATAGTATTTGTTGATCTTACGATCAAGAGTCAAAGATCATGACAACCCAAGTAGGATGTTCTATTAGCGAGGGACAATCCACAAATAGACCACCCTTGTTTAATGGCACTAATTATACTTATTGAAAAGCTAGGATGAGAATATTCATTCAAGCACTAGACTATGACATGTGGAACATCGTAACTAGGGGGCCACACACACCCACAGTTAGTATAGAGGGCACAATCATTCCTAAGCCTGAAACGGATTGGAATGAGAGTGATAGAAGACTTGCACAATTAAATGCTAAAGCAATTAATTTACTTTACTGCTCACTAGATATAAGTGAATTTAATAGAATATCCACATGCATCTCCGCTAAAGAAATTTGGGATAAACTAGAGGTCACACATGAAGGAACTAATCAAGTCAAAGAGTCAAAAATAAATATATTAGTACGTAAGTATGAATTGTTTAAAATGAAATTCACTGAGTCCATAACTGAAATGTTCACTCAATTCACTGAAATCATAAATGGACTAAAGAGTTTGGAAAAGTCTTATGCTAACTCTAAACTAGTGCGAAAAATTCTCAGATCTCTACCAAGAGTTTGGAAGGCCAAAGTAACTGCAATACAAGAAGCAAAGGATCTCAATATACTGCAATTGGAAGAACTTCTAGGATCACTCATGACCTATGAGCTGACTATGAAACAAAACTCAGAAGAGGAGGTTAAGAAAAGGAAGACCATTGCCTTGAAATCCACAGCTCCAAAGCAGAAAACTGCATCAAAGGAGTCCGATGACGAGGAGGAATATGATGAAGAAGGAATGGCAATGCTTGCAAGAAAATTCAGAAAATTTATGAAAGGTAAAAAGAAATTCCATAAAAGAAAACCTTTCGTAAGAGGTAGCTTAAACTGAAAAAAAAAGACAAAAAAAGAAAAGAAAAAAGAAGTGCCAATATGCTATGAGTGTAACAAGCCCGGGCACTTCAAGATAGATTGCCCGGAATTGAAATGGATGACAAGAAAACTTAAAAAGAGGAACCTCATGGCTGAATGGAGTGAAAGCGAAGAGTCAAGTTCGGAAGAGGAAGATCAACAAGAGACAGCTCAAATCTGCTACATGGCCAATGACGATGAGGTAGATTCTGAACTTGAATGTGATTTTTCGGTAGAAGAGTTACATGATGCATTTTTAGAACTGATGGAAGAACACAAGAAGCTAATTCATAAAAATAAAGTTCTAAAAGATGAAAATCAATCTCTTATCAAAGATAAGCTGAGATTATCTAATAACTATGAAACATTAAGTAGGAGGTTCACAAATGAAACCACGAATCTAATTGCTGAAAATATCAAGCTAAAAGAAGATACAGAAAAATACAAATCCTTAGTGGACAAGTTTACACTTAGTTCAACTAAATTAAATATGATTCTTGATAGTCAAAAAGCGGTATATGATAAGGCTGGTTTGGGATATAAAACAAATATGAAGCAAAAATACTTAAAGAACATATTTGTGAAAGCCAAAACTGAAAATATAATTTGTCATTGCTGCAATAAAGTAGGACACAAAGCATATGAATGCAATCTTAGAAAGCCTAGCTGAGGATGATAGTGGTATTTTGATGATTAACAAGCAATAATCAAGAGTATGTTACAAGTTAATTCGATACTTTATTTATAAGTCTGTTACTCTCAGTATATTCGTATAATTATATAAAGATGCATTTCATTGTTTATATGGATGAATCTAACCTTGAGTTGCAGTAAAGTGTGGTTTGAGTCGACCCCAAGGTTGAATGGGTCGACCCCGGTACATCAAGAAAGCATCTGGCACACTTCTGCAAAAATGGCACGGATGAACAGTAGTTGGGTCGACCCAAGGAAAGCATGAGTCGACCCAAACCTCAAGCCTCTCAAGCCTCAAGAAAACAGTTCTCTGGAAATACTGAGAGGGTCGACCCAAGAGGAAGTTGAGTCGACCCAAGCTTGAGTCGACCCAAATACTGAGAGGGTCGACCCAAAGGCAGTGACAGAATACATTGATAGAATAGGTTCTCTGGAAACCCTGAGAGGGTCGACCCAAGTGGAAGTTGAGTCGACCCAACTGAACCTTGAGTCGACCCAAAGAAATATTGAGTCGACCCAAGTGAAGGAAGGCTGAATTGCAAGTTTCTGTGGTTCTGAGAGAGTCAACCCAAGGAAAGGTTGAGTCGACCCAAGTGAAAGTTGGGTCGACCCAAGGAAAGGTTGAGTCGACCCAAGGAAAGGTTGAGTCGACCCAAGCACGGGCAGAAGCATAACGGCTAGTTCTGCAGAAGTACTTTTTGTCCGTCCAACAGTGAGTAACGGCTAGTTTTTGAATTCTAACCATTGGGGCTTGTCCAATAGATGAAGAAAACTATTTAAAGTGGCACTATTCATCAGAGAGAATATCCTTTTGCAAAATATCAAAAAGTACACAAGAAAGACAAAGTGCCCTAGTCTTCTTCATCCAAGTACTTCATTCAAGAGTCAAAAGAAAGTGGTTGAGCAGATTCCAAGAGTCATTAAGAGCTCCATCCATCCTTAAAGAGTGAAGCATCCTTGACAAAGAAGAGAGAAGTCACATCAAGCGATAACTATTCTCTAAACTCTTCTTTGTAGATTATATTGTTATATTTGCTCATCTAGGAGCTTAAATCTTTTTACTTCGTTTATTAAACTCCTTGTAAAGGTTAGTTGGTAAGCCCGCAAAACCAACGATGTACGTTGATTGGTGAACCCGTAAAACCAATTGTAAAGGTTCGTTGGTGAGCCCGGAAAACCAACATAGGTTCGTTGGTGAGCTCGGAAAACCAACATAGGTTCGTTGGTGAGTCCGTAAAACCAACATAGGTTTTTGGTGAACCCAGAAAACCAAAGTGTAAAGGTTTTTGGATTGTGAGCCCGGAAAACAATCCAACTGTAATCCGCGGGATTATAGTGAATTCCCAAGGGATCGCTTGGAGAGTGGACGTAGGTGCTTAGGAGAGCACCGAACCACTATACTTTTTGTTGTTTGTATTGTGCTTTGTTTAATTCCACTAACTCATCAATTGACATAAGTAAGATAGTTAAAATTAAGAGAAACCAATTCACCCCCCCTCTTGGCTTGTCACCTTGGGCAACACTAGCTATAACAAATTGAGTGATAAAAGTAAGCTAAAGTCCAAGAAAATTTGGATTCCAAAAGGAACATCAAGTACTAACCTTAAAGGACCCAACATGGTTTGGGTACCTAAAGCACATTCTTCACTTTGATTGCAGAAGTGTCTTACAGCTAATAAGAGGGATAAATGATGGTATCTAGATAGTGGCTGTTCAAGACACATGATAGGTGATATAGAACAATTTGTCACTTTGGAATCTAAGGAGGGTAGAGTGGTAACCTATGGGACAATGGAAAAGGACTTATCATTGGAAAGGATAAAATCTATATTACTCCATCCACATTTATAGAAAATATTTTATTAGTTGATAGTCTGAAACATAACTTGCTTAGCATAAGTCAATTTTGTGATAAAGGTCTTAAAGTCACATTTGAAGCTTCAGTATGCATAATTATAAATCCAAAAGATAATAGCATTGTACTTATGGGACATAGGCATGGAAATATTTATATGGTAGATCTTCATGATTTAGGCAAGAAAAATGGATTATACTTAATTACTAATAAAGAAAGAAAAAATGAAACAAGTTGGCTTTGGCACCGTAGACTAGGACATGCTAGTATGGACTTAATATCAAAACTAGTCAAGAAGGATCTAATAAAAGATATGCCGAAATTAATTTTTGAAAAAGGTAAAATCTGTGGACCATGCTCATTGGGAAAGCAAACAAAATCATCTTTCAAATCAAAGAATATAGTATCAACCACTAGGCCCTTTGAACTCATACACATGGATCTATTTGGGCTTACTAGAACTGCAAGTCTAGGAGGAAAAAAGTATGGACTAGTCATAGTAGATGATTTCTCAAGATACACATGGGTTTCATTTCTTGCACATAAGAGTGAAGCATTTTCAGCATTCTTGAAATATTATAAAAATATTATAACTGAAAAGAAGCTCACCTTAATTGCAATTCGAAGTGATCATGAAACTAAATTTGAAAATCAACACTTTGAAGAATTTTGTAATGAAAATGGCATCTCCCATCAATTTTCAGCACCTAGAACGCCTCAACAAAATGGGATTGTTGAAAGAAAAAAATAGGACCTTGGCAGAAATGGCACGCACGATGTTGTGTGAATCAAATCTTTCAAAGTACTTTTAGGCTGAAGCTATAAGTACTGCTTGCCATATTTTAAATCGTGTTTTAAAAAGACCTATAACCAAGAAAACTCCTTATGAACTTTGGAAGAATAGGAAGCCAACTGCTAAATATCTTAGAATATTTGGATGTATATGTTTCATTTTAAACAATGGCAAGAAGGATCTAAGTAAATTTGATGCCAAGTCAGATGAAGGTATCTTTATAGGATACTCTACATCTAGCAGAGCATACAGAGTATTCAACAAAAGAACATTTGTAGTTGAAGAGTCAATTCATATCATTTTTGATGAGTCTGATAGCGAGTCTCCTAGGAGAGAAAATACTTCTGATGATGATGCAGGAATTCTTGATGTTGCCCAAGGTGACAAGCCAAGAGGGGGGGTGAATTGGTTTCTTTTAATTTTAACTATCTTACTTGTGTTAAATGATGAGTTAGTGAACTTAAACAAATCACAATACAAACAACAAGAAGTACAGTGGTTCGGTGCTCTCCTTAGCACCTACGTCCACTCCCCAAGCGACCCCTTGGAAATTCACTATAATCCCGCGGATTACAGTTGGATTGTTTTCCGGGCTCATAATCCAAAAATCTTTACACTTTGGTTTTCCGGGTTCACCAAAAACCTATGTTGGTTTTACGGGCTCACCAACGAACCTATGTTGGTTTTTCGGGCTCTCCAACGAACCTTTACAATTGGTTTTCCGGGTTCACCAATCAACCTATGTTGGTTTTACGGGCTCACCAACGAACCTATACAATTGGTTTTACGGGTTTACCAACAACCTACGTTGGTTTTACGGGCTTACCAACAACCTATGTTGGTTTTACGGGCTCACCAACGAACCTTTACAATTAGTTTAATAAACAAAGAAAGAAGATTTAAACTCCTAGATGAGCAAATATAACAATATAATCTACAAAGAAGAGTTTAGAGAATATTTATCGCTTGATGTGACTTCTCTCTTCTTTGTCAAGGATGCTTCACTCTTTAAGGGTGGATGGAGCTCTTGATGACTCTTTGAATCTGCTCAACTACTTTCTTTTGATTCTTGAATGAAGCACTTAGATGAAGCTTGCCTTGCTAGGGTTCTCTCTTGAATGCACTTGATGTATTTTCCAAAGCTTGCTTCCTCTGATGAATACTCCCTCTTAAATACTTCTCCAACCTCCAAATAGTCCTTCCTGACCGTTGGATTGAAGAAACTAGCCGTTTATAGCCGTTGGGAGTCCAAAAATCACTTCTGCACAACTAGCCGTTATGCTTCTGCCCGTGCTTGGGTCGACCCAAACTTTTCTTGGGTCGACCCAAACCTTAGGTTAGCTCAAACTTTTTCTTGGGTCGGCCCTCTCAGAAAATTCAGAACCTTGAATTTCAGCCTTTCTTCACTTGGGTCGACTCAACCTTTCTTTGGGTCGACTCAAGCTTGGGTCGACTCAACTTCATCTTGGATCGACCCTCTCAGTAAATCCAGAGAACCATTTTTTGAGTTGTTTGAGGATCTTGAAGTTTGGGTCGACTCATGCTTTCCTTGGGTCGACCCAACTCACTGTTCATATGTGCCATTTTTGCAGAAGTGTGCCAATGATTTCTTGATGTGCCGGGGTCGACCCAATCATCCTTTGGGTCGACTCAATCCACACTTTGCTGCATCTCAAGGTTAGATTCATTCATATAAACAATGAAATGTATCTATATCAATTTATACAAATATACTGAGAGTAACAGACTTATAAATGAAGTATCGTTTTAACTTATAACATACTCTTGTTAAATGCTTGTTAATCATCAAAATAACACTATCATTCTCAATCTCCCCCTTTTTGATGATTACAAAATAAAGAGTATGAGCCTATTGATACTTATTTTAAAATCAGTTTTTTGAAAGAGCTTAACTTGCTGAAGTTCAGCTTTTCCTATATAAGAGTGAAGTCTCCCCCTATATTATTCAAATGTTGCCAATTTGACTTTTTGAATTGCTCCCCCTCGGATGCATATGCTTTTCTATATGATTTTCAAGTTGTTTTACAAGTTATTTCGTTATTTCTCCTTCTTTCTTTACTTCTCCTCTTATTACTCTATCTTTACTTCTCCCCTATTACTCTTTCTTTACTTCTCCCCATTTTTGTTACTCTATTTACTCTATCTTTACTTCTCCCCTATTACTCTTTCTTTACTTCTCCCCCTTTTTGTTATCATCAAATAGGTACATGGGAAAAGACACAATAAATAACAAACATTCGAACTTCATTGATCAAAATAGGAACATTTTAGTACAATCATGCCAAAAACAAAAGCAAATACAATGTTCCTCAATCAAGGTTCAAAATACATGATCAACACAAAATACATATGAGAACTAGATACATATCCTAGGCTCTAAACAAGATCGTGAGACTCTCCCGGATCGCTTGGCTACGGCTCTCTTGGGTCCCATTTCTCCAAGATATTGAAGTAATCTACTGTTTGGAGATGATTGGAGAAGATTTGAGAGTGGAAAATAGGATTTTCGGAAGAGGACAAAGGGTAAACAGTGCCCTAGATAGCTCACGGGTCCCCCTTTTAACAGTGGGGTCTCGACGTTGGGTCGACTCAAGAATTTTCTTGGGTCGACTCAACGTTGGGTCGACCCTATTCTGGGTTGGGTCGACCCAAGTTCAGAAATTTTTCCTTTCTCTTCCTTTTCGCTTCTAAAAATTTTTCTTGCTTCCAATCCTTACAAATTCTTTCTGGGACAATGATACATGAGTAAGAAATCTATAGATTACAAGTTTGACTCATGTTTCATAGGTTTTTAGAAATGGGAGGAATGTATCATGAGACTGCTTGCTCCCTTTTATATCTCTTCAATAAAAAGGATCACATATGCCTAATTTCCTCCTTAGCGTGCAGAATCTATCTTCACTCAAGGGTTTTGTGAATATGTCGGCTAATTGTTTTTCAGTGCATATATGCTCAATACATATGTTTCTATTTTGCACACGATCCCTAATAAAATGATATCTTATTTCTATGTGTTTGGCTTTAGGAATGAGATATTAAGGATGTAAGCCAGAAGTGATCTCCAAATGTAGATTCCAAAGATAGTTTTGAAATCAAGTGTAGATGGAATATTTTTCAAGTTATTTCAAGGAGTATCAAGAATAATATTCAAAGAAAGCACGAATGAAAATCCAATACCCTTTTTTTTTAATATATTAAGTATATAGCAACATGAGAGCAATCTAATTAATTTTTAGAGTATAGTATAAGAGCAGATAAAGATCAAAACTTATACTCGAAAAACATAAGATTATGTTGAATCCTTAATTCTTAATGACTTCAAAGTTCTTTCATGATATAAAAATATTGGAGCATAGATACCAAAATATGAATTTATGCAATGTAAGATACATAAAATTCAGGGCTTTGAAAGTTCTTTTAAAGCTCTCTTAAAGACTTTCTTTTACTCCTTTAAAGATCATAGCATCAAAATCAATTAAAATGAATTGGCTCAGGATTGAAACACGAAAGTGCAAGCCAATAAGAGCTCATTAGTGGATTCCAAAGTAAATTTTCAATACTAAGACAAATGGAATTTTTTTCACTTAGTTTTCAAAACAAGTGATTTACCAATTAAGTACACATGAAAATCCAACTTTCAAAAGATATTCAATGAAGCACAAAGTCTAATACCAAAATATGCTTAAATTGATATCAGTTTGAAACCAATTTGACATTAAAAGCATTCTAAAAGTCCTTTGCCAAATTTACATAGAGTAATCTTTAATGATTTAGCTTTAAGTCATGTCTCTTTCTTGTATGCAAGGCTCTTGATATCAATTCATGCTTTGTAAGTAAAACAGTTAAATTCAAAAATTAACAAGAATGATCATGAATCAAATATAAAACATTCAAGGTGTATATTTATAAATTTCAATTTCTTAGTCATAGTTTCTCAGCAATGTATACATGAAGCACAATAAATCTTTTTAATATCAAAATAACATCATATGTTTAGAACCATTTGTTTGCAATCAAGATCATTGAAAAACACATCATTTAGACAATTTTAATAAACTTATAAGATAGAAAATGATATGTTTCAGATGCGTATCGGAGCAAACAATCAAGGCATCAAAAGTAATTCTATTTTTCTTAAACCATAGTTTTTATCTAGAAATCATATTGAGTTATTTTCCAAAATGATGCAATCATTGAAGCATATAATGAAAGTTACAAAAATGCAATGATAGAAGCATTTTTAAATTAAGTTTAAGCTTTTATACAAAATCAGATTCTGAATTTCATAAAAATTTTCAAGGAGGCTTTCAGGATTATAATTTGAGATATGCATCTTCTACATTGTAGCTTATCTTAAATTATTAAGATTGAAAACACATATTTCAAGAACATTAGAGCACATCCAGAATCTTTGTAATTCATATTGAATTTTGGTACAAATTGGAGGACATTATGTACTAATGTTAGGCAAGATAAAAGATAAATCGGAATCAATTCATTTTGCCTAATTTGCAAATTCAAATTATTCTTTTCTTTTATTTTTCAAAATATATTCATTAAAACAAAATGATGTTGTTGTTGGTAATAACATGTTTCAATCAAATTTTATAGGCATGAAGCATTACAAGTTATATTTAGGAAAGATCTTTGTTATTTGAATATTGAAAACATATAATTCAAAACATCATGTGACATGCAAAATATATTATGCATTAAAATATTAAGAACAAGCATGTCAAGGATCAAAATCAATTCTTTTCAAATAAACTCTCCCTATTTAAATATAATCTTGTACTGATTTCATCATTAAAGTGTGTTTTCAAGTGATTAAAAAATTTGACTTGATTCTTCTTATATACTTTCATTTACTTTGTCTTTCATTTTTACCTTCTTATGCTCTATACTCTATTTGCTCCCTATCCGGTGGAGTTGGAAGGGGCACGAGGTACTACCACTAGCCTCCCTCTTGTGCCGTCCCTAATATACCCTACACCGAATAGTTGGGTCAAATAGTGCCGGGTACTACCACTAGCCTCTCCATTGGCACCATCCCTATGATGAGCAAAATAGAAATATTAAAATGTTCACTTCAAACTCTCCCTGTTTAAGTGTAATTAATTATGGATTTTATCCCTTTCACAAGTCTCACAAATATGCCGAATGTATTATGCTTGTTTTTCTTTTCCTTAAGATTGAAGTTTTTTGTCTTTACTTAGATTTTACTTCTCTTGAATAAGATCCATTTTCTTTTCTTTATCTCTCTCTCTTTTTATTATTCTCAAGTAATTTACATGAAAGAGCAGAATAAAGAAATAATCTTATGTATCATATAGATGTATATCATGCAAACAACATTTTCATTATGCTCAAGAATTCATAGCTTCTCACAAGTCAATTCAAATCAGCATTTTAAGCATATACTTGTGTATTTGATGGTTATGATATAGGCAAAGGAACATTTTAGTTTGAGCAAACCATGAATCAATTTCTAAAAGCATAAGTCAATTAATACATATATAGATATGATATCAAGAAATTAATAATTAAAGATTTTAACCATGCCACAATAAGATTTAAGTTATAGACTTTGCTCAGCTAATTTATGAGAGAGGTATCTAAAATTACCGATTCATTCTATATTCTTCAAGTCAAACTAGATTTCTTATGTGTGAACGTTTGGCTGAAGAAGGTCCTCTCTCTTGTTTGCATGTGAATGTTTATTGTATCTTATGTGGAGGTGTCCTTCAAGTTGAAATCTCTCATTTTCTTGCTCAAGGATCCTGCATTATTAACAAACTTCTTTTCTTTCTTGAAAGAAAGTCATTAGTTGCTTCAAGATACAAAACATTCATACAACATATTTCTTAACTAGATGACTCAACATAAGATATGACAATAATTGAATGTTGAGTCACTTTACTCAAGAGATTGCCTAAATATAAGCAAGCACATGTCACTTGAACTAAAGAGATAGTTTCATTAACCAAGATGGTTCAAGAACAAGCATGTGAGGCAATAGGAAGATTCATCAAGGTCAAATCAATTTCTTGTTTTCAGAATCAATTTAGCTTAGATTCTATTTGCTTAAGATAACTATCAATAAGACGTGCTAGCTAAGTTTTAATCAAATTATCTTAAACAGTTGTTTCTATCAAAATTCAGATTGTTACATAGAATCAAAATGATAAACTATATTCTCAATAAAGGATCTAGTTTTAATAAAAATAGTATGAATTGATATCTCTACAACTAGTATCTTTTCATTGAATATTCTATATGCATTGCTTGAAGAGTAATATCCAAAGAAATATTTGTTTTATCAGATTTGACATTATTTTCATAAGAACATATCAAGCATGACATGTATGACTGAAAAATATAAAAGATATACAATATATCATTTTCTATTTTTCAGAAGATCAAAAGGAGTTTTCTAATAGAAACCATATGTATGACAAGCAATGATGATAGCTTTTAACAGAAATCATTTAAGTAGATGACTATCATACAACATTGTCTTTTTCATTTCTTCAAGGATTCTATCAACTCTATTTTATTTATGGTGTTCTTGGTATAGAAACAATTGTATTCAATATTATTTTCTGTGCACAACTCAATAAGAAATTGGTTTTCAAAACTATGCCATGATACAATTTTATTTTCATAGTTTGCAAACTTTTTTCATTTGAACCCTTTTTGTGAGTTTGTGCCAATGCAGAAAATATTTTAATTTAAGTGCCAAGAACAAAACTAATATTAGCTTTGAGAAATTTTCCACAATTACAAAATCAGAAAGCTTATCTCCTAGGTTCACAATCCTAGAGATCCAAATAAGTTCTTATGGAGAATTTTCAAAGGCTAAAGGTGAAAACAATATTTTCAGATTTAGAAATAATTCTAGTTTATTTTTCTAGATGACATACATAGCAAACTTTGACCTTGCAAAAATTAATCTAAGTGAACCAATGACAAGGTCTTTTGAGATTAAGTCCATACTAGTATGAGTTGATTTTATACGCCAAAACTAGTCTATTTAATCTTGGTATTCTTAATGTATATATATAAAAAAAATATACCAAGTAGACATTCTTGTGTTTAAGATCAATAGAAGATAATGCCGAGGATAAGAACTCTCAATCAAGTATATAGAGAATTCAAAGAGTTATTCTAAGAGTATTGATTAAGTAAATTATCCATCAATAACTGAAGCATAATATAGGAAGATGGAGTGATTTGGATATATTTTCTTTTTATACCAAAAGTATCACTTATATCACAGAAATGATTAATACTAGCTACAATTTCAATATGAGAGGATGCAAGGATTACTAATTTCATTATTTCTTCCATTTTGGTTACTCTTCTTAATTATATTTTAAGTTCTATTCTTTAACACGTGTCTAGAGAACCCATTGTCCAGATTCATTGGAATCTTGGGTAGCTAGACACATTTGCTAAAAATGATCATGTTTTCAACTTAGAAACTCAAGCTCTTTTGGGTCCTTGCAGGTTAGCTATAATTGTTCCTTTTGGAACCCATATTCTCTTAATTATCATTTTGTCTATTAGTTTGCAGGTTTTAGAATTACAAGTAATATACTTCTGCATATTCTTGCTAAATTTAAACAACATAGATTTAGCAAAAACAGATAATGAATTTTCAGTTTTCTGTTTCTGTTTATTAGTTTCACCAGATTTGTGAAAAATAGGATGAATAGTGGAGGATTTAAGAATTATATTCTCGAAAGATTTTTGAGTGTACCAAGGTTGATATTCCAATCCAGCTTTGTCATATACAGCTCTTGAATTTTCTATCATTAAATTTAGTTTTTCAGAGCTGAGAGTGAATCTTTCAACAATAGGTTTCAAATTATCAACTTCTTTAGTTAATTTTTCATTATCTTCTGAAAGCAGTTCATTGTTTTTCTTAAGTTTATCATGGCTTTCAGTAAGAAGTTGATTTCTCTGATTTAGTTCTTTATTTTCTTTAATTAAGATTTCAATTTCATTAGTCAGTTTTAGTTTTTCATCTATTAGGATTTGATTTGCATTCTTCAAGTTCTTGTTCCTACAAATAAGTTTCTTATGTTCTAAATACAAATCAGAAAAGACATCATAAAGTTTATCAAATGTAAAATCATCTTTAGTTTTAGCATGTACCTCATATATCTCATCTTCATGTGCCATTAAGCATGAATTTGCAATATGATGCTGCTCTTCTTCTACACATGATGTTTCAGATTTGTTAGTGCATTCATATTTAACTTCAAGCATATTTCATATTTCCTTAGCAGTTGTGCAAAAAGATATGCAATTAAGTTCACTATCATCTAATGCACAAAATAGCACATTCATGGCTTTTGCATTTTGCTGATCCATTTTCTTATCATGATTAGTGCTTGTGTGTGGTCCATTGACTATGATACTCCATAAATCATAGTCATGTGCTTGAATGAAAATGCACATGCGTGCTTTCCAATATATATAGTTTATGCCATTAAAAAGTGGAGGTCTATCAATTAATTGTCCCTCTTCTATAGAACATCCCACTTGGGTTGTCATGATCTTTAACTCTTGATTGTGAGATCAATGAGTACTATTGGAGCACCTTGCTCTGATACCACTTGTTGCCCAAGGTGACAAGCCAGGAGGGGGGGTGAATTGGTTTCTTTTAATTTTAACTATCTTACTTGTGTTAAATGATGAGTTAGTGAACTTAAACAAATCACAATACAAACAACAAGAAGTATAGTGGTTCGGTGCTCTCCTTAGCACCTACGTCCACTCCTCAAGCGACCCCTTGGGAATTCACTATAATCCCGCGGATTACAGTTGGATTGTTTTCCGGGCTCACAATCCAAAAACCTTTACACTTTGGTTTTCCGGGTTCACCAAAAACCTATGTTGGTTTTACGGGCTCACCAACGAACCTATGTTGGTTTTTCGGGCTCTCCAACGAACCTTTACAATTGGTTTTCCGGGTTCACCAATCAACCTATGTTGGTTTTACGGGCTCACCAACGAATCTATACAATTGGTTTTACGGGTTTACCAACAACCTACGTTGGTTTTACGGGCTTACCAACAACCTACGTTGGTTTTACGGGCTCACCAACGAACCTTTACAATTAGTTTAATAAACAAAGGAAGAAGATTTAAACTCCTAGATGAGCAAATATAACAATATAATCTACAAAGAAGAGTTTAGAGAATATTTATCGCTTGATGTGACTTCTCTCTTCTTTGTCAAGGATGCTTCACTCTTCAAGGGTGGATGGAGCTCTTGATGACTCTTTGAATCTGCTCAACCACTTTCTTTTGATTCTTGAATGAAGCACTTGGATGAAGCTTGCCTTGCTAGGGTTCTCTCTTGAATGCACTTGATGTATTTTCCAAAGCTTGCTTCCTCTGATGAATACTCCCTCTTAAATACTTCTCCAACCTCCAAATAGTCCTTCCTGACCGTTGGATTGAAGAAACTAGCCGTTTATAGCCGTTGGGAGTCCAAAAACCACTTCTGCACAACTAGCCGTTATGCTTCTGCCTGTGCTTGGGTCGACCCAAACTTTTCTTGGGTCGACCCAAACCTTGGGTCAGCTCAAACTTTTTCTTGGGTCGGCCCTCTCAGAAAATTCAGAACCTTGAATTTCAGCCTTTCTTCACTTGGGTCGACTCAACCTTTCTTTGGGTCGACTCAAGCTTGGGTCGACTCAACTTCATCTTGGGTCGACCCTCTCAGTAAATCCAAAGAACCATTTTTTGAGTTGTTTGAGGATCTTGAAGTTTGGGTCGACTCATGCTTTCCTTGGGTCGACCCAACTCACTGTTCATCTGTGCCATTTTTGCAGAAGTGTGCCAAATGATTTCTTGATGTGCCGGGGTCGACCCAATCATCCTTTGGGTCGACTCAATCCACACTTTGCTGCATCTCAAGGTTAGATTCATTCATATAAACAATGAAATGTATCTATATCAATTTATACAAATATACTGAGAGTAACAGACTTATAAATGAAGTATCGTTTTAACTTATAACATACTCTTGTTAAATGCTTGTTAATCATCAAAATAACACTATCATTCTCACTTGAGTTGGAAAAATTGAATCTTAATGACGTACCAAATCAAGATAGAGAGGACGATCATGTACCACCATACTCTCAAGACTTGCAAAAGGGATGGAGGTACGCACATGGGTATCCTAAAGACTTAATCATTGGTGATCCATCTCAAGGGGTAAGAACTCGATCCTCTCTTAGAAATATAAATGACTATCTCTCTTTTGTTTCACAAATAGAACCTAAGAATTATGAAGAAGCTGAAAAAGACGTAAATTGGATAAATGCTATGCAAGAAGAATTAAATCAATTCAAAAGAAGCAATGTATGGACATTAACTGAGAGACCAAAGCATAATTCTGTTATTGGAACAAAATGGGTCTTTAGAAATAAATTAGATGAAAATGGGGTAGTTATAAGAAACAAAGCTAGACTTGTAGCTAAGGGATACAATCAAGAAGAAGGGATAGATTTTGAGGAAATATTTGCTCCCGTAGCCAGATTTGAAGCTATCAGATTACTTCTAGCTTTTGCACGCTTCATGGATTTCAAATTGTATCAAATGGATGTAAAAAGTGTCTTCTTAAATGGTTATATAGAGGAAGAAGTATATATAGAGCAACCTCCTAGTTTTGAGAATCATGAATTGCCAAATCATGTATTTAGATTATATAAGGCATTATATGGATTGAAACAAGCACCTAGGGCTTGGTATGATCGATTAAGCAAATTTATGCTAAATAATGATTTCAGTAGAGGAAATATAGATAAAACACTCTTTCTCAAAAGAAAAGATAAAAATTTGCTAGTAGTACAAATATATGTAGATGACATAATTTTTGGTGCTACTAATGATAATCTTTGCATAGAGTTTGCTAAATTAATGCAAGGAGAATTCGAGATGAGTATGATAGGAGAACTAAATTTCTTTCTTGGATTACAAATCAAGCAAACTAGGGAAGACATCTTTATTCATCAAACTAAGTACACAAAGAAAATACTAAAGAAGTTTGGGAATAAAAATCACAAAGGGATAGGCACTCCTATGAACCCCACTAGTAAACTAGACAAAGATGAAAAAGGATAAAGTATAGATATGAAGCTCTATAGAGGATTACTTGGATCTTTGCTTTACCTAATTGCTAGTAGGCCGGACATAGTATTTAGTGTAGGAATATGTGCTAGATACCAATCAAATCCTAAGGAATCATATCTAAGTGCTGTCAAAAGAATCCTTAGATATTTGAGAGGAACCACAAACATAGGATTATGGTACTCTAGAGACTCCTGTACTGATTTGCTTGCATATTCTGATGCTGATTTTGCTGGATGCAAATTAGATAGGAAAAGTACCAGTGGAACATGTCAATTCTTAGGAAATAACTTAGTATCATGGTTTAGCAAAAAGAAGAATTCAGTCGCATTATCAACAGCTGAGGCAGAGTATATAGCTTCCGGTAGTTGCTGTGCTCAAGTACTATGGCTCAAGCAACAACTAGAGGACTATGAAATTAAATTAGACAACATTCCTATAAAGTGTGATAACACTAGTGCCATTAACCTTACCAAAAATTCGGTTCAGCACTCTAAAGCCAAGCACATTGAAATAAGGTATCATTTCATTAGAGATCATATGCAAAATGGGAACATATGTATTGAGCATGTATGTACTGAGAAACAATTAGCTGACATATGCACAAAACCTTTAAGTGAAGATAGATTTTGCATATTTAGGAGGAAATTAGGCATATGTGATCCTTTTGATTGAAGAGATATAAAAGGAACAAGTTGTCTCATGATACTCTCCTCCCATTTCGAAAAACCCATGAAACATTAGTCAAACTAGCCATTTATAGACTCCTTACTCATGTATCATTGTCCCATAAAGAATTTGTAAGGATTGGAGAAAAGGAAGAATTTTAAAAAAAAAATTTTCTGAACTGGGGCCGACCCGAGCCAGAATGGGGTCGACCCCACGTTGAGTCGACCCAAGAAAAATCTGGGGTCGACCCAACGGCGGGACCCTATTTTTAAAGAGGGACCCGTGAGCTATTTTTAAGGCACTATTTCATCTTGTCCTCTTCCTAAAACCCTATTCCCACTTTCCAATCCCTTCCAATCATCTCCAAACAGTGCTAGATCGCCTCTCTATGCCATTAGTTCAAGACCTAAGGAAGGAATTTGTGAAAAATAGGACCCAAGCGAGCCGTTGCTAAGAGATCCGGGAGAGTCTCACGCCCAACCATTGTAGATAGACATGCTAGAGACTCTTCTACAATACCCCTACAAGGTGAGACACATGTAGAGCCTCCTCCTCCTTCCTCCCCTTCAGTTCAACTTGCAAAATATGCGAGGAGACCGGTTACCACGGGGAGAAGGATCCACTTTGAATTTTTGGATCAAGAAAGATTCCGTTTGGGGGATTGGATCCGAAGGTAAGGATGGGAGTATCTTTGCTCCCTAGATTTGGTGACCTACCTGGGCTTGGTTCGTGAGTTCTACACCTTCCTAAAAGTTGGACCGGAAGGGCTTGTGCCTGAAGTCCGAGGAGTAAGGGTTAGGGTCTCGGAAGAAAGTTTGAGTGAGTTGCTTCATCTCCCCGGCGAAGGTGCAACTCCAGAAAGATCGGAAAGCAAGTTAAGAGCTCTACAGTTGATCTTTGAGAGAGATGATTTTGATTACTCCGAAACTATGATAGCTAGCTCTCTATCAGCTGAGATGAGGTTGTTGCACAACTTCATAGGTCGGATTTTGTTTCCAAAGAGCGGAAGATTTGATCATATATCTGAACGAGATTTGGTCATTATGCAGCACGTTATTCAGGGCATTCCCCTGAACCTCCCAGCTATGATGATCAGGCAGATGAGAGAGGCTATATACAAATCGAAAGTTTCTCTACCTTATGGTATGATACTCACCCTGGTCTTCCGACAGCATGATATATCTGTGGAGGGAAAGATCTCTAGGCATCTACTATTCACTGACACTTACACTACACGGTCCCTAGTTCGTATGGGTTATGAGAAGATGAACGGGCAATGGGTGCGTGCAGGAGCAGGGATACATGCACAGGAGGGTGATGCACCAGAGGTTGGAGACCCTATCCCTAAGGCTGAGGTACCTAAGGATCATCCTACGGCACCTTCAGAGGCTGGCCCGTCGTCATCCATACCCATGGGGTGCACAGAGGAGTTTTGGAGTAGGATGACTGAGCTTGTGTCAGCTCAGGTGAGGACTCTCTCTGACGGATTGACGAGCAGGATGAACATTATGACTGCTGAGATTAGAGACTCAGAGAGCAGGTGGGAGCATTACAGAGAGAGAGAAGCTCATGGTCCATCTGTGCCCCAAGCAACTGAGTCGGAGGTTTCGGCATAGAATCATCCAGCTCAGCGAGGTCCACGCCAGACTCAGTCCCATCAGGCTCGACCTCCCCTCACCACTTATACTAGGAGGATGAGGACTAGATCACAGCCCTTAGATACCCCCTAGGCTGATATTAGTATTATGATTAGTTCCTAGGATTTATCTAGCTCTCATATGTATTTTGCCTTGTTGATGTACTTTGCACTTTGATTGAAGAACATTGTATTTTTGGCATTAATGTACTACAATGTTCCATTTTGATCAATGAAACTTGATTGTTTATTATTTACTGCCTCTACTTATCTATTGCCATACACCTGTTTGATGATAACAAAAAGGAGAAGAAGTAAGGAAAGAAAGAAGTCGCAATAAGTTGACAAATAAGTTTGAAAATTATAATAGGAGATAATATTTACTTAAGGGGGAGCAATATGTAACAATGAAAATTTTAAAGTCTAAACTTTTAATCAGAATTTCAGAATTTGGCACATACTTCTCATTCCTCGATACATAACCTGAAACTCTTGCTTTATCTCAAATTTTTGAAATTTCATCCTTAACCAAATATAAAAGAAAGGGGGAGAAAATTAAAAGTTCAAATTGGCAATATTTGGATGAAAAAAGGGAAGACTTCACTCTCAAATTTGAAAAGCTGAAATTCAGCAACTTGAGCTCTTCTAAAATAAATTTTCTAATTTTAAGATAAGTATCAATCTGTTCATACTCAATATTTTGTAATCATCAAAAAGGGAAAGATTGAGGATGATAGTATTATTTTGATGATTAACACAACCATTGAGGAAATATCTCATTAAATACTACAAGTTAACATGATACATCATTACTGAGTTCGACACTCTCGATACAATAGAAGAATGAGAACAAGATGTCTTTCAATGATTAATAATGAGATAAAATTTGCGATAGAAAAGGGATAGTGAATTCTAAATTCTAATTCAGCAAAGTTTTAAGTGAAATGTACTCTTAAGGGCACAATAGTAATTTTTATTGTTAAGAGTATGTAGCACTACCATGGCATACATTCAAAATTGCTTGAAGTATATTTCATTGATTGTATGAATGGTCTAACCTTAAGATGCAGCAAAGTGTGGAATGAGTCGACCCCAATAAAGGTGGAGTCGACCCTGGCACATCATGTAACCATCAGGCACACCTCTGCGAAAATGGCACGGATGAACAGTAGTGGAGTCGACCCCAGCTTCAAGCCTCAAGAAAACAAGTCTCTGGAATTTACTGAGAGGGCCGACCCCAACTTTCCTTGAGCCGACCCCAGATGGAGCCGACCCCAGGAATGCTTGAGTCGACCCCAATGGAGTCGACCCCAACTGAACATGAGTCCACCCCAAGGCTATGTCGTTCAAAACTGTGTCTCTGAAATCTCTGAGAGGGTCGACCCCAATGGAACTTGAGTTGACCCCACTGTAGCTTGAGTCGACCCCAAAAAGAGTTAAGTCGATCCCAGTGAAAAATAGCTGAAATACAAGATTCTGTGATCCCTGAGAGGGTCGACCCCAATGTAGCAGGAGTCGACCCCAGTGAAAGTTGGGTCGACCCCACTGGAAGTTGAGTCGACCCCAAGTCTGATGAACAGTGGTTTGAGTCGACCCCAGGAAAGTTTGGGTCGACCCCAGCACGGGCAGAAGCATAACGACTAGTTCTGCAGAAGTACGTTTTGACCTCCCAACGGCTAGTAACGGATAGTTTTTCAAATCTAACCAATGGGGAGTAAACTAAACATGTGGGAAAGTATTTATAATGACACTATTCATCAGAGCAAATCATCCTTTTGCAAAATATCAAAGCTTACCCAAGAAAGACAAAAGCCCTAATTTTCTTCATCGAGGTGCTTCATTCAAGAGTCAAAAGGAAGTGGTTGAGCAGATCAAAAAGGAAGCATTAAGAGCTCCACCAACCCTTAAAGAGTGAAGCATTCCTTGACAAAGAAGAGAAGAACCATATCAAAGCGATAACTATATTCTAACTCTTCTTTGTAGCTTACATTTGTTATATCTGCTCATCTAGGAGTTTCAACCTTCTTCTTCTTCTTAAAATCTTGTAAAGATTTGTTGGTGAGCCCGTAAAACCAACGGTGTAAGTTTGTTAGTGAACCTGTAAAACCAACGGTGAAGGTTAGTTGGTGAGCCTGTAAAACCAACATAGGTTTTTGGTGATCCCGAAAAACCAAGTGTAAAGATTTTTGAATTGTGAGCCTGGAAAACAATCAAACTGTAATCCACGAGATTACAGTGAATTCCCAAGGGGTCGCTTGGGGAGTGGACGTAGGTGCATAGGAGAGCACCGAACCACTATACTTCTTGTTGTTTGTATTGTGAATTGTTCTAAATCACTTATTTATCAATTAACATAATTAAGGAATCAAAAATTAACAAAAACCAATTCACCCCTCCTCTTGGCTTGTCACCTTGGGCAACAGATAACATATCATTGAAGATATCCCTTGGCAACCAGACGGGCTTTATAGGTCTCCACCTTTCCATCTGCGCCTCTCTTTCTTTTGAAAATCCATTTGCACCCTATGGGTTTTATCCCTTTGGGTGGATCAACCAGTGTCCATTCACTATTGATTTCTATGGATTTCATTTCAGATCTCATGGCGTTAAGCCATAACTTAGAATCAGACCTCTACATAGCATCCATATAGGTGATCGGATCCTCATTGTTTTCATCGAGCTCAATAGGATCTGTGTCATGGACCAAGAAACTGTAGTATCTATCCACTTGACACGGTACTCTACCAGATCGCCTTAATGGTGCCTGTACACTAGGCTCAACCCCTAGTTTCCTTGGGGTACCCTACAAAACAACACTTATCAAACCTAGGACCAAGTTTGTCAGTTTGAGAACATTTAACATAAGCCGGACATCCCCAAACTCTAAGGTAAGAAAGTGTCGACTTATGTCCAGTCCATATCTCATATGGAGTCTTCTCAACGGACTTACTTGGAACCTTATTTAGTATTATACATGCAGACTCTAAAGCATAACCCCAAAAAGATAGAGGCAGACTAGTAAATCCCATCATGGATCGAACCATGTCTAATAGAGTTCGATTCCTTCTTTCAGACACACTATTGTACTGAGGTGTTCCTGGAGGGGTCCATTGAGAGAGAATCCCATTCTCCTCTAGATAAGTCAAAAAATCACCGAAAAGATATTCTGCTTCTCGATCTGACTGATGGATGTTAATACTCTTTTCAATCTGTTTTTCTACTTCATTACGAAATCATTTGAACATTTCAAATGATTCCGACTTATACTTCATCAGATAGACATACCCATACCTGGATAGGTCATCTGTGAAGGTTATAAAGTAGGCATAACCACCTCTGGCACTTATGTTCATAGGTCCACATACATCAGTATGTATGAGGCCAAGAACATCGTTGGCTTGTTCATCCTTTCCAGAAAAAGGTGACTTGGTCATCTTACCAAGAAGACAGGATTCACAGGTTGGCAATGATTCATAATCATTGATTTCTAAAATGCCCTGTTGGGCTAACCTGTTTATCCTATTTTTGTTTATGTGACCTAGCCGGCAATGCCATAAATAGGCTTCATTGACATTATCTAACTTAGTGTTGGGAATTGTGTCCTAAATCCAATCAATTGTTGATTGTAAATGTATTTGAATCAATTATAAATAACATGGTACTTATTCATCACTAGAACATCTTCACAAACTCCGATGTGATGAAGTCCTTAGGACTACTTTGTGTAATAAAATATGATTTTGTCACACAGGTCCTTAAATGTTCATGACCGTATGGTATACTATTAATAGAACGATAGTATTATCGGACGTAGATCATTGTGTATCATATTTGTTGGTTGTCTTCCAAACCAAAGAGTATAGAGATACTAGTATGGTATACACCTGAATGGTAGTGTACGTTCACTGAACGTGACCAATTGACGGACTCTCTCTTGTCAAGAGTTGTTCCAAGTAAATATGAGTATATGTTGTTGGGTTTCCCAGTGCCCTAGGGCGCAGCGGAAGATACGGGATTATAAAATTTTCTTATAAAACCCATTATATGAATCCCTAATAAGCCAAGATCATCTTAATAGTATAACCAAATAATGTAAAAAATATAATCTTGGTATAGAAGAATACATATCACGCTATATCCAATATGTTTGAAGATGTCCTAAGGTGCCCAAATGTTCACCCTCCGATGTTGATCCACACAGGAATGGGTTCAAGACTCTAGCTCCATCAAAACTTGATTCTAATTGTTCAATCCTTCCAAAGGATTTAATTGGCTGATTTTCTTTCACTTCCTTCTTCCTTTCTACCTCTAAAACATTCACTAGCCTTTTTGTCCTAAAGAATACCCTCTTGTCTTGGGTTAGGACAAAAGAGAGAGGCT
Organism: Phoenix dactylifera; assembly: GCF_009389715.1. Taxonomy (NCBI): domain Eukaryota; kingdom Viridiplantae; phylum Streptophyta; class Magnoliopsida; order Arecales; family Arecaceae; genus Phoenix; species Phoenix dactylifera. Next base: position 1,183,771 of record NW_024067688.1, read on the forward strand.
TGTAAGAAAGAAGGGATAAGGGAGAGAGAAGGAGAGACTTTTTCTTTGATGATCTTTAGAACCCCAAGGCACCTCCTTATTTATAAGAGATGGAGGGATGCATCATAAAGGGATGCATCCCATCCACACACCTCATCATGATGAGGCATGTGCCAAGAGAGGCATCCCATCAGATGGGGTGCTAAGGAGAAGGGTGTATCAACTTCTTTCTCATGTCTCCCTCTTAGATCCTGATGATCCAAGGGCCCAAATGCAGTGAACCAAAGCCAATGGTCCAGATTTAGGCGCCATCTAATGGTCCAGATCAAGGCATCATCATCCAGGGTGCCATCCAATGGTCCAGAAGCAAGATGCCATCACCGATGGTCCAGATTCAGGCGCTGAGCAACGGTCCAGATCTTTCATCCAGAGAGCCATCCAGTGGTCGAGATTCAGGCGCTGACCAATGGTCCAGATCCTTCATCCAGGAATCCATCCAATAGTCCAGAAGTGAAGGCCCTATCAAATCCAATCCAATTGGGTTTAACCAACTTAAAGAAAACATTAAACCTAATCAAATCAGGTCTAATTAGAGCCAAATGGGTTCCAACTCTTGCTTAACCCATATTAGGTCATTATCTAATCATATTAGATCAACCTAATCTAAGAATCAGATTTGAACTTAATTTGAATCAGGAGCTAGGGTTTGTAACACGTGCTAGCATGTTCATCTTGCAAACATGATCTAATCCAATTAGACCCTTGATCAATTCCCTTGTGTGTGACCCATTGGGTTCCTTATCTTAGCCAGCAGTAGGTGCAGGTGCAAGTTGACCTAACCTGATTAGAATACCTCTAATCCAATTTAGGTTCAATTTAGTGCTAAACCTAACTTAGCAATCAGAACCTTTCTGATGCTTTGATCTAATCAAACTTTTTGATCCGATCAACCCACAAGACATGATTGACGTCTAGCAACGTATCATGTCTACCCGAAAGATGAGAAATGTATTGGACAAATCCAAACATACCCTTCAGTGGCAAGTTACCGTGCAATTCAATCCCTCAGTCATACTACATCCTGAATAAGTGCACGAGTATGGATCAATATCAAACTCAATCACTTATTCATGTCTCTCTCAATCTTTTATATGATACTTCAAACAATGAAACATTAGAAACTCTTTCTAATATTCATTTTGCTTTGATCAAAGGCTTCTTGAATCATCATAAGATTAGAGTAAGTAGGATGTTACCTTCTTTTACTAGAAGTGACTGATTCCTTGTTGACCTACTCACAACCTTCGTACAAAATCTACCATATCCAGAATACCCCGTACACAACGCAATGTCGTGAATGAGGATAAACCAAAACATAGCTTCAAGTGCACAAGGTACCATGGTGATCTCAGGTCTAAGGATCACTTGCACAACTCCCACTATGAGAACCATCTTTTGATAATTAAGTAAGAATCCATAAGATGTTCTCATGGCTGGTCATTTCAGTGAACTCATTTCTCTAATGAGCACCCACATCTTTGTATTTGTGTCTCACACAAGTGATTGTGAGATCAATCATCCTCTACATCGAGCATACATAAGATGTGCTAGTCTTTCCGGTAATATTGATCCCCGACTCAATATACCAATTTGACTGGGAATATTCTAAATTAAGATTTTAGGATTTTAGGTCTCACTGGTATGATCTCATCATAACCCTAAAACCAATGTCCTAATTTATGGGGTTCATCATCCAATAATAAAATAGATAAGTAGCAAATGATGAAACACAATGCCTTTATTGATATATATCGAGTGTCAAAGTACATGATTTGGAGGATTACAAAGAGAAACCAATCAAATGATTGGCTTATAGGGCATCCACTTTTTCATATGTATCCTCTTTTGAGAATCCGTCCATGCCGCAGAAAATTAAAAAAAAATTCAGATGCAGCGGAAGTGGCATGCGCGGGATCGACGTTCATCTCATGAACGTTGTTCAAAAACTATTCGTAGTTAGATTAGGATTAAAACTTTTAATAACATTAGGAAGATTAGATCTTCATCTAGTGCGGGTAGATGGTCACCATAAACTAAAGTTCGTAGTTTTGGAAGAAGGTTCGCTTGAAGCCGCACACGCATCCGGCCTCTACGGGTATCCACACGAAGTAGAGAACCGATCAAAGCTCTCTTGTCTCCCCGGGGTGCTAGCTCCCTTGCAGAGACAACTCTTGATGGCTGAAATCCTTCCTTTGAATCAACCTTTGATTTCCTTAGGAAGGAGGAAGAAGAAGGGATGAAGGATGAAGAACACAAGGCTCTTCGCGGCCTTTTCTTTTTCTTGCGCTAGAACCAGGGAAGAAGATGGAATAGGTGATGCACGCCTCCTCCTTTCTCTTCCTTGCTGATGGCGGCTGAAGACCAAGAGGAGGAAGGGGCCACGGCACAAGGGAGAGGAGAGGAAGAATAATGCCTAGGGTTTGGCCTTTTACTCCTTATAAAGGCATATGGAGCTCCTACCTTTTAGTAGCTTCATTATTTTCTTTTTAGGAACCAAGAGGAGGGGCGCACGCCCCTCTACTTTTCTCTTTGATTTCGGCCAACCCCTCCCTCCTAACCCTTCATCACGCATGCCCCCACTTGATCTAATTAAGTGGGGCGTGGGGCCTAAGCCTAGTTGGTTCAATCCTCTTCCAAAGAGGATTGGGTGCACTTGTTTCCCTTCAAATTCTAATCCAATTAGGATTTGATTGAACCATGACTCAATTGAACCCTTCAATCCTAATCAAATTAGGAGTCATCATAATTCATTAGATTAATAATTAATTAGGACTTAAGAAATCCTAATCCAATAAGGATTTATTCAATTTTAGTCCTAATTCAATTAGGACTTTTATTTGAATCCGAAGTCCTAATCTAATTAGGACTTCTAGGAATTCTATTCTAAGTAGGAATCCATATTGAATTCAAAATCCTAATCTAATTAGGATTGTAGGAATCCTACTCCAAGTAGGACTCCCAGTCCTAGTCCAAGTAGGATTCTCAGTCCTAATCCAATTAGGATTCCAGGAATCCTACTCCAAGTAGGATTCGTGTTTTAAATCCAATTAATCAATTCCCATTGTTTCTTCTTCAACTGATTATCAATCGAATTGATTACTCGTAATTTATAATCACATTTCAACCATCGGATCGGTCAATACCTCTAGTGTGTGTGACCCCATAGGTTCTATTCTGACTGGTAGTGAGATATATTGCGATTTCTATCACAATATCATCGAAAACTCCTTTCAATGGGTTAGAACAGTTCCAACTCAACTCATCAGGGTTTATCGATCATCAAGATATTCCCTGTGAGTCTCACCATCCACCAGTGACACCTAGCAGCATGTAGTGGCTACCCAGCAGAATGGAATGATGAACCTCTAGGTGCAGTTATCGTATGATACAGTCCTTCTATCGTAGATCCCTACAGGATGGAGGTCATGGACAACTCGTCAAACCCCATCGTCTGTCATATGTCAAGATTCATTCGACTTAAGTTCGAGAGTGAAAAACTCTTCCTCCACTATGTATACTGTCTCGTCCGATGTCTTACGAAGTCAGTCTTATAAATCACATAGGATCTTTCTTTATCTACCAAGGTCGATAGATTCCATATAGGTGCATACCCTACTCCTATAGTGAACCTATTGCAGCCAATCTACACTGCATGGATCCGTATGTCTAGAGACCATGTATACGTGCAGTCAAACTACAATAACCTCACTGTGAGTAGCCGAAGCACCGTAGGTCAAAGGACCAGTCACACTACTACAACATCAAGCAAGTCACTGACGAGTGGATAGACATCCAAGTGACTTTTTATCTTGGTCACACTCAGTACCCTTGTTCTTTAACAAGCACCTGCACTATTACTTCAGTGTCACCACACCATGGACTCGAGTCTCGTCCATCCACAAGAAAAGCAATGTGTGCACTGATCTCATCGGATCGATCACCGTCCTCGTGATGATCCGTCGATCAGGAGCATTTAGAAATTAATCACCAATGATACATGGCTCAAATTCTTAACTCTTAAGAATATGCATCATCATCTTATTAATTCTTGGACGATTCATAGACACATAAATAATATGAATGAAAAAGATGCCTTTTATTTATTCAATAATAAATAGTCAAGTACAAAATTATGTCCTAAAATTAATAATGTGTCAGCCAGATTGGCTTCTAGGACATACATATCCAGATGTAGAGTTTCTATCATCGATATCAGTCATGAAGTCTGAATCTATGTACCCTTCTACCTTTAACTCTGATGTTCCTCCATAGACCAAGAATAAATCTTTAGTTCTTCTTAAATACTTAAGAATATTCTTCACAGCTGTCCAGTGCTCTTCACCTGGATTCGACTGATATCTGCTAGTGACACTCACAGCAAGGGCTATATCAGGTCGTGTACACAGCATGGCATACATGAGGCTCCCTATTGCCGATGCATACGGGATCTTGCTCATGTGTTGAATCTCTTCAGATGTGTTGGGGCACATCTTCTTGGAGAGATGAATTCCATTCCATAGGGGTAAGAGACCCCTTTTGGAGTTTTCCATGCTGAACCTTTTTAGTACTTTCTCTATGTACATCTTCTGTGATAGGCCAAGCTTCCTTTTAGATCTATCTTTATAGACCTTAATCCCCAAAATATAAGATGCTTCCCCAAGATCTTTAATGGATAACTTTTTTGACAACCAGACCTTGACCGAGGTTAGCATGGGAATATCATTCCCTATCAAGAGAATGTCGTCCACGTACAATACGAGAAACACGACACCACTCCCACTAACCTTCTTATAAACACATGGTTGCTCTTCATTTTTGATGAAATCAAACATTTTGATCACTACAAGAATAATGGTCATTAGCGACGCATTTTTTGGCCTTTAACGACGCTTTTAAGCGTCGCTAAAAAACATCCCGACGCTTTCCAAAGCGTCGGCAAAGCGTCGCCTATGCTACAGTGGAGAAAATGGTTTCCGACGCGTCGAAAAGCGTCGAAACGTAGCAACGCTTTACCGACGCTTTTTAGCGTCGGCAATTGCAAACTTAGCGACGCTTTAAAGCGTCGCTATTTGCAATTTAACGACGCTATAAAGCGTCGGTAAATGTTCAATTTACCGACTCTTTAAAGCGTCGTTAATTCAAACTTACCGACGCTTTAAAGCGTCGCTAATTGATTTCTCGTCAAAATTTTAACGACGCTTTAAAGCATCATTAGAATATTAATTTTTTTAAAAAAAAATTTGAAAAATTTTTAAACCCTATTTACAATATCAAAGCCACACACACTAAGCGAGATATACACAAAATCAAACATATTTATCTAAACATTCATATTGTCAAATTACATTCATACTATTAATTTACGTTTACAATGTACTTAAAAAGCATAAAAAAAACTTAAGCAGTTAAGAATACAAAAATTGTTAAGCTCTTTAAGAAAAATATGATACTTATGCAAAATGTTCAAGTAGATGTAGTAATTTACCTGAGGAGGGACAAACTGATGCAACAAAGATGTAATCTGATTAATCTGAGCCCTCAAAGATTGCATCTCTGTTTGGTGGCTCTGCTTCAACTCTTTTATCTCTGCCTTCAGATCATTAACCTCTGCAGTGCTACTACTCTGTCTAACATCTTGAGTATATCTACCCACTGCAGACAACTGAGTGGGGGTAACTCCAACGCCATAACCCCTCACTCGATCATAACGCTCCGAGCCCATCAATTCGGTAAACACCTGAGCTTCGACACCTCTGGTGTTGCCGATTGAAGATTACTCTCTGATACGCTCTGAAATAAGGGATATAGCTCTGTCCTATATCTTTCAAAAAACAATCAAATTAATTTTTGAAAAATTAAAATATATAAAAAATCATTGCAGAAATTATTAATAAGTACATACAACTATATCTCTCGACTCCTCTCGGACAAAGCTGCCATCTCGGTGGGTGTGAGTCATCTTATAGAACTCCACCTCACCAGGTTTCCTCCCATGGTCTTCCATCTACAACAAAAAGTATATTGGAAGAGTTTCATCTTATAGAACTATATCATGATACATGCTATATGATACAAGAGTTTCAAAAAGTTTCAAAAAAACTTACGAATTCAGCTCTGAGCCTCGCATAACTCTTCGAGCCTGAAGTGTGAGGAATTGTCTGAGATGCTCGTGCGGCTCGACCAATGTCAGAATATGTCTACCACGAAAAAAGTAAACATTGTAATATATTAAATATATTAAATATTATATAAGGTATTGAGAGAGAATACACAACCTGTCCTCTCTCGGAAAACCAATAGTGAACAAGCTCCCTCCACTGATGATGGTATACATCAGGAGGACAAACACGAGCAACCTCCTCCTCTGTCATACCCTCGCGCTTCCAGTCGGCCTTCAACTTCGACTTATATTCTTTCCATTTGCGGTTGAGGGACTTTAGCACCCAATCATGGCTCTCTAGAGGGAGCACAAACTTTTTCTACACCAAAATAAAGAATGTTATAATAATATTAAATCGAAAAATTAAATTTATAATAGTAAACAAATTAACATACAGTAGCTATCAAATTAACAATATTAAATTCAATTCTTTATCTGTACAAATTTAAGAAGCTCAACTTTATAAGAAGGAAGCATATCATTCCACTTATGATAGTTAAGCGGACACAACTGACCCCTACGCGCAACTGATCCTAAGAAACTTGATAAAAGGCTTCCAGCCCTCTTGATGGGCTGCCCTAGTTCGTTGCATTCGACGACCATCTTCTCATCCTCACGAAGCTGCCACACATCCCGTGCTCGAGAGGAACCCCGTGTCAACCTCACTCTCCCTTGTTCATCTATAAAAAATAATAATTAAAACATTGGAGGCAAATTAATTAAAATAATTAGATTGTAAATGAACTTAATATATGCACTTTAAATCAAATTACCTTGGATATGCAAGTCATCCATAACCTCCTGGCCTGGATGTTGCTGAGACTGGAACTCATGCTGAGACTCGGACTCGTGCTACTGGGGCTGCTGGGATCGCATGGACTGAGTAGAAGAAGATCCCACCTGAGACTGCTGGAACTCCACATTTCTGAATCGTTTTCCTCGGTGCATTTTGTTACCTAAGCAAGTACTTAAGCAATTGAAATCTGTTTAAAAATGCAAGAGTAACTAATGCAAGAGTAAAAAATGCAATTAATAAATAGGGCATTTTTTTCTTACTTCTGAATCAACAATAGTAATTGTGAAATGTGATTGCGGATAACTTCACGGCTCTTTCTTACTGCAGATTCTTTATACAAAAGAACAAGCTCATCTACCAATCTGAGCAGAAGAATAACAAGTCAGCAGGAGCTTCTATTCAACAGAATCCACAACTAAATAATTAGCAGACTATCTAAATTATAAACGAGATTAAAATACAAAATATTTTCACCCAAGATTCAATCAAGAGTTCAAGATTTCCATCTTGTTTCCTGATGGGAAGGATGGGCTGCCAAAAAGGAACTAATACAGATAGAGACAATTAACACCAAGTAAATTCATCCAAACGTAATTATATACCATTCGCTTCTTCCATGATAGATAATATTAGATACATTTATATGTGCTTCTAAACTTGTGATAAACCTAATAAGCAGAATAAACTTTGGGAGAACAAAAGGAATGATTATATACAATTAGATGGACACCGGCTGAATTTTTGAGCAATCTCAATTTTCATCTGAATAGAGTTGTACAAGACAAAATCGTATCAACATGAACAGTTAAGCATACCTTTCAATATATGGTGATTTCCTGATCCATGTTAATTTAATAATTGTATGTAGCCGTTCAAGAACCTGCAAAATGATGGGATTGGTTCAAAATATTCAACCATCCAAATCCACCACTAAACTCCATATTGTTTACAAACACCAACAAGTACTGATCAATTTATATCCTTGTGCCGCAAAAATTGGAAAATAGAGGAGCAAGTACCTGTCTAGCACTGCACCATTGCTTGGGAACTAACAGTACATAATAAAAGGCAAATGATAACAAGAACACAGTACGTAATAAAAGGCAAATGATAACAAGAACACAGTACATAATAAAAGCCAAATGATAACAACAACTTATAACCCCAAACAATTGGACAAGGCATGTCAGTTACGGTATGATCATACTCCAGGTACATAATATATTTGGCACGACTCTTCGTTAATATTTCCACCACAGAATAAAATATAGTCATTCGGACAACTGTGTATCTTCTCATATCCAAGATTCAATTCTTTTACTAATTTTTTGGCTTCATAAGAAGATGATGGCAAAGTAATGCCTTCCGGAAATGCATCATTTAATAATTGGAGAAGCATAGTAAAAGACTTGCTAGACCACCCATTCAAATACTTCAAATGGAATAAATGCACAAGAAAAGAAATCTTTGTAAAATTCTTACAACCCGGATATAGTTCTTCATCACAAGATTTCAGCAAGTTATGATACCGAGCTGTGTCATCATCAGAGTGTATATGTTCTTCAACATGCATAAAATCAGTTGCTGTACGCTCATCACCTATTTCAGTTGCTTCTTGTCCTCCACTAATATCTGTTAAATTTCTAATACTATGTCCAAGAGCATCTCTGAGTAAGCCCCTTATATCATCTTCTCCTACAGGTTTTTTTTCTGTATTACTGGATGCAAAACTAGAGGTGTCTTCTATATACGAGGGTTGGTTACATGGAGATGACAATATCAACTCTCCATGAAATACCCATTCAGTATAACCTCTTGTAAAACCATTCTACACTAAATGTTCTTCAACAGTTTTTGGAGCAAGAGAAGAAGCATTTACACATTTTCGACATGGACATAAAATCTTCCCATTCATATTAGATTTCTGAAAAGCAAATTTAATGAAATTCTGAACTCCATTCAAATATTCGTCACTGTATCTCGGCTTATTCATCCAACTTTTGTCCATTCTAAGAAAAAACAAGGTAAATGATACAGTCAAAAATATGCATGCGTACACTGACTCAAGCAAAATTAAGTTAAACAAATAGCACTTAATCAATTAATTCAATGATTGCATAGCCTGCATTTAAGAGCTATATATATGTATTACAATATGTCATCCGTATTAGATACCGGTATTGAATCGGTATGGTACGGTACGCTCCAACCTTACTTATAAGCCTTATCTTGGATTTGTAGCCTTATCTTGGATGATCACAATTATTGTGATTTTCTTACCATATAAGCCTAATGCATCTGTTTCTCAACCTTACTTACCATGAGAATGTATTGACTTATTGTGAAACCTGTTAATGACAATGGATTTGTTGCTGGTGTTTAAATTGTAATCATGTTCTTCCTATATTGTAATTAGACTGATGTCTATTTATAAAGTCTGCTTGTTACAAAGCCAATTTATTACAAAGCCAGTCTGTTACAAAGCCAATTTATTGCAAAGCCAGTATGTTACAAAGCCAATCTATTTACAAGTCATCTATAACACAAAGCATATAAATCCATGTTGAGACAATCTGTTACAAAGGACAAAAACAACAATCCATGTTGAGGCTAAAAGGGCATATAAACACCCTTTCATTGTTGGATTGATGCTTAAAAGGCAATCTGTTAACTGAATATCTATCATTACAAGCCACAGCCGATTAAAAACAGCTTTCAAGACCTACTAATTAGTTCAAGGCATTACAGTTTGCTGATTGTAAATAGCTTGCTGTTCAATCTAGCTACCATTACTCAGTTCCATACATGAAAATCAATCCAGCTAACGGCTGCATATAAGAATCACTTTACACATCTACTAATAGAACCAATATGCTTTTATTTCTGCTTTCACTAAACAAATTCAGTTCCATGGATGAACAGACTCATATCTGTTAGCCTAAACAAATACAGTTCCAATACAATCAATTCAATGCACATTTTTCTTTGTTTATCACAAAATAAAGTGACGCCTATTACATTGTGTATCACATTTACAGTCATATGACACTGTATCCATACATGAACAAACTCATTTCTGCTTTCTTTGAACCAATATGCATTGAATTGTTCAATAGACAGAGAAATATTCGAATAGCATATTAGCTAACTACAAGACTGTAACTAATATTTATCAAGCCTTAACATGAAGTGCGAGAGAGAAACATTCCATCTCATGATTCTTTTTAATGATTGTTGCTAGTCGTATCTTCTTGCTATGTTCTTTTTAATAAATAGCTATCAAAATGAGAGAGCAAAATTAACAAGCAGTATGCATAAAATAGTGCCTAATAAAAGTTAATAAATACTTACAAAATAGCAAAACAAATGCATAATCTAATCGGACAAACTCAGTGAAATAAAAGTAAGAGAGCAAACGAAACCATATATTTCCAAGACTACCATCTCAAAACTTAGAAAATAAGCTAACAAAGCAAAGGAAATGCCAGAATCTGTACATTTACAGAGAATTCTAAAGCATAAATCGGAGATTAAAAAAGGAAAAGAGGGAAACGAGTTCTCAAGTACCTGATAAGAGAGCAAGTCTTCCTTTGATAACTTTCCCAAATTTCTAAGCCAACGAAGAGATCTGAAGAGCAGTAGATCTAGATCTGAAGAGCAGTAGATCTCAAGTACCTAATACAGTAAGAATGAACATTCCTAAAATAAGGAGACAGAAAGAGAAAGATATATAAATATCTCCAGGCAGAGCTCTCTCCTTCTGAAAGAGAAGAAGATAATCCTATGATCCTATGATCGAAGCAAGAGAAGAAGATAATCCTTGCCGGCTCCAAACTTCAAACGCCGTGCGAGTGCTCTGCGGCGGAGGAGGAGGAAGTCGTCCACGAAGAGGAGGCCAACGGAGAGGGGAGGAGGGGAAGGAGATGCGGCGGAGATCGGTGAAAAGGGCTGAGGACGGAAGGGGTCGGTCGCCGGAAGGGGACGGAAGGGCTGAGGATTTAGGGCTGTGGCCTGTGGGGAGAGGGGATCGATTAGGTCTTGTGGTGGGAGGAGTGAAGTCCGACGACGCTTATAAGCGTCATCGTATTTTTCCTATGCCGACGCTTATAAGCGTCGGTAATGGTTTTTTTCCCGACCCTCTTTACAAGCGTCGGCGGTTACCGTCGGGAAAAAAAAAAATGCCGACGCTTTCATTTAGCGTCGGCAATATAGAGTCGCGACAGCCCTTAATTGTTGTAGTGGATTGCATCATTGAAACGAGTGTTCCAACTTCGAGATGCTTGCTTTAGTTCATAAATAGATCTTTGCAGCTTGCAGACCTTGTGATCTCCATCACTGGAAGTGAAACCCAAAGGCTGCTCCATATAGATATTTTCATCAAGATATCCATCTAGGAAAGCAGTTTTCACATCCATCTGCCAAATTTCATAATCATGAAATGCTGCAATAGCAAGCAATGTTCGGATGGATTTCAGCATGGCTACAGGTGAAAAGGTCTCCTGAAAGTCAATACCTTCGCGCTGACTATATCCTTTCGTCACTAGCCTTGCTTTATAGGTCTCTACCTTTCCATCCGAACCTATCTTCCTTTTGTAGATCCATTTGCATCCAATCGGTACAATACGTTCTGGTGGATCTACTAAAGTCCAGATTTGGTTGGAATGCATGGAGTCAAACTCTGACTTCATAGCTTCCAGCCATTTTTCAGAATCGATATCTGATATCGCCTCGTTGTAAGTTTTGGGATCCTCTATGTGTTTCCTGTCTCAATATTCCTTAGTATCCTCTTCAAGCATACCTAAGTATTTATCAGGAGGATGGGAGACCCTACTAGATCTGCGAGGTGGAGGAACAACGTGTATTGGCTCTATATGAATGGGTTCTATAGGATCCATGACTCGTTGCTTTTCAGAGACTTTCTCTTCAAGCTCAATTTTTCTCCCACTGCCTCTATCAAGGATAAATTGTTTTTCCAAGAAGATGGCATGTCGGCTCACAAACACATTGTGATCCTCTGAGACGTAAAAATTATATCCTAATGACTCTTTAGGATATCCTATAAAACGAGCACTTATGGTCCAAGCCTCTAGTTTGTCCGCCTGTAGTCGCTTGATGTGGGCCGGACATCCCCAAATCTTGAGAAGACCAAAACTTGGTTTCTTACCATGCCATATCTCATACTGTGTGGTAGGAACGGATTTAGAGAAAATTCTATTTAGTAGATAAATTGCGGTAAGTAAGGCATCTCCCCAAAGAAACATAGGTAAATCAGTAAAGCTCATCATGGACCGGACCATATCCAATAGAGTCCGATTTTTTCTCTCTGACACCCCGTTGAGTTGAGGTGTATCCGGAGGAGTCCATTGTGAGACTATGCCATTCTCCTTGAGATAGTCTCGGAATTTCCCACTGATGACTCAAAGATTGATTTTGATGATCACAAAATCTTGAAGTATAATTACTGATGTTTGTATTGCAAGAAGAAAGATAATTTATTTTGCAAGGAACATAGCAAGTTGGAAAAATATAAGAAGGCCTCAAAAGTTCTCAAAAAGTTGAAAGAAAGTTATACTTCATTGGCCCAAGTTTTAAGTTCAAAGGATTCAAGTTGGAGGAGCAAATTCAAAAAAAGATTCAAAAGAATAGTCCTCGAGTCGACTCTTGGAAGTTCAGAGTTGACTCTGGCATTCTGGAGTTTCAAGGAACAGTGCTCGAGTCGACTCCAAGACTCTATGAGTCGACTCCGACTAAGAACAGACAAAAAGATAGAGAGTTGATTTTCAGCGCTACAGTGCTCGAGTCGACTCCTACTTCAGCGCTACAGTGCTCGAGTCGACTTCCAGCTACAGTGCCGGCAGACTTCTATTCACGAGTCGACTCCTGCTTCAGCCGAGTCGACTCCTGCTTCAGCCGAGTCGACTCGAGCACGCTGGGAGGCATAACGGCTAGTTTTTTATCAACTCCAACGGCTCTATTTTTGTCTCTAACGGATAGATCTTTATTCTCACACCATTCAAAGCTATAAAATCAAGGGGAGAGCTAGGGAAGAAGTTAAGAAAGTGGGAGAGAACACATAGGGAAGAGATTTCAAGAGAAACCTTCCAAAAGCACAAAAAGGCCATTCAAATCAAAAGAGAGAGAAGGAGAGCATCTTAGTGAATCCCAAGGCCTCCTCCCAACTGTGTGCTGCCTCAGTGATCCTCTACCTCGTGCGAAATCAGAAGAGGGTCAAGTAAAGAAGAAGCCGAGTTTCTTCATCTACAAAACTTGTTTGAGGGCTTCTTCTCTTTACTCTATTTGTTTACACTGTTATATCTGCTTGTTTAAGAAGCTTTGATTTATTTTAAACTCTTGTTCTAATATCTTGTAACTTGATTCAATCAAGGGATTGAATCAAGGGGTTAAGGTTTGTTGATGAGCCAAAGGGAAAACCAACGGTGTAAGGTTGTGGTTGGTGAACCGGAAAAAACCAACTAGGTTGGATTGTGAGCCCGTGAAAACAATCGGATTGGTTCTAGTCGGTGAGCCTGTGAAAACCGACCGAGTTCGTTGTGATCTCGTAAAAACAACAAGTTAGGTTGTGAGCTTGTAAAACAACCGGCTGCAATTCTGAGGGATTATAGTAAAATTTTCAAGAGGTCTTGGGGAGTGGATGTAGGTGCTGGGGTGCACCGGCCCACTATACATCTTTGTGTTTGTGATGCTTTATCTCTTATGTTTCATGCCTTACATTCATACTTGATTATGTAATATCTCTAGCTTTGTTTCCTATTGATTTATAAGTGATTGTTTAGAACTTGCTTAGCTTCCACTCCATTCTTACCATTCACATAGATTAAAATTGATCATATAACTATAAATTAATTTATGATCAATTGCACCCTAAAGCCATAGTACAATTGCTCTATTTTAATTTTCCACTGGTTTATTTGTAATTGCCTAGAGCTTAAGTAAGTAGCATCTTATCATCCCGCTGCATTCAATTCAAAGTAAAAATTAGGAAACATAATTTTTAGAAAATCCAATTCACCCCCTCTCTTGGGTTGTCATCTTGGGCAACAAGTGGTATCAGAGCAGGTGCTCTAAAGTTAATTGTTGATCTCACGATCAAGAGCCAAAGATCATGATAACTCAAATAGTTAGTTTTCTAGAAGAGGGACAATTAATTGATAGACCTCCACTATTTAATGGCATAAACTACACATATTGGAAAGCACGCATGCGCATTTTTATTCAATCACAAAACTATGATTTATGGAATATCATAGTAAATGACCTTCACACACTCTCTCAAACTGTTAATGAAAAAGATTTAGCATAATTGAATGCTAATGCTATGAACATACTATATTGTGCTATCCATGAAACTATATTTAATAAGATTTCTGCATGCTTATTTGCTAAAGAAATCTGGGATACTTTAAAAAATATTTATGATAAATCTCAGATTAGCTCACATGTGCTTCAATTACATACTAACAGTGAGACTGCAGAATCTTCCACATCAGCCAAGTCGACTTCCAGTTTGTCCGAGTCGACTCCTAGAGGAAAACAGTCTGAAAGGCAGAGACTCAGTTTTGGAGACCCTGTGAACGAGTCAACTCCAAGTATTTCAGAGTCGACCCCCAAGTTAGCTGAGTCGACTCTAACAAAGCCCGAGTCGACTCCGAGGCAGATCAGTTCAAAAGACAGAGAATCATTTTTTAGGCCTCTGAGAACGAGACGTCTTCCGAAGATCTCGAGTCGCCTCTTAAGTCAGTCGAGTCAACTCCAAGTAAACCTGAGAGTCGAGTCAACTCTTAAGTCAGTCGAGTCAACTCCAAGTAAACCCGAGTCGACTCGAGGAAGAAAAAACAACAAATAAAGAATTCAGTGATGAAAACAAGGATCCATTCCCAAACACTAAAAGATTCAAAAGCTTCCTAAAGACAAAGAAGAAGAGGAAGCAAGAAGAAAGGAAAAAAGGGATAAAAAGCAAGAAGTCTTGACCATGGAAGAGTCAAGCAAGAAAATGAAAGTTAAGAGCAACAATGATGATATTAGCTCCAAAGAACTACAAGAGGTAACTAACTTGTGCTTTATGGCATAAGAAGATAGGGTAAAATCTGAATCTACTTTTACAACAAATAATTTTCAAGAAGAATTCTCTTATGATGAATTATTAAATGCTTTTCATGATTTGTATGGTGAATGTAGAAAACTAGCTATGAAGAATAAAAATCTTAAGAAACTAAATCTGAAAATTTCAAAAGAAAAAAATTCTATTGCTGAAATACAAGACAAACTAAATTCTGAAAATGAAAGCTTAAGGTTAAATTCAGAACAATTGATTCAAAAAAATCAGAATTTAATTAAAGAAAATCAAAACTTAAGTGAAGAAATTAACTAATTAAAATCTTTTATTAACAAATTTACTGTAAGTTCAGAAAGATTAAAAATGATGTTTGGAAGCCAACATGTTGTCTTTGATATATCAAAATTTGGCTTGACTCCTTCGCTTAGCAATGAATCCCTAAAGAAAAAGGTTATAAATTCGTCAAGCAAATCATCAAAAAGGATAACGTATTTCAAACATCAAAAGAATGGGCATAACAACTTTACCTATAGTTCTAGTACAATTAAATCAAATGGTAAAGTTATTACTATTAAATAGATTTAGGTTCCAAAAGGAACCATATGTCTTAACTCTCAAGGACCCAAACAAGCTTGGGTACCCAAAATGAAAATATGAGGATGTAGATGTAGGTGTGCCAAGATACCCATGAAACAAATAGAACATACAAATGGGTGTTCTAGACACACGTTAAAGAATGGAACTTAAAATATGATCAAGAAAAGCAATTAAAATAGAAGAAATAAATTCAAATTCCTCCATCTTTCTATGTTATACTTTACTTATTGATGGATACTTTGTTAATGATTAATCAATTTTTTTAAAATATCTTTTTGAGTCCTCTATATGCTTGATTGAGAGTTTTTATCCATGGCATTATCTTTTATTGATCTTAGGCATAAGAATGTGTAGTTGGTATATTTTTATGCATTATGAATACCAAGAGTAAAGAAACCACTTTTGGCATATAAAATCAACTCATGCTAGTATGTACTTAATCTCAAAAGATCTTGTCATTGGCTTACTTAGATTATCTTCTGAAAGGTCAAAGTTTGCTATGCATGTTAACTAAGAAAACAAACAAGAATCAATTTCTAAATCTAAAGATATTGTTTCCATCACTAAGTTTTTCAAAAGCTTACATTGGATTTGTTCTTGACAAATAAAATTGAAGTATTTTCTGTATTTGCTAAATCTTGTAAAAGTATTTCAAATGAAAAAGGTTTCCAAACTGTGAAGATAAAGAGTATCATGGCACAGTGTTGAAAACCAAAATCCTGATAAGGTTTAACAGAAAATAATATTGAATACAATTATTTCAGCACCGAAGACACCATAAGTAAAATAGGGTTAATAGAATTTTTGAAGAAATGAAAAAGATAATGGTGTATGATAGTCATCTACTTAAATGATTTTTGTTAAAAGCTATCATCACTGCTTGTCATACATATAGTTTCTATTAGATCTATTTTTGATGAAAACTCCTTTTGATCATCTGAAAAATAGAAAATGAACTATTGCATATCTTTCATATTTTTCAGTCGTACATGTTATGCTTGATATGTTCTTATGAAAATAATGTCAAATCTGATAAATATATTTCTATCCTTAGATATCATTCATCAAGCAATGCATATAGAATATTCAATGAAAAGATTCTAGTTGTGGAAATATCAATTCATTTTATTCTTTATGAGACTAATGATCTTTCATCAAGACACTAAAATCAGATTATTTGATATATATGATTAATCTTTTTGCTTACATATAACAATCTGAAACTAAAACACCTTAAGAATGAACAAGATTATAATTGGTCGAGTTAAACTAAATTATTTTTTTAAGGAGATAGAATTTGAAATCTTGCCGATGAAATCTGAAAACTTATTAATAATTAGAACCAAATTGAGTTTTTCATAAATGCACTTAATGAAGAAAAAATGGTGACTACTAAAAGATTCAATCAAGAAAAGATGAAATAGATCTTGATGAAATTCTTGCATGATTAAAAGTAAAGATCACCATTATTATTTGCTTGCTTTATGAGCTTTATATTCTGTCCAATGAATGTGTAGAATGCACTCCTATGTGGTTATTTGATTAAAACAGATCTATGTAAAATAACCACCTTATTTGAAAACACTCATTACAAATATGATAAAGCAATATGTGATTTGGAACAAGCACCAAAAGCATGATATAAAAGTTTGAGTAACCTTTTTGATAGAAAGTAATAGTGATAAATCTATGCATCAAAAAGAAGAATTTGTGATATCTTATTTGCTCAAAGTATACATTGATGACATCATTTTTGTTCTACTAATGAAGATTTATATGAAGATTTTACTAAGCTCATGCAAGGTGAGTTTGAAATATGTATGATGAATAAATTAACATTTTCTCTCGAACTCCAAATTAAGACAAACAAGAAAGGGGATCTTCATTGATCAAAGTTAGTCCACAAGAAAACTCTTATAGAAGATTGGCATGAAGAAGGTATGACTATGACCCCATCTTGTAGAATTTGAAAAGGATGAGCAAGGTAGATCTATTGTTTTAAAGCTGTATTGAAGCATGATAGAATAATTATTTTATCATACAGCTAGTAGACTAGATTGTATGCTCATTATGTGCCCTTGTGCAAGACTTCAATCTAACTCTAATGAATCATATTTTATTGATAACAAATGAATCATAATCTGAATTTTAATAGAAACAACTATTTAAGATAATTTGATTAAAACTTAGCTAGCATGTCTTATTGATAATTATCTTAAGCAAATAGAATCTAAGCTAAATTGATTCTGAAAACAAGAAATTGATTTGACCTTGATGAATCTTCCTATTGCCTCATATGCTTGTCCTTGAACCATCTTGGTTAATGAAACTATCTCTTTAAGTTCAAGTGACATGTGCTTGTTTATATTTAGACAATCTTTTGAGTAAAGTGACTCAACATTCAATTATTGTCATATCTTATGTTGAGTCATCTAGTTAAGAAATATGTTGTATGAATGTTTTGTATCTTGAAGAAACTAATGACTTTCCTTCACATAAGATACAATAAACATTCACATGCAAACAAGAAAGGGGACCTTCTTCAGCCAAAAGTTTACACATAAGAAATCTAGTAGGTATTTGATTGAAGAATGCAGAATGAATCGATAATTTTAGATACCTCTCTCATAAATTAGCTGAGCAAAGTCAATAACTTAAATCTTATTATGGCATGATTAAAGTCTTTAATTATTAATTTCTTGATATCATGTCT
Source organism: Phoenix dactylifera (assembly GCF_009389715.1). Taxonomy (NCBI): domain Eukaryota; kingdom Viridiplantae; phylum Streptophyta; class Magnoliopsida; order Arecales; family Arecaceae; genus Phoenix; species Phoenix dactylifera. The sequence continues at coordinate 1,202,150 of NW_024067688.1, forward strand.
ATATATATATTGATTGACTTATGCTTCTAGAAATTGTTTCATAGTTTGCCCAAACTAAAATATATCTTTGCCTATGTCATAACCATGAAATACGCATGTTTATGCTTAAAATTTTGATTTAAAATAACTTGTGAGAAGCTATGAATCCTTGAGCATAATAAAAATATTGTTTGCATGATATACATCTATATGATACATAAGATTATTTCTTTATTCTGCTCTTTAATGTAAATTACTTGAGAATAACAAAAAGAGAGAGAGATAAAGAAAAGAAAATGAACATTATTCAAGGAAAGTAAAAATTTAAGTAAAGGCAAATACTCCTGATGCGTTCGCAAAACTGCTCTCCCAAGTGCAGGAGAATCGCACAAGCGGTAAAACTCGGAAGTCCGAGATCGAATCCTCAGAAAACGGTATAGATATTATTAGTGTAATTTCAGATGTAATTTTTAGAGATTAAAAGGAGAGAATAATAGGTAATTAAACACAGTCCATGAATATAGAGAAGGCTAGGGATCCGGAATCTTTCTTGACAATATTACTTTCAATAAATAAACTCGGTGATTCTTGATTAAGGATTAATATGATAGAGTGGTTCTAATCATGGAGTATACAATCTGAAAACATGAATTCAACATCAAAGTATTTATCGTGCCAGTTACGTCTACGACAAATCAAACATTGAAACAATTCATGCATCAATTTATATATAAACCATACAAGATCTATCTAATAAATAAATATGCAAGAATCCAAATCATACCAATGGATATAAAACCATTAGAATACAAGTTTAGAGTGTACTTGATGAAAGCAATATGACAAGGGTTCATCCATCACCCTTTGCCAAAGAAATCAGCCACTCATTTCATACATTAGTCCCTCTTTCATTTTTCCTTTTCTCTTCTTTTTTTTTTTTCCTTTTCAGAAATAGGATACCCTGTTTCCTTCTTCTCTTTTTCCTTCAATCACAGCAGCCAGCTCCTCTGTTCTTCCTCTTCTTCTCCCCAAATCTGCCCGGCTCCTCTGTTTTTTTTTGAATGAGAGCTCCCTATTTTCGGATCAGAGGCCTCCTCATATAGATCCCCAGAGCCTATGGACAAGCTATGATTCCCCTGATCGTGCGTGGAGAGGAGCTGAAGATGGAGCAGACGCGGTGGGGTGGATCTGGGAGGTGATCGCGGGCAGATCCGGTGCTGGGGGTGCGACGCTTCATGGGATGCTGAGATCACGGGCGGATCCGACGCTGATGGGTGCGACGCCGAGGATCGTGCATGGGAGGCTGAGGTGACCGCGGGACGATCACGGAGGATTGCTCACACTGGAGGTCTGATTAGTGGAAACGGGAGAAAGCTGGAAATGCAGACGAGATGGGCGGAAGAATGCCAATCTTGGCCGGGAGGAAGGCTGATCGTGAACTCTGGAGCATCGTGGATGGCTGAGACGCGAATCCGGAAGCAAAGGAAGCCGATCGCGGTTGAGGACGACGCGCGGATGCTGCTGGGAGGCGGACGGACGCAGGCGGATGAGGTGGGCGGACGGTTGGGTGGTGATCGCGGAAGGCTTGGGACGCTTCACGGACAGCCGGGATAGATTGCGATCGCGGGAGCTGGAGCTGGAGCGCGTGAGGCACAGGGTGAGCGGATGGCTGCGGGATTGAAGCTTGGAAGAGGCAGACGTGGATGGTACGAGTTGGACATGAACGCTGGAAGGATGAGAAAGCGGTCAAGACGGGGAGGGAGGAGTTCTGATATGCTGGAACGTGGACGGTGCAGATGGCTGGAAGCTTGAGTTGCATCGCGGAATTTGGGAAGTCGCTCGGGTGCGCAGAAGAAGGGTCATGGACTCTGTTCTGCAGTTGGAAAGATGCATCCTTTTTAGATGAATTTATACAGAATAATGATAAAAATTATAATAAGTGCTAAAGATAAAATATTAATCATGCAAATGTTAACACCTATTATTTATCATTATTTTGCTAGCATTAGGCTAAGTTAATTGGTACTTAGATCGCACTTTTGTGCTCTCATCATCCCTCCGAACTAGCTTATTGCTAGTCTCTAGCAATTCAGAGTAAACAATAACATGAGAGTACAAAAAGTATTGGTTAATCCTTTGACTTTTTATTAAAGCTAAAGACATAAAACTAAGATATGTACCCATTTTCGTAGGGCATCACGATTGCACTTAGCACGTGCAACAAGCCGTTAAACCCCTAGGTTACCCTAGTGGACGAGTGTTGTCTCGTGAGGGTTTTTAGGAATGTTACCCACAAACATCGTGAATGATATGACATGAGATCCTAAAAATATAAAATAAAGCCTAAGCTAATACACATGCAATTAATTAATATATATTTTCAAGCACGGCAACTTTCAAAGCAAGGAAAATATGAAAGTGTAGTGTGCATAAAATAGTATGACTTTCTCAGAGTACTAATACCTCCACCACAATAGGGCACCGTCCGAGTTTTAGGTGCACTACTCAAGTTCACAAGTGTTTTCTACAATTTGTCAGAACCTGATCCATCAAATTTTCAGAATATCACATGTTGTCTAAATTTGTCAAGAATGGTTCGCATGTAAAGAAAGAGCTATCAATCCCAACTAAACAACCCAGGTACACAGAGGTTCAACACAATGGAGTCAAACCAGTTATTACCACATGTCACTAGGTTCAGCCTGACCAACTCATTCATGCTTATTTTTATTTCATCATTTTTTTTATAATAATTTTTTAAACACAAATGACGACTATAACTATCCAACCCCATTAGGCTCTAGTAAGGTCCATGTAGCAAGCTTTCAGCCAATGACCCCCGATCCAATTGGCTCAAGACATTAGGTGAAACACCCCTCGGACTTAATTACTCGAACCAGACTACACCACGAGGCCAGACTTGTCATCATAAGGATATATTATTATATATATATATTAATAATTATGCAAGAAAAGATAAGGTAGACTGAACCATATAGGTATTTTTATTATATATGTGACTGCATCGTGACTATAGGTCAACCAAGGTCGGATCTTAAAGCACCTAAGTAATCTAGTCGGGATATTCAACCTCTATCTTTATGTGAAAACCAAATCATGAACCTTATGGTGCGAACAAGGATACTCGTACTTCTTTTACGGATAAAGCTAACAAGAATGCAGTTAACAAATGTAAACTCCTGAGGCCTTCCTATTGTCATTAAGTACATTTGTGGGATCTAACAATAGGTCTCTGATCAGTCATAGTATGCATGTGTTCCTTGCCTCAATAGTTGCACAAACTAGATATGGAAATACATGTGCATTTGCTCAGAAAAGAAAGTAGTAGAATAAATCAAATGCAAAAACTTTTTTTTTATATACCAAAATATTCCCTCCCCCCAACTTAGACATTGCATTGTCCTCAATGTAATAGATGTTGGGTTTCCCAGTGCCTTAGGGCGCAGCGGAAGATACGGGATTATAAAATTTTCTTATAAAACCCATTATATGAAACCCTAATAAGCCAAGATCCCCTTAATAGTATAACCAAATAATGTAAAAAATATAATCTTGGTATAGAAGAATACCTATCACGCTATATCCAATATGTCTGAAGATGTCCTAAGGTGCCCAAATGTTCACCCTCCGATGTTGATCCACACAGGAATGGGTTCAAGACTCTAGCTCCACCAAAACTTGATTCTAATTGTTCAATCCTTCCAAAGGATTTAATTGGCTGATTTTTCTTCACTTCCTTCTTCCTTTCTACCTCTAAAACATTCACTAGCCATTTTGTCCTAAAGAAGACCCTCTTGTCTTGGGTTAGGACAAAAGAGAGAGGCTTGTAAGAAGGAAGGGATAAGGGAGAGAGAAGGAGAGACTTTTTCTTTGATGATCTTTAGAACCCCAAGGCACCTCCTTATTTATAAGAGATGGAGGGATGCATCCCATCCACACACCTCATCATGATGAGGCATGTGCCAAGAGAGGCATCCCATCATGATGGGGTGCTAAGGAGAAGGGTGTATCAACTTCTTTATCATGTCTCCCTCTTAAATCCTGATGATCCAAGGGCCCAAATGCAGTGAACCAAAGCCAATGGTCTAGATCTAGGCGCCATCTAATGGTCCAGATCAAGGCATCATCATCTAGGGTGCCATCCAATGGTCCAAAAGCAAGATGCCATCACCGATGGTCCAGATTCAGGCGCTGAGCAACGGTCCAGATCTTTCATCCAGAGAGCCATCCAGTGGTCCAGATTCAGGCGCTGACCAATGGTCCAGATCCTTCATCCAGGAATCCATCCAATGGTCCAGATGAAGGCGCCAACCAGTGGACCAGATCATTCATCCAGGAAGCCATCCAATGGTCCAGAAGTGAAGGCCCTATCAAATCCAATCCAATTGGGTTTAACCAACTTAAAGAAAATATTAAACCTAATCAAATCAGATCTAATTAAAGCCAAATGGGTTCCAATTCTTGGTTAACCCATATTAGGTCATGATCTAATCATATTAGATCAACCTAATCTAAGAATCAGATTCGAATTTAATTTGAATCAGGAGCTAGGGTTTGCAACACATGCTAGCATGTTCATCTTGCAAACATGATCTAATCCAATTAGACCCTTGATCAATTCCCTTGTGTGTGACCCATTGGGTTCCTTATCTTAGCCAGCAGAAGGTGCAGGTGCAAGTTGACCTAACCTGATTAGAATACCTCTAATCCAATTTAGGTTCAATTTAGTGCTAACCCTGACTTAGTAATCAGAACCTTTCTGATGCTTTGATCTAATCAAATTTTTTCATCCGATCAACCCACAAGACATGATTGATGTCTAGCAACGTATCATGTCTACCCGAAAGATGAGGAATGTATTGGACAAATCCAAACATACCCTTCAGTGGCAAGTTACCGTGCAATTCAATCCCTCAGTCATACTACATCCTGAATAAGTGCACGAGTATGGATCAATATCAAACTCAATCACTTATTCATGTCTCTCTCAATCTTTTATATGATACTTCAAACAATGAAACATTAGAAACTCTTTCTAATATTCATTTTGCTTTGATCAAAGGCTTCTTGAATCATCATAAGATTAGAGTAAGTAGGATGTTACCTTCTCTTATTAGAAGTGACTGATTCCTTGTTGACCTACTCACAACCTTCGTACAAAATCCACCATATCCAGAATACCCCGTACACAACGCAATGTCGTGAATGAGGGTAAACCAAAACATAGCTTCAAGTGCACAAGGTACCATGGTGATCTCAGGTCTAAGGATCACTTGCACAACTCCCACTATGAGAACCATCTTTTGATAATTAAGTAAGAATCATAAGATGTTCTCATGGCTGGTCATTTCAGTGAACTCATTCCTCTAATGAGCACCCACATCTTTATATTAGTGTCTTACACAAGTGATTGTGAGATCAATCACCCTCTACATCGAGCATACATAAGATGTGCCAGTCTTTCCGGTAATATTGATCCCCGACTCAATATACCAATTTGACTGGAAATATTCTAAATTAGGATTTTAGGATTTTAGGTCTCACTGGTATGATCTCATCATAACCCTAAAACCAATGTCCTAATTTATGGGGTTCATCATCCAATAATAAAATAGATAAGCAGCAAATGATGAAACACAATGCCTCTATTGATATGTATCGAGTGTCAAAGTACATGATTTGGAGGATTATAAAGAGAAACTCATCAAATGATTGGCTTATAGGGCATCCACTTTTTCAATCTCCCACTTTCTCTAACTAGCATACGATACAATTTCACTTCACGGCCCGGCCAAAAAAAGAAAGAGCTTCTCTAAAGCCAATCGCCCTTATATTTTAACCCCATACAATCGAGGTGACGATTGAATTGCTGCTGTGGTAGAACTTTAGTAAATGGGTCTGCTATATTGTTCTTTGTGTCTACTCGTTCAATCTTGACGTCTTGTCTTTCGATTATCTCTCGAACTAGATGGAAGCGTCTCAAAATGTGCTTGGATCTATGATGAGACCTTGGTTCCTTAGCCTGTGCAACAACTCCAGTGTTATCGCAATAAACTGGGACTGGTCCGGCAATCTCAGGAACTACACTCAGCTCTGTGATGAACTTCTTCATCCAGACTGCTTCCTTAGCAGCTTCACTAACAGCTATGTATTCTACCTCAGTAGTTGAGTCAGCTACAGTTTGCTGTTTGGAACTCTTCCAACTCACAGCTCCACCATTCAAAGTGAAGATATATCCAGAGATTGACTTGCTATCATCTGGATCAGATTGAAAGCTAGAATCTGAATAGCCTTCTAGTTTCAATTCTGATCCTCCATAAATCAGAAAAATATCTTTAGTCCTTCTCAAGTATTTGAGAATGCTTTTCACAATTTTCCAATGATCCTCCTCGGGATCTGCCTGAAATCTACTTACCATACCCAAAGCATAAGCTACATCAGGCCTGGTACATAACATAGCATACATGATCGACCCTACTGCCGAAGCATAGGGAATAGAACTCATTCTATTCCTCTCTTCAGATGTCTTAGGAGACATCTTCCTAGAGAGTTGTATGCCATGTCCTATGGGTAAGAAACCTTTCTTACTTCCATCCATGCTGAACCTCTTCAGCACATTATCAATGTACCTAGACTGGGACAAGCCTAGCATCCTTTTAGATCTATGTCTATAGATCCTTATACCAAGTATATAGGATGCTTCACCCAAGTCTTTCATGGAAAATTTCTTTGATAACCAAGTCTTGACCGATTGCATCATTGGAACATCATTTCCAATGACCAATATATCGTCCACATATAATATCAAGAAGACAATAGCACTCCCACTAGTCTTCTTGTACACACAAGGTTCATCTATATTTTTAATGAAGCCAAACTCTTTGACTATCATGTCAAAATGGATGTTCCAACTCCTAGATGCATGCTTTAATCCATAAATGGATTTCTTAAGCCTACATACTTGATTTGCTCTCCCTTTTGAGACAAATCCCTCTGACTGTGTCATATAAACCTCTTCCTCATGGTGACCATTAAGGAAGGTGGTTTTGACATCCATCTGCCAGATCTCATAATCATAGTATGCAGCTATAGCAAGCATAATCCGAATAGATTTGAGCATAGCTACTGGCGAAAAAGTTTCATCATAATCAATACCTTGTTTTTGCCTGAAACCTTTTGCCACTAGCCTGGCCTTGTAGGTTTCTACTTGGCCATCAGCTCCTATCTTCTTCTTGTATACCCATTTGCACCCTATTGGAATCACTCCCTCAGGTGCATCAACCAAAGTCCACACTTGGTTTGTATACATAGAATCTATCTCGGATTTCATGGCATCCAGCCATCTGTCGGAGTCCCAACTCTTGACAGCTTTCGAATAGGTCAGAGGGTCATCGTTATCAATGATGTGGGCTTCATCATTCTCAATGATAAATCCATACTTCTTAGGTGCATTTCGCACTCTTTCTGACCTTCGGAGAGGAGTAGTGTGTAGTGGTTGTACCTCTTCCATGGGTACATCTGGTTGAGGATTATTATGTGTCTCACCTTGTAGGTCTTGAACTTCATCAAGTTCAATTCTTCTATCCTTGCCCTTTTCTAAGAAAAACTCTTTTTCCAAGAAAGTGGCATGCCTAGCAACAAATACCTTTTGTTCGGTAGGATCATAGAAGATATATCCTAAACTGTCTTTAGGATAACCTACAAATATACATTTGTCCGATCTAGCACTTAGCTTATGTCCAAAATTTCTTTTGACATAAGCATGACAACCCCATATCTTAAGATACTTAAGATTAGGTTTCTTTCCTTTCCATATCTCATATGGAGTGCTAGATACAGACTTAGATGGTACTCTATTTAGTACTAATGCAGCAGTTTCTAGGGCATGTCCCCAGAAGAAAATTGGAAGATTTGTGAAGCACATCATGGACCGTACCATATCTAATAAGGTACGATTCCTTCTTTCAACTACACCATTTAATTGTGGCATATATGGAGGTGTCCATTCAGAGAGTATACCCTTTAATTTAAGATAATCTAAAAATTCACTAGAAAGGTATTCTCCTCCTCGATCAGATCGAAGGATTTTAATACACTGCCCAGTTTGTTTTTCGACCATACTTTGATACTCCTTAAATTTATCAAAGGCTTCGAATTTATGTTTCATTAGATACACAAAACCGAACCTTGATAAGTAATCAGTAAATGTGATGAAGTAAGAGTATCCACCTCTAGCTGGAGTTGATATAGGACCGCACACATCAGTGTGTACGAGTTCTAACAACTCACTTGCCCTTTCTCCATATCCCGAGAATGGAGATTTGGTCATTTTACCCATAAGACAAGATTCACAAGTTCCTAATGATTCAAAATCATAAGGGTCAAAGAATTTATCTTTATACAACTTGTGTAACCTTGTCACACTAATATGACCTAATCGGTAATGCCAGAGGAGGGTATTATTAATATTCTCTCTTTTTCTTTTATTATCCTTGCCAATATGAAACATGACATTATTAAGACATAATACTAAAAGACTATTTTCCATAGTGCCATGACAATAATACTCATTAGATAAAGAAATAGAGCAACCATTGCTCTTTCCATTTATTTCGAATCCTTTCTTAAGCAACAAAGGAATTGAAATTACATTTCTAATGATTTCTGGCATAAAATAACAGTCTTCTAGCTTCAAGAACTTTCCGGAGGGTAGCTCTAGTATGTAGGTGCCAACAACTTCAGCCTGGATGGATTCTCCTCCAGCGCCATATAGCTTGAAGTCACCTTTCTTCAGACTTCTAATTTTCTGCAGTCCATGCAAAGATTTGCATATATGAGAACCACAACCGGTATCCAATACCCATGAATTAGAATCAGAAGAACTTAATGTCATATTGGCATGTAATAAAAACATACCTTTTGATGCAACACTTGCATCAGGCTTCACACTTGCAAGAAAGCTCTTGCAGTTCCTTTTCCAATGCCCCGTCTTGCCGCAGTGAAAACAAGTACCGAGTCCAGAGATTTTCTTTTCCTTCTTCTTTTTGATGCGACTCTTAGGGTTTAATTTTTTCTTTGAACCCTTGTTGCCCGATTTCTTCTTTGAGCTCTCACCAACAAGAAGGATCGGACCCTTGTCCTTCTTGATGTGAGACTCTGCTATTTTCAGCATATTTAGAAGCTCAGGCAGGAAGGAATTTAGTTTGTTCATGTGATAATTTACAACAAACTGCGAGAATGAGTCGGGTAGTGATTGCAGGATCAAATCCTGACCGAGCTCACTGTCCATAGCAAAGCCAAGTTGACTCAATCGAGTGATCAAGTCTATAACCTTTAAACAGTGGTCTTGCACAGACGATCCCTCGATTATTCTAGCACGGAACAACTGCTTAGATATCTCATATCTAGCAGTTCTGCTCTGCTCACCATATAACTCCTTTAAATTAAGGAGTATGGAGTGAGTATCCATGCTATCATGCTGCCTCTGCAATTCATTATTCATAGAAGCAAGCATGATACATTTGACAGTCAAACTGTCATTTTTCCACATACGATATGTGGCCAATTCCTCCTCAGTTGCATCTTCCCCTGCTGACCCTAGGTCAGGGGTTTCAAGAATGTAGGAAAGTTTTTCTTGTGTGAAAACAATCTTTAAATTCCTCAACCAGTCCACATAGTTGGGACCAGTCAATTTGTTTGTATCTAAGATACCTCTAAGTGAGAGTGAAGATGCCATTTTTGCAAAATTAATCTATAATTACAAAGAACACTAATATAAGCAGACCAATCATGATGACATGTATTCAATCAGACAAGGACTTTTATCTAATTGTTACTCCCACTATTTTTATCGAATATCATAACCCTCAAGTATGATGAACGAGAAAATACTAATTTTCTTAGTGGGGTTGAGATCCAAATTCCTTATAAAAGACCTTGTGGGAATCACAACAAGCCCTTATAAGTTCAAAGGTAGGAAACTCTTTCCAATTGCATCCCATGCAATTTCCAACTTTATTCTGTCCTCTAGCACACATATAGTCTTGTGGAAATCACAACAAACTATTGTGTCTAGTTAAGTCAAACCCTTCATTTTTATACAGTCATATTTGAATAATGTTGTCCTTGTGGGAATCACAACAAGGCAACATATTAAAATATGCCATATGCATCATATGCACCAAGATATTACAATATCAATCCCTAATACTAGCCTTGTGGGAATCACAACAAGCTAACGTAGATATTGACATAATAATATCTAAGCATGAAGGAAGGACCTTTATAGTGTTATATCAGCAATTAGCTTTTCCATGGAGGTCAATCAAATAGTTGGCCAGGTAAGCAGATGGGAGGCTCTCCTCACTTAGTAAGGTCCTAATTAAATAACCACCTGTAGCCTCTTTCCTAGACACCAACTTAGTCAATTGATTCAGAATGGCTCAGCTTAAAGCAATTAACACTACGACTTAATTGTGAATTTAGTGAGGGCTTTCAAATAGTAGTATCTTACTAACATTAAGCTCAACCATAAAGGACAATCAAATAATTGGCCAGGAAAGCAGGTGGGAGGCACCCTTCACTCAGAGAGTGAGGTCCTAATTAAGTAACCACCTGTGGCTTCCTTCCTAGACACCAACTGAGTCGATTGTTCCAGAATGGGTCAGCCCAAAGTTTTCATACTACTATATTGGTCTCATTGCACATTCTATAATTTAGCACTAGCAATTATACTGCGCTACAACATGAATATAACACTATCTCATGGCATAAACTAATCATGCATACAAACAACCTAGCTATCTCATAGCATCAAGATAATAGCATGTATTATCATTTGGTTAAAAGGATTAAGGGTGGCTCTGATACTACTGCTGGGTTTCCCAGTGCCCTAGGGCGCAGCGGAAGATACGGGATTATAAAATTTTTTTATAAAACCCATTATATGAAACCCTAATAAGCCAAGATCGCCTTAAGAGTATAACCAAATAATGTAGAAAATATAATCTTGGTATAGAAGAATACCTATCACGCTATATCCAATATGTCTGAAGATGTCCTAAGGTGCCCAAATGTTCACCCTCCGATGTTGATCCACACAGGAATGGGTTCAAGACTCTAGCTCCACCAAAACTTGATTCTAATTGTTCAATCCTTCCAAAGGATTTAATTGGCTGATTTTCCTTCACTTCCTTCTTCCTTTCTACCTCTAAAACATTGACTAGCCTTTTTGTCCTAAAGAAGACCCTCTTGTCTTGGGTTAGGACAAAAGAGAGAGGCTTGTAAGAAAGAAGGGATAAGGGAGAGAGAAGGAGAGACTTTTTCTTTGATGATCTTTAGAACCCCAAGGCACCTCCTTATTTATAAGAGATGGAGGGATGCATCATAAAGGGATGCATCCCATCCACACACCTCATCATGATGAGGCATGTGCCAAGAGAGGCATCCCATCATGACGGGGTGCTAAGGAGAAGGGTGTATCAACTTCTTTCTCATGTCTCCCTCTTAAATCCTGATGATCCAAGTGTTGGGTTTCCCAGTGCCCTAGGGCGCAGCGGAAGATACGGGATTATAAAATTTTTTTATAAAACCCATTATATGAAACCCTAATAAGCCAAGATCGCCTTAAGAGTATAACCAAATAATGTAGAAAATATAATCTTGGTATAGAAGAATACCTATCACGCTATATCCAATATGTCTGAAGATGTCCTAAGGTGCCCAAATGTTCACCCTCCGATGTTGATCCACACAGGAATGGGTTCAAGACTCTAGCTCCACCAAAACTTGATTCTAATTGTTCAATCCTTCCAAAGGATTTAATTGGCTGATTTTCCTTCACTTCCTTCTTCCTTTCTACCTCTAAAACATTGACTAGCCTTTTTGTCCTAAAGAAGACCCTCTTGTCTTGGGTTAGGACAAAAGAGAGAGGCTTGTAAGAAAGAAGGGATAAGGGAGAGAGAAGGAGAGACTTTTTCTTTGATGATCTTTAGAACCCCAAGGCACCTCCTTATTTATAAGAGATAGAGGGATGCATCCCATCCACACACCTCATCATGATGAGGCATGTGCCAAGAGAGGCATCCCATCATGATGGGGTGCTAAGGAGAAGGGTGTATCAACTTCTTTCTCATGTCTCCCTCTTAAATCCTGATGATCCAAGGGCCCAAATGTAGTGAACCAAAGCCAATGGTCCAGATCTAGGCACCATCTAATGGTCCAGATCAAGATGCCATCACCGATGGTCCAGATTCAGGCGCTGAGCAACGGTACAGATCTTCCATCCAGAGAGCCATCCAGTGGTCCAGATTCAGGCGCTGACCAATGGTCCAGATCCTTCATCCAGAAATCCATCTAATGGTCCAGATGAAGGTGCCAACCAGTGGACCAGATCCTTCATCCAGGAAACCATCCAATGGTCCAGATGAAGGCGCCAACCAGTCGACCAGATCCTTCATCCAGGGAGTGATCCAATGGTCCAGAAGTGAAGGCCCTATCAAACCCAATCCAATTGGGTTTAACCAACTTAAAGAAAACATTAAACCTAATCAAATCAGGTCTAATTAAAGCCAAATGGGTTCCAACTCTTGGCTAACCCATATTAGGTCATGATCTAATCATATTAGATCAACCTAACCTAAGAATCAGATTCGAATTTAATTTGAATCAGGAGCTAGGGTTTGCAACACGTTCTAGCATGTTCATCTTGCAAACATGATCTAATCCAATTAGACCCTTGATCAATTCCCTTGTGTGTGACCCATTGGGTTCCTTATCTTAGCCAGCAGTAGGTGCAGGTGCAAGTTGACCTAACCTGATTAGAATACCTCTAATCCAATTTAGGTTCAATTTAGTGCTAAACCTGACTTAGCAATCAGAACCTTTCTGATGCTTTGATCTAATCAAACTCTTTGATCCGATCAACCCACAAGATATGATTGACGTCTAGCAACGTATCATGTCTACTCGGAAGATGAGGAATATATTGGACAAATCCAAACATACCCTTCAGTGGCAAGTTACTGTGCAATTCAATCCCTCAGTCATACTACATCCTGAATAAGTGCATGAGTATGGATCAATATCAAACTCAATCACTTATTCATATCTCTCTCAATCTTTTATATGATAATTCAAACAATGAAACATTAGAAACTCTTTCTAATATTCATTTTGCTTTGATCAAAGGCTTCTTGAATCGTCATAAGATTAGAGTAAGTAGGATGTTACCTTCTCTTACTAAAAGTGACTGATTCCTTGTTGACCTACTCACAACCTTCGTACAAAATCCACCATATCCAGAATACCCCGTGTTACGGGGGAACTTAGCCACCATGCCCCACGTGACCGGCACGCGCGCCCAGGAAGACTACGGCTATCTTCGGCTCCGCAGCCCAACCCCGAGTCGGCTGCCCCTTGATCCAGCAATCCGACCCCGAGTCGGCAATCTCTCGACAACAACAGACTGTTCCTCTGAGGCACGCCGCGGCCCCCTGCTCCACTACTCCCTGCAACGGCCGTATCCGGCGCTGCCCCACGATCCCCTGTAACAGCCGTACAAAGCGGAGCTCCACTATGCCCTGCCATGGCTGTACCCAGCGCTGCCCCACGACGCCCTGTAACGGCCATGTCAGTGGCAGCCCCATCGTGCCACACGATGACGAATCCCCGGAAAAACCCCCCAGCCTGATATATATGAGGCTGGGGGGGAAGGGGGAGGGTAAGATATATCTTCCAGAGTATCATCTCACCTGCTACCTTCTCCTTCTCCTTCTCCTTCGATCTCCTCTGACTTGATCGTCGGAGGGCCCCCACTACCCCGGTGGTGGTGCGAGGCTTGCTTGCAGGTTTCACGGCGGAGGGCGGAGCGCAACCAAAGCAACTCAAAGGGAACCCCGTTCACACCGCTGTGCCAATCGTTCTCGGTTTGGACCACCAGCAACAGTTGGCGCTAGAGGAAGGGCCGGATCTCAGAGCGATCGTAATGGCACGGCGAGGTGGTCGTGGAGCTTCCAATGCTTCTGGTCGCGGGGTCTCTCGCGCCTCCGGCCGGGAGGCCGCTGCATCTCCAACACACTCTCAGCAACACTCCACCACCCCACCGCCCATTCAGACGGTCGAAGCCGCCCAGTTCGACCAGCTAGCCCAGCAGGTTCGCACCCTCGCGGAGGCGGTGCAGAATCTGCAGGGTGCGATGTCCCGGGCGCCGCAGCGGGCTCAGGAGCCACTGCTCCCTGAGCGCTCGCCTGTCCTCCTCAACCCGCGCTCCTTCCTCTCCCATGGGGAGGAGCGCCGGCGCGAGGAGGATTCTCGAGCACGGTCTATTCTGCCGAGACCTTCCCATCGGAGCTGCGCGGGATACGAGAGGCGGGCCCGGGCGCGTTCCCAGACCCCCCAGTCCTCGAGGAACCCGCGCTCCAGTCGGTCCCCCACTCGCCGCTCCTTGTCTACCACCCACCGGTCACGCTCCCTGGACCGGCGGGTGGACGATCTCCACCGACAACTCCAGGTCCTGAAGGGCCATTCCAAAGATCCCTTCGCCGACTTAGAGATCTCCTCCCAGCCGGCACTTGCCTCGAGGATCCTGCGGACCCCGAATCCTCCGGGGTTCAAAATGCCGGCGATCGAGCCCTATGACGGGGCGGCAGACCCGCGGGATCACGTCGAGAGTTTCAGGACCCTTATGCTCCTCCACGGAGCATCAGATCCCCTTCTCTGCAAGGCCTTCCCGGCAACCCTCCGTGGCCCGGCGAGGGCGTGGTTCGCCGGGCTGGAGGCTGACTCAATCCGGTCTTTCGACCAGTTCACTCGCCTCTTCATCACTCATTTCGCCGTCAGTAGCCGGCGGCGACTGGTCTCCGACTCCCTCTTTGACGTCCGGCAAAACGAGGGAGAAAACCTGCGGGATTATCTTACCCGCTTCAACAGGGCTACGCTGGAGGTCCGGAACCTGAGTCAGGAGGTAGCTCTTTCAGCCCTAAAGCGTGGCTTCCGGAAGGGCAGGCTCACCTTCTCCCTGGACAAACGCCTGCCGCGGAGCTTCCCAGAGCTGTTGTCCCGGGCGAACCAGTATGCGGACGCCGAGGAGGCGGCCGCCCACCGGAGCAAGGAGGCTGCCGAGATCCCTCCAAAGCTTGGGAAGAAAAGGCGGAAAGAGGCACGCCAGAGGAGGAGCCCGACGCCCCAGCGTCGGCGCAGAAGCCCGTCGCCGGCGAAGAACCACGGCGCCCCACGCCCTCGTTCTCTGCCCCGACGTTTCAACCGGTACACCCCTCTCCTGACTCCCCGGGCCCAGATCCTTATGGAGATCAAGGGGCGGGAGGACCTCCCGGCCCCGAGACAGATACGAAGGATCCCTGGAAAGAGGCCCTCCCGGGCGTACTGTGAGTACCGCCGAGACCACGGCCACGACACAGAGGACTGCTTCCAGCTTCGGGACGAGATCGAGGCTCTTATCCGTCGGGGGCGTCTCGGTCGATATGTGAGCGACCGACGTCCCCCCGCAGACCCGCGTCCGGCCGACCCGGCTCCTCCGGAGCCTCGGGAGCAGAATCGACCCGTTGCGGGCGTGATCCACACTATCACTGGGGGCTGCTCTCGGCCCGTGAGGAACGCAGGGGGCTCGACGGAAGCGTCAGGGACGGCCGTCGTAAAGAGGCAGAGGGTCGGCAATGTAATCACCTTTTCTGATGAGGATGTAAAGGGGGTTCAGACTCCCCACGATGACGCCATGGTGATCTCCCTCACTATGGCAAACTATGATGTAAGGCGTGTTCTTGTGGATAGTGGAAGCTCAGCTGATATTTTGTTTTACGAGGCCTTCCAAAAGATGAGCTTGTCCAGACAGTTGTTGCACAAAATGTGCACCCCCCTCGTAGGATTCACCGGTGACGCTGTCCCGGCGGAAGGTGTCGTTGAGCTGCCTGTGACTGCGGGCGTCGCACCCGCAGAAGCCACGGTGCGACTCGGGTTCTTGGTCGTCCGTGTTCCCTCGGCCTACAACGCTATCCTCGGGCGACCCGGGCTGAACGCCCTTCGCGCGGTGGTCTCCACGTACCATTTGCTCATGCGGTTCCCCACGGTGGTCGGGATCGGAGAGGTCCGAGGTGACCAACCGACCGCACGGCAATGTTTTCTAGCAACCCTCAAAGGGAAGAAGCCCGTGGAAGCCCTAAGCGTCGAGTCCCTTGATGCCAGAGACGAGGTGGCCTTGCGGCAGGGGGAGCCGGCCGAGGGTGTGGTCGAAGTCCCCCTCGAGGAAGGCCGCCCCGACCGGGCGGTCCGGGTCGGCGCCAATCTCGATCCGGGAGCTCGGGCCCGGTTGGTGGAATTCCTCCGAGCCAATACCGATGTATTTGCCTGGTCGGCGGTCGATGTACCTGGGATCGACCCGGAGGTCATTTCTCACGCCCTCAACGTCGACCCGACCCACCGACCAATAAAGCAGAAGAAGAGACACTGTGCCCCGGATCGGATCCGGGTGGTCGACCAGGAGGTAGACAAGCTCTTGGAGGCAGGATTCATAAGGGAGGTAAGCTACCCCGAGTGGCTGGCAAATGTTGTACTTGTCCGGAAGGCGAGCGGAAAGTGGAGGATGTGCATCGACTATACCGACCTGAACAAGGCGTGCCCTAAGGATAGCTTTCCGCTTCCGCGAATAGACCAACTGGTCGACGCGACTTCCGGATATCAGCTGCTGTCTTTCATGGACGCCTTCTCCGGTTACAACCAGATAGTGATGGCCCCACAGGACGAGGAGAAAACTGCCTTTATAACAGACCGGGGGCTGTACTGCTACAAGGTAATGCCCTTCGGTCTGAAGAATGCTGGCGCCACTTACCAGCGCCTCGTCAACAAAATCTTCAAAGAGCAAATCGGCCGGAACATGGAGGTGTACGTGGACGATATGCTGGTGAAGAGCTGCCATGCAGACCAGCACATCGCGGATTTGAAGGAGACTTTCACCACCTTGCGGAAGTTTCGCATGAAGCTGAACCCAGCGAAGTGCGCCTTCGGCGCTTCGGCCGGGAGGTTCCTCGGTTTCATTGTCAACCAGCGGGGTATCGAAGCCAACCCGGACAAAATCAAGGCCATCCAAGGTATGTCCCCTCCGACCAAAGTAAAGGAGGTTCAGGAGCTCGCTGGAAGGGTCGCCGCGCTTGGACGATTTGTGGCAAAATCGGCCGAACGCTGCCAACCATTCTTCAAGGTGTTAAAACGCCCGAAAGACTTCCTCTGGACGGCCGAATGTCAAGCAGCATTCGACCAGCTCAAGGAATACCTGGCGTCTCCTCCCCTACTGTCCAAGCCGCAAGAAGGGGAGATGCTCTACCTCTATCTGGCGGTCTCCCCAACCGCGGTCAGTGCGGTGCTGGTTCGGGAAGAGGCAAAGCTCCAGAAGCCCGTGTACTACATCAGCCGGGTCCTACGGGATGCCGAGATGCGGTATACGAAGGCTGAGAAGATCGCCTTCGCGCTGCTGACCGCGACCAGGAGACTCCGCCCCTATTTCCAGGCCCATTCTGTCACCCTCTTAACTGATCAACCACTACGACAGATCCTCAGCAACCCCGGGAATGCGGGACGGCTGGTGAAGTGGGCAATAGAACTCGGTGAGTTCGACATCCGCTACTAGCCTCGACCCGCCATCAAGGCCCAGGTGCTCGCGGATTTCCTCGCTGAGTGCACGGTGCAGGAGGCGGAACCTAGACCGCCGGAAACGCCCAGCCTCGACCTCCCGACCTGGACGCTTCACATCGATGGGTCGTCGAACCCCGAGGGTGGAGGAGCCGGGCTGGTCCTTACCAGTCCTGATGGAGTGATAGCCGAGTATGCCTTGAGATTTGGATTTCCAGTGACCAACAACGAGGCGGAGTACGAGGCCCTAGTCACGGGACTCAAACTCACCAGGGAGCTCGGCATCCGGCGTTTGAAGGTCTTCACCGACTCCCAGCTGGTGGTCGGGCAGGTCCGTGGGGAGTTCGAGGCCCGGAGCCCGACCATGCAGAACTACGTCCAGAAGGTGCAAGCACTCATTCCCGATCTCGGCAGTGTCGACATCCAGCAGGTCCCCAGAAGCGAAAATGCTAGGGCCGACAGGTTGTCCCGCTTGGTGAGCGCAGAGGCGCACAACTTGTCGAGGGCAATCTACCTGGAGATCCTGGAGGCCCCGAGCATCGGCGAGGCTGGAGCGGTGATGGCGATTGATCCGGAGCCGTCTTGGATGGACCCGCTCGTCGCCTACCTCGCCGAAGGGATCCTCCCTGAAGACGAAGATCAAGCTCGGCGACTTGTCAAGAAGTCCGCCCACTACGTACTCTATGAAGGGAGGCTGTATCGGACCTCGTTTACCGCCCCCCTCTTAAGGTGCCTCCGCCCCTCGGAGGCGGCCTACGTCCTCGGCGAAGTCCACGAGGGCGTTTGCGGATCGCACTTGGGGGCTAGGTCCTTGGCGCACAAGATCATGAGGCAAGGCTATTATTGGCCTACCTTGTTGGAGGACTCAAAGGATCATGTACGGAAATGCGACGCCTGCCAGCGCCACGCCAACATCCAGAGAGTCCCTTCTGTCCCCTTGGTACCAATCACCGCACCCTGGCCCTTCGCACAGTGGAGAATGGATATCCTCGGACCATTCTCCATCGCTTCAGCCCAGCGGAAATTCTTGATTGTTGCAATCGACTACTTCACCAAGTGGGTGGAGGCAGAGCCGCTGGCCACTATCACGGGGGCGCAAGTCCGGAAGTTCGTGAAGAAAAACATCATTGTCCGATTTGGGGTACCCCGAGTCCTCATCTCGGATAATGGTCGACAGTTCGACAACAAGCATTTCCGTGATTTCTACGAGGAGTTCGGGATCGAGCATCGGTTCACATCTGTGTCGCATCCCCAAACCAACGGTGAGGCCGAGGTCACAAATCGGATAATCCTCCAAGGAATTAAGGCGCGAATCGGTCGGACGGGGCAAGCTTGGGTCGAAGAACTCGAGAATGTCCTTTGGGCGTATCGGACCACGCATCGGACCCCTACCGGGGAGACACCTTTCAGCCTAACCTATGGCACGGAAGCGGTTGTTCCCGTGGAGCTCGGACTCCCCTCGCCCCGGGTGGCCGCGCACCGACCCGAGGCCAATTCGGAGCAACTCCGAGGGAACCTGGACCTCTTGGAAGAAGCAAGAGAAATGGCGCAGGTTCGGATGGCGATGTATCAGCGGAGGGTGGCCCGATATTATAACTCCAAGGTCCGACCGAAACTTTTCAGAATCGGAGATCTGGTGCTAAGGCGAGCCAAAGCATCTCAACCCGCGGAAGGTGGGAAGCTGGCGCCAAATTGGGAAGGCTCGTATAGGGTTCGCTGGGTAAACCGACCTGGCTCCTACCAGTTGGAGGCCCTAGATGGTCGAGAAATTCCGAGGAGCTGGAATTCCGCTAACCTGCGGGCGTATTACCAGTAGAACGACAAAGCCAGGAAGACAGTTCGAAAAATGTACAATTCTTTTCATTTCAATAATTTCTGGTTACAACGGTGTGTTCGTGTGATTACAAAGAATTCCCAGAGGGGAATTGGGGAGTAAAGAAAACAAGAAAGAGGTGGAGACTCCGTGGAGCTGAGGATCTGGGATCCCGAACCCTCCATCCGAAGCAGCTGCAATCCCACCAGGCATGGGTGCTTCCCCCCGGAGGCGCCATCGACGCCTCACGAAAAAGATGAGGAGCCGCCGCAGAAGAAGTTCCCGCTGCCTCCAGAGGAACGCCACCTCCAAGGGATATTCCGGTCCTCCCCAGGAGAAGCGGAGGAAAGGAATACAAGGGAGAAGAGCGCGAGGAGGCGCGATCCCGGATGAAGCGTCTGGCGCAGAGCTCAATCGGGAGGCGGGGCTGAAAGGAGGGGGGATGTGATCCCGGATGAAACGCCTAGAGCGGAGTTCCGCCGGGGAGAACCTCCTTGTTGATCCCAGATGAAACGGCTAGTTGGCGGAAGTCGCGAGGGGCGCGCCTCCCGTTCCTCCGGCAGGGGTTTCCCAGCCACACGCCGGAGAGGAGGTCCACGATCCATGGCAACCCGAATAGCTCCAGCTTGGGAGGCTCCACCGCACCTGCACTTATATTTATAGCCAAACTGTGGCCCCCCGGTCGTTCCGATGCGGGTGGCTCCAATAAAGGCGGGCGCACCGAATCCGGAGCCGTTCCAGCTCTCGAGGCGTATCCTCCCACGATCTCCTAAGCGTCGTTCTCCTTAATTGCATTCTTCATGCAGGACACTCCGGGCGGTGTGTATCCCACGGCCCACGTATCTCCGCTCGCGCCCAGGCCGCATCCGCCTCGAAGAGCACGCGTATCGCGGCCGCTTAACTGACACTCCTTGCAAGCAGCAACTGGCGATCCGATTTCCCAGGTAACGCCTCAATTAGCATTTAATACCCTTCTGGTGTTCCCCAGGCGATGCTTGGAGAATAGGAGAAACACGATCGTAGCTGGCCACGGAGAAATTCCGTCGAGCGGCAAGCGACAGGCGCGTGGCCAACGAGCGGAATTTCCCGAGGCTCGGCCCTCGGATGCCAGGCTAACCCGATGATCATCCCGGGAGCAGACTAGCCTGAAGCCCCGACCGGTCGCCTCGGCTTGCGCCAGCCTTGGCCGACCAATGAGCGGAATTCCCCGAGGCTCGGCCCTCGGATGCCAGGCTAACCCGATGATCATCCCGGGAGCAGACTAGCCTGAAGCCCCGACCGGTCGCCTCGGCTTGCGCCAGCCTTGGCCGACCAACGAGCGGAATTTTCCGAGGCTCAGCCCTCGGATGCCAGGCTAACCCGATGATCATCCCGGGAGCAGACTAGCCTGAAGCCCCGACCGGTCGCCTCGGCTTGCGCCAGCTTTGGCCGACCAACGAGCGGAATTTCCCGAGGCTCGGCCCTCGGATGCCAGGCTAACCCGATGATCATCCCGGGAGCAGACTAGCCTGAAGCCCCGACCGGTCGCCTCGGCTTGCGCCAGCCTTGGCCGACCAACGAGCGGAATTTTCCGAGGCTCGGCCCTCGGATGCCAGGCTAACCCGATGATCATCCCGGGAGCAAACTAGCCTGAAGCCCCGACCGGTCACCTCGGCTTGCGCCAGCCTTGGCCGACCAATGAGCGGAATTCTCCGAGGCTCGGCCCTCGGATGCCAGGCTAACCCGATGACCATCCCGGGGGCAGACTAGCCTGAAGCCCCGACCGGTCGCCTCGGCTTGCGCTAGCCTTGGCCGACCAACGAGCGGAATTTCCTGAGGCCTAACCCTCGGATGCCTGGCCTAGCGCTGGAAGAATTTCCTGAGGCCTAATCCTCGGATGCCTGGCCTAGTGCCGGAAGAATTTTCTGAGGCCTAATCCTCGGATGCCTGGCCTAGCGCCGGATGAATTTCCTGAGGCCTAACCCTCGGATGCCTGGCCTAGCGCCGGAAGAATTTCCTGAGGCCTAATCCTCGGATGCCTGGCCTAGTGCCGGAAGAATTTCCTGAGGCCTAATCCTCGGATGCCTGGCCTAGCGCCGGATGAATTTCCTGAGGCCTAACCCTCGGATGCCTGGCCTAGCGCCGGAAGAATTTCCTGAGGCCTAACCCTCGGATGCCTGGCCTAGCGCCGGAAGAATTTTCTGAGGCCTAACCCTCGGATGCCTGGCCTAGCGCCGGATGAATTTTCTGAGGCCTAACCCTCGGATGCCTGGCCTAGCGCCGGAAGAATTTCCTGAGGCCTAACCCTCGGATGCCTGGCCTAGCACCGGATGAATTTCCTGAGGCCTAACTCTCGGATGCCTGGCCTAGCGCCGGAGGAACTTCAAGAGTCAGGAGTCGGCGAGGCGCTACCGAGAGTTAAAAAGAGGAAGGATGAAAGTGAAATGAGGAAACACTCTGTTTGCATTAACTTTCGTTGCACCAGGGCCGAGACCCATACAACATGGCAAAACGCCAACATACAAAGAAAAGAACAAAGAAAAGTACAGAGGGTCAGCTTGGAGGAACCCCTGGGTCGGGAACGGCGAGCACACCCGCAAGGGGTAGGGAGACAGTTGGAGAATCAGCAGGCAATGGCATCGAAGGGGAGTCGAGGAGGGAGACCCCACTCAGGTCAATTTTGGGGTATCTAGCGGACACCCTCGCCAGGCCTTCATCGAAACCTATGACAAAGGAGTCGGACCCCGCGTCCGACATGTCACGGATAAACTCGGCGGACTGACGATAGGCCTGTGCCGCCTGACGCCCGATTTCCGCGCTCTTCTCGGCCAGCGCCGCCTCCGCTCGCTCCGTAATCTGAGCTTTCGCCTCCATGACCTTCGCCACAATCCGGTCGTCCGCCTCGGAGGAGACCCTCAGCAGATCGGCCCGAGCCTCCATGTGCTTCGCCTCGGCAGCAACGCGAGCAGCCTCAGCCTCCTCCAGGCGCGAATGAAGCTCCTGGTTGCTCGCGCGGGACTCCTCCAAGGCCGATTCCAATTCGGCCAGCTTGGCTTCAAGAGATCGGGCTCGGTTGCGGGCGTTGTCGGCTGACTGCTGGGCCTTCTCCCACCTCTCCCGAAAGTCGGCAGCCTTTCGGGACTGCTCTTCGGCCCGCTCCTCCGCCTTCCTGATCTCGCCTTCGAGACCCGAGGCAACCTTGAGTTGCTCCTGAGTCTCCAACAGTTGCCTCTCGAGGGCGGCGAAGCCGAGTACCCGCTCTTCGGCCACCTGGAGCCTCGTCTCGAGGTCCCTGGTCGTCCTCCCCGCCGCAGCCTGGCCTCCCTCCTCTACAGCTTTCAGTCGGCTCTCGGCCCTCGCCAGAAGCCTCGCCTGTTCCTCATGGCTCTCCTCCAGACGGATCATGTACTGGGCGAGCTAAGAGATAGGAAAAATGAGGGCGTCAGGCGGGGATCAATAGAGCCTATAAATGACGAAAGCGGCCAGAAGAACACTCACCGACATGAGACAGACGCAGCTGGCAGCTCCGACGTCAGGGATCCCCATCTGCCGGACCCGCCTACGGTCACTCTCCAGCAGCACCGTCTCGATGAGGTTTCGGGCGCCGGCGAAAGTGAAGGCTGACCCCGACTTCGCCCCGGAGCCGGACGGTGGTTCTGCGGCCTTACCCTTACCCATTGCTTGGGGGAGAGTCATGCTGACCGTGCTCGGGGCGGGGGCCGCTCCAGAAATCGACAGGGTCCCGCTCGGCCGGGGCCTCGGCGCGCTCCTTCTCGTATCATCCGAAGCCGACCGAGTCGAAGGCCGGGCTGGGGACCGATCGCGTCCGACCCGGCCGTCTCGGGCACGCCCGGGTGACGCCTCCGGAAAAGCGGTAGTCTCATCACCGGAGGGCTGATACGGCGTCAACTGTCGGTCCGAGCCCGCGGCGTCCCCCTGATCGGTGGGTCCGGACCCGTCTGTCGGCGTCGGAGTCGCCTGCTGGCGGGACTTCTTCGCCGGTGGGACCCCGCTCGGAGGAGTCCGTTTCTTCCTCCGGACCGCTTCCAGTAGGGACGCCCTACTGACAGCCATCGCCTTGTCCGACCGCATGACGTCGTCGATTTCTGCAAAAAGGACGAGATAGTCGGAGACTGAGAAACTGATGGAAAGAAGAAACGAAAGAGGAGAAAAGAGCTAAAAAAGAAGTGGTGGCGGGCTCACGGTCGGCGGGGACCGAGCTCAGACCGACGTTCACCAAGGCATCCTCGGAAATAAGGCGGGCCACTGGGGGAAGCCGGCCCTCGGCAACCAGCCCCCTCAAGACGACAACGCCATCGGACTCCTCCCTCGACAACCTCGATAAGCCGATCGGGGACTTCATCGGCGTCTCCCAGGTTGTCCCGATTCCCCAAGAGGGATCTACGTCAATGAAAAAGAAACGCTCCTTCCAGCCGTGAATGGAGGAAGGAGCATCCTTGACGAGGCCGCACCCTCGCCGCGCCGCGAAGCACCACCACCCTCTGTCCCGGGGGTGGCCGTTCAGGCCGTAGCATTCCCAAAAGACATTCAGGGTGGCGGGAACCTCATGCATGCGGCAGAGAACCTGGAAGGCCGTCAGGGTGCGCCATGAGTTCGGCACCAGTTGCGTCGGCGCCACTCTTAAACCCCGAAGCACCTGCACGACTAAGTCCGAGGGGGGAAAGCGGAACCCAGCCCGAAGGATGTCCTCATTGATGGCGACCTTCCCTGGAGGAGGATGGGACATCCTCTCCTCAGGCTCCGGGAGCGTAATGTTGCAGGCTTCGGGAAGGTGGTACCGGGCCACGAACCTATCTAGGTCTTCAGGGACCAGCTCCGACTGAATGCGGTCCGCCCTTACTTCGTCCATCCCTAATGGCCAGTGAACCTACGGTCAGGACGGGGTCAAGAGGGGGGAAGGCACCGGAACGACTGGAGTACACTAACACGAAAGGAGAAAGTACGGAGAGCCCTAAATTGAAGAGTGGGGCAACTCACCGGAAAGGAAGGAAGAACGGCTCCGAGAGCGTCAAAGGAGGAGCGAACGAACAGTTCGGCGGCAACGGCAGCGGCACAAGGGAGAAACTTGAAGATGCCTGTGAAGAGAAAGGCGGACGGGGGAGGGCCCCCGGTTAAATAGGCGGAAAGGCGGGTGACGCCTCGGTGACGCCAGAGGACGCCTGGCTGCCGAAAGTTTGTTCGCGCCCCAAAGGCGAATCGACGCCATTAAGGAAGGATGTCCGCCGAAATCCGCAGACCGCCAGATCAGCGACAACTGCCATACGCCATAAAGAAGGCGGGAAGCTCGGAGCGCGCGCGCCTTTCCGAGGGATGGCGGCAATCTCGAAGCATTACTCCCTTCACCCGTTCCCCTCCTGGTTCCAGGCTCGGGAGTGGGGGGCTACTGTTACGGGGGAACTTAGCCACCATGCCCCACGTGACCGGCACGCGCGCCCAGGAAGACTACGGCTGCCCCTTGATCCAGCAATCCGACCTCGGGTCGGATATCTTCGGCTCCGCAGCCCGACCCCGAGTCGACTGCCCCTTGATCCAGCAATCCGACCTCGGGTCGGATATCTTCGGCTCCGCAGCCCGACCCCGAGTCGGTTGCCCCTTGATCCAGCAATCCGACCTCGGGTCGGATATCTTCGGCTCCGCAGCCCGACCCCGAGTCGGCTGCCCCTTGATCCAGCAATCCGACCTCAGGTCGGATATCTTCGGCTCCGCAGCCCGACCCCGAGTCAGCTGCCCCTTGATCCAGCAATCCGACCCCGAGTCGGCAATCTCTCAACAACAACAGACTGTTCCTCTGAGGCACGCCGCGGCCCCCTGCTCCACTACTCCCTGCAACGGCCGTATCCGGCGCTGCCCCACGATCCCCTGTAACGGCCGTATCCGGCGCTGCCCTTTCTCCTGGGGAGGACCGGAATATCCCTTGGAGGTGGCGTTCCTCTGGAGGCAGCGGAAACTTCTTCTGCGGCGGCTCCTCATCTTTTTCGTGAGGCGTCGATGGCGCCTCCGGGGGGAAGCACCCACGCCCGGTGGGATTGCAGCTGCTTCGGATGGAGGGTTCGGGATCCCAGATCTTCAGCTCCACGGAGTCTCCACCTCTTCCTTGTTTTCTTTACTCCCCAATTCCCCTCTGGGAATTCTTTGTAATCACACGAACACACCGTTGTAACCAGGAATTATTGAAATGAAAAGAATTGTACATTTTTCGAACTGTCTTCCTGGCTTTGTCGTTCTACTGGTAATACGCCCGCAGGTTAGCAGAATTCCAGCTCTTCGGAATTTCTCGACCATCTAGGGCCTCCAACTGGTAGGAGCCAGGTCGGTTTACCCAGCGAACCCTATACGGGCCTTCCCAATTTGGCGCCAGCTTCCCACCTTCCGCGGGTTGAGATGCTTTGGCTCGCCTTAGCACCAGATCTCCGATTCTGAAAAGTTTCGGTCGGACCTTGGAGTTATAATATCGAGCCACCCTCCGCTGATACATCGCCATCCGAACCTGCGCCATTTCTCTTGCTTCTTCCAAGAGGTCCAGGTTCCCTCGGAGTTGCTCCGAATTGGCCTCGGGTCGGTGCGCGGCCACCCGGGGCGAGGGGAGTCCGAGCTCCACGGGAACAACCGCTTCCGTGCCATAGGTTAGGCTGAAAGGTGTCTCCCCGGTAGGGGTCCGATGCGTGGTCCGATACGCCTAAAGGACATTCTCGAGTTCTTCGACCCAAGCTTGCCCCGTCCGACCGATTCGCGCCTTAATTCCTTGGAGGATTGTCCGATTTGTGACCTCGGCCTCACCATTGGTTTGGGGATGCGACACAGATGTGAACCGATGCTCGATCCCGAACTCCTCGCAGAAATCACGGAAATGCTTGTTGTCGAACTGTCGACCATTATCCGAGATGAGGACTCGGGGTACCCCAAATCGGATAATGATGTTTTTCTTCACGAACTTCCGGACTTGCGCCTCCGTGATAGTGGCCAGCGGCTCTGCCTCCACCCACTTGGTGAAGTAGTCGATTGCAACAATCAAGAATTTCCGCTGGGCTGAAGCGACAGGGAATGGTCCGAGGATATCCATTCCCCACTGTGCGAAGGGCCAGGGTGCGGTGATTGGTGCCAAGGGGACAGAAGGGACTCTCTGGATGTTGGCATGGCGCTGGCAGGCGTCGCATTTCCGTACATGATCCTTTGAGTCCTCCAACAAGGTAGGCCAATAATAGCCTTGCCTCATGATCTTGTGCGCCAAGGACCTAGCCCCCAAGTGCGATCCGCAAACGCCCTCGTGGACTTCGCCGAGGACGTAGGCCGCCTCCGAGGGGCGGAGGCACCTTAAGAGGGGGGCGGTAAACGAGGTCCGATACAGCCTCCCTTCATAGAGTACGTAGTGGGCGGACTTCTTGACAAGTCGCCGAGCTTGATCTTCGTCTTCAGGGAGGATCCCTTCGGCGAGGTAGGCGACGAGCGGGTCCATCCAAGACGGCTCCGGATCAATCGCCATCACCGCTCCAGCCTCGCCGATGCTCGGGGCCTCCAGGGTCTCCAGGTAGATTGCCCTCGACAAGTTGTGCGCCTCTGCGCTCACCAAGCGGGACAACCTGTCGGCCCTAGCATTTTCGCTTCTGGGGACCTGCTGGATGTCGACACTGCCGAGATCGGGAATGAGTGCTTGCACCTTTCGGACGTAGTTCTGCATGGTCGGGCTCCGGGCCTCGAACTCCCCACGGACCTGCCCGACCACCAGCTGGGAGTCGGTGAAGACCTTCAAACGCCGGATGCCGAGCTCCCTGGTGAGTTTGAGTCCCGTGACTAGGGCCTCGTACTCCGCCTCGTTGTTGGTCACTGGAAATCCAAATCTCAAGGCATACTCGGCTATCACTCCATCAGGACTGGTAAGGACCAGCCCGGCTCCTCCACCCTCGGGGTTCGACGACCCATCGATGTGAAGCGTCCAGGTCGGGAGGTCGAGGCTGGGCGTTTCCGGCGGTCTAGGTTCCGCCTCCTGCACCGTGCACTCAGCGAGGAAATCCGCGAGCACCTGGGCCTTGATGGCGGGTCGAGGCTGGTAGCGGATGTCGAACTCACCGAGTTCTATTGCCCACTTCACCAGCCGTCCCGCATTCCCGGGGTTGCTGAGGATCTGTCGTAGTGGTTGATCAGTTAAGAGGGTGACAGAATGGGCCTGGAAATAGGGGCGGAGTCTCCTGGTCGCGGTCAGCAGCGCGAAGGCGATCTTCTCAGCCTTCGTATACCGCGTCTCGGCATCCCGTAGGACCCGGCTGATGTAGTACACGGGCTTCTGGAGCTTTGCCTCTTTCCGAACCAGCACCGCACTGACCGCGGTTGGGGAGACCGCCAGATAGAGGTAGAGCATCTCCCCTTCTTGCGGCTTGGACAGTAGGGGAGGAGACGCCAGGTATTCCTAGAGCTGGTCGAATGCTGCTTGACATTCGGCCGTCCAGAGGAAGTCTTTCGGGCGTTTTAACACCTTGAAGAATGGTTGGCAGCGTTCGGCCGATTTTGCCACAAATCGTCCAAGCGCGGCGACCCTTCCAGCGAGCTCCTGAACCTCCTTTACTTTGGTCGGAGGGGACATACCTTGGATGGCCTTGATTTTGTCCGGGTTGGCTTCGATACCCCGCTGGTTGACAATGAAACCGAGGAACCTCCCGGCCGAAGCGCCGAAGGCGCACTTCGCTGAGTTCAGCTTCATGCGAAACTTCCGCAAGGTGATGAAAGTCTCCTCCAAATCCGCGATGTGCTGGTCTGCATGGCGGCTCTTCACCAGCATATCGTCCACGTACACCTCCATGTTCCGGCCGATTTGCTCTTTGAAGATTTTGTTGACGAGGCGCTGGTAAGTGGCGCCAGCATTCTTCAGACCGAAGGGCATTACCTTGTAGCAGTACAGCCCCCGGTCTGTTATAAAGGCAGTTTTCTCCTCGTCCTGTGGGGCCATCACTATCTGGTTGTAACCGGAGAAGGCGTCCATGAAAGACAGCAGCTGATATCCGGAAGTCGCGTCGACTAGTTGGTCTATTCGCGGAAGCGGAAAGCTATCCTTAGGGCACGCCTTGTTCAGGTTGGTATAGTCGACGCACATCCTCCACTTCCCGCTCGCCTTCCGGACAAGTACAACATTTGCCAGCCACTCGGGGTAGCTTACCTCCCTTATGAATCCTGCCTCCAAGAGCTTGTCTACCTCCTGGTCGACCACCCGGATCCGATCCGGGGCACAGTGTCTCTTCTTCTGCTTTATTGGTCGGTGGGTCGGGTCGACGTTGAGGGCGTGAGAAATGACCTCCGGGTCGATCCCAGGTACATCGGCCGCCGACCAGGCAAATACATCGGTATTGGCTCGGAGGAATTCCACCAACCGGGCCCGAGCTCCCGGATCGAGATTGGCGCCGACCCGGACCGCCCGGTCGGGGCGGCCTTCCTCGAGGGGGACTTCGACCACACCCTCGGCCGGCTCCCCCTGCCGCAAGGCCACCTCGTCTCTGGCATCAAGGGACTCGACGCTTAGGGCTTCCACGGGCTTCTTCCCTTTGAGGGTCTTCACCAGTATATCGTCCACGTACACCTCCATGTTCCGGCCGATTTGCTCTTTGAAGATTTTGTTGACGAGGCGCTGGTAAGTGGCGCCAGCATTCTTCAGACCGAAGGGCATTACCTTGTAGCAGTACAGCCCCCGGTCTGTTATAAAGGCAGTTTTCTCCTCGTCCTGTGGGGCCATCACTATCTGGTTGTAACCGGAGAAGGCGTCCATGAAAGACAGCAGCTGATATCCGGAAGTCGCGTCGACCAGTTGGTCTATTCGCGGAAGCGGAAAGCTATCCTTAGGGCACGCCTTGTTCAGGTCGGTATAGTCGACGCACATCCTCCACTTCCCGCTCGCCTTCCGGACAAGTACAACATTTGCCAGCCACTCGGGGTAGCTTACCTCCCTTATGAATCCTGCCTCCAAGAGCTTGTCTACCTCCTGGTCGACCACCCGGATCCGATCCGGGGCACAGTGTCTCTTCTTCTGCTTTATTGGTCGGTGGGTCGGGTCGACGTTGAGGGCGTGAGAAATGACCTCCGGGTCGATCCCAGGTACATCGGCCGCCGACCAGGCAAATACATCGGTATTGGCTCGGAGGAATTCCACCAACCGGGCCCGAGCTCCCGGATCGAGATTGGCGCCGACCCGGACCGCCCGGTCGGGGCGGCCTTCCTCGAGGGGGACTTCGACCACACCCTCGGCCGGCTCCCCCTGCCGCAAGGCCACCTCGTCTCTGGCATCAAGGGACTCGACGCTTAGGGCTTCCACGGGCTTCTTCCCTTTGAGGGTTGCTAGAAAACATTGCCGTGCGGTCGGTTGGTCACCTCGGACCTCTCCGATCCCGACCGCCGTGGGGAACCGCATGAGCAAGTGGTACGTGGAGACCACCGCGCGAAGGGCGTTCAGCCCGGGTCGCCCGAGGATAGCGTTGTAGGCCGAGGGAACACGGACGACCAAGAACCCGAGTTGCACCGTGGCTTCTGCAGGTGCGACGCCCGCAGTCACAGGCAGCTCAACGACACCTTCCGCCGGGACAGCGTCACCGGTGAATCCTACGAGGGGGGTGGACATTTTGTGCAACAACTGTCTAGACAAGCTCATCTTTTGGAAGGCCTCGTAAAACAAAATATCAGATGAGCTTCTACTATCCACAAGAACACGCCTTACATCATAGTTTGCCATAGTGAGGGAGATCACCATGGCGTCATCGTGGGGAGTCTGAACCCCCTTTACATCCTCATCAGAAAAGGTGATTACATTGCCGACCCTCTGCCTCTTTACGACGGCCGTCCCTGACGCTTCCGTCGAGCCCCCTGCGTTCCTCACGGGCCGAGAGCAGCCCCCAGTGATAGTGTGGATCACGCCCGCAACGGGTCGATTCTGCTCCCGAGGCTCCGGAGGAGCCGGGTCGGCCGGACGCGGGTCTGCGGGGGGACGTCGGTCGCTCACATATCGACCGAGACGCCCCCGACGGATAAGAGCCTCGATCTCGTCCCGAAGCTGGAAGCAGTCCTCTGTGTCGTGGCCGTGGTCTCGGTGGTACTCACAGTACGCCCGGGAGGGCCTCTTTCCAGGGATCCTTCGTATCTGTCTCGGGGCCGGGAGGTCCTCCCGCGCCTTGATCTCCATAAGGATCTGGGCCCGGGGAGTCAGGAGAGGGGTGTACCGGTTGAAACGTCGGGGCGGAGAACGAGGGCGTGGGGCGCCGTGGTTCTTCGCCGGCGATGGGCTTCTGTGCCGACGCTGGGGCGTCGGGCTCCTCCTCTGGCGTGCCTCTTTCCGCCTTTTCTTCCCAAGCTTTGGAGGGATCTCGGCAGCCTCCTTGCTCTGGTGGGCGGCCGCCTCCTCGGCGTCCGCATACTGGTTCGCCCGAGACAACAGCTCTGGGAAGCTCCGTGGCAGGCGTTTGTCCAGGGAGAAGGTGAGCCTGCCCTTCCGGAAGCCACGCTTCAGGGCTGAAAGAGCTACCTCCTGACTCAGGTTCCGGACCTCCAGCGTAGCCCTGTTGAAGCGGGTAAGATAATCCCGCAGGCTTTCTCCCTCGTTTTGCCGGACGTCAAAGAGGGAGTCGGAGACCAGTCGCCGCCGGCTACTGACGGCGAAATGAGTGATGAAGAGGCGAGTGAACTGGTCGAAAGACCGGATTGAGTCAGCCTCCAGCCCGGCGAACCACGCCCTCGCCGGGCCACGGAGGGTTGCCGGGAAGGCCTTGCAGAGAAGGGGATCTGATGCTCCGTGGAGGAGCATAAGGGTCCTGAAACTCTCGACGTGATCCCGCGGGTCTGCCGCCCCCGTCATAGGGCTCGATCGCCGGCATTTTGAACTCCGGAGGATTCGGGGTCCGCAGGATCCTCGAGGCAAGCGCCGGCTGGGAGGAGATCTCTAAGTCGGCGAAGGGATCTTTGGAATGGCCCTTCAGGACCTGGAGTTGTCGGTGGAGATCGTCCACCCGCCGGTCCAGGGAGCGCGACCGGTGGGTGGGAGACAAGGAGCGGCGAGTGGGGGACCGACTGGAGCGCGGGTTCCTCTTGGACTGGGGGGTCTGGGAACGCGCCCGGGCCCGCCTCTCGTACCCCGCGCAGCTCCGATGGGAAGGTCCCGGCAGAATAGACCGTGCTCGAGAATCCTCCTCGCGCCGGCACTCCTCCCCATGGGAGAGGAAGGAGCGCGGATTGAGGAGGACAGGCGAGCGCTCAGGGAGCAGTGGCTCCTGAGCCCGCTGCGGCGCCCGGGACATCGCACCCTGCAGATTCTGCACCGCCTCCGCGAGGGTGCGAACCTGCTGGGCTAGCTGGTCGAACTGGGCGGCTTCGACCGTCTGAATGGGCGGTGGGGTGGTGGAGTGTTGCTGAGAGTGTGTTGGAGATGCAGCGGCCTCCCGGCCGGAGGCGCGAGAGGCCCCGCGACCTGAAGCATTGGAAGCTCCACGACCACCTCGCCGTGCCATTACGATCGCTCTGAGATCCGGCCCTTCCTCTAGCGCCAACTGTTGCTAGTGGTCCAAACCGAGAACGATTGGCACAGCGGTGTGAACGGGGTTCCCTTTGAGTTGCTTTGGTTGCGCTCCGCCCTCCGCCGTGAAACCTGCAAGCAAGCCTCGCACCACCACCGGGGTAGTGGGGGCCCTCCGACGATCAAGTCAGAGGAGATCGAAGGAGAAGGAGAAGGAGAAGGTAGCAGGTGAGATGATACTCTGGAAGATATATCTTACCCTCCCCCTTCCCCCCCAGCCTCATATATATCAGGCTGGGGGGTTTTTCCGGGGATTCGTCATCGTGTGGCACGATGGGGCTGCCACTGACATGGCCGTTACAGGGCGTCGTGGGGCAGCGCTGGGTACAGCTATGGCAGGGCATAGTGGAGCTCCGCTTTGTACGGCTGTTACAGGGGATCGTGGGGCAGCGCCGGATACGGCCGTTGCAGGGAATAGTGGAGCAGGGGGCCACGGCGTGCCTCAGAGGAACAGTCTGTTGTTGTCGAGAGATTGCCGACTCGGGGTCGGATTGCTGGATCAAGGGGCAACCGACTCGGGGTCGGGCTGCGGAGCCGAAGATATCCGACCCGAGGTCGGAATGCTGGATCAAGGGGCAGCCGACTCGGGGTCGGGCTGCGGAGCCGAAGATATCCGACCCGAGGTCGGATTGCTGGATCAAGGGGCAGCCGACTCGGGGTCGGGCTGCGGAGCCGAAGATATCCGACCCGAGGTCGGATTGCTGGATTAAGGGGCAGCCGACTCGGGGTCGGGCTGCGGAGCCGAAGATATCCGACCCGAGGTCGGATTGCTGGATCAAGGGGCAGCCGTAGTCTTCCTGAGCGCGCGTGCCGGTCACGTGGGGCATGGTGGCTAAGTTCCCCCGTAACAACATGTAAGTAAGACTTCATAAGATTTCTCTTTGTAGGTCAATTCAGTGAACTCATTCCTCTAATGAGCACCCACATCTTTGTATTAGTGTCTCCACACAAATGATTGTGAGATCAATCATCCTCTGCATCGAGCATACATAAGACATGCCAGTCTTTCCGGTAATCATTGATCTCCGACTCAATGTACCAATGACTGGAAATATTTAAGATTAGGATTTTAGGATTTTAAGTCTCACTAGTATGATCTCGTCATAGTCTTAAAACCAGTGCCCTAATCTAAGGAGTTTATCATAAATATAATCAACAGCATATGATAAAACATAACGCCTTTATTTATATTTAAATGTCATGTATATGATTTGGACAAATCAAAAGAAAAACCTTTCGCAATACATATTGCGATTGGCTTGTAGGGCATCTACTCTTTCAATCTCCCACTTGCACTAAAGCCAATCGCTCTTATATTTTATCCCCATACAATCGAGGTGGCGATCGAACTGCTGTTGTGGTAGAGCTTTAGTGAACGGGTCTGCTAAGTTATTCTTTGTGTCTACTCGTTCAATGACTATGTCTTGTCTCTCGACGATCTCTCGAACGAGGTGGAAGCGTCTTAGAATGTGCTTGAATTTGTGATGAGATCTTGGTTCCTTTGCTTGAGCAACAGCTCCAGTGTTGTCACAATAAACTGAAACTGGTCCAGCAATCTCAGAAACTACTCCCAACTTAGCGATGAACTTCTTCATCCAGACAGCTTCCTTAGCGGCTTCACTTACAGCGATGTATTCTGCCTCAGTAGTTGAGTCAGCTACAGTTTGCTGCTTGGAACTCTTCCAGCTCACTGCACCACCATTTAGGGTAAAGACATACCCTGAAGTGGACTTGCTATCATCTGGATCTGATTGAAAACTAGAATCAGAAAATCCTTCTAGTTTCAACTCAGATCCTCCATAAACTAGAAAAATATCTTTAGTCCTTCTTAAGTACTTAAGAATATTTTTCACAGCTATCCAATGATTTTCTCCTGGATCAGCCTGGAATCTGCTTGTTATGCCTAAGGCATAAGCAACATCAGGCCTAGTACATAGCATAGCATACATAATTGATCCTACTGCCGAAGCATAGGGAATAGAATTCATTCTATTCCTCTCTTCAGATGTCTTAGAAGACATCTTCTTAGAGAGACGTATGCAATGACTCATAGGTAAGTAACCTCTTTTACTTCCTTCCATGCTGAATCTTTTTAGCACACGATCTATGTACTTAGACTGGGACAAGCCTAGCATCCTTTTAGATCTATCCCTATAGATCTTTATACCAAGTATATAGGATGCTTCTCCCAAGTCTTTCATGGAAAAGCTTTTTGATAGCCAAGTCTTGACCGATTGTAACATTGGAATATCATTTCCAATGATTAGTATGTCATCTACATACAATATTAAGAAGACAACGGCACTCCCACTAGTCTTCTTGTACACACATGGTTCATCCACATTTTTGATAAAACCAAACTCTTTGACTGTTGTATCAAAACGGATGTTCCAACTCCTTGATGCTTGCTTTAATCCATAAATGGATCTCTTAAGCTTGCATACTTGATTTGCTCTCCCACTTGAGACAAATCCTTCTGGCTGTGTCATGTAAACCT
Organism: Phoenix dactylifera; assembly: GCF_009389715.1. Taxonomy (NCBI): domain Eukaryota; kingdom Viridiplantae; phylum Streptophyta; class Magnoliopsida; order Arecales; family Arecaceae; genus Phoenix; species Phoenix dactylifera. The sequence continues at coordinate 1,236,632 of NW_024067688.1, forward strand.
CTTCCTCAAGATAACCATTAAGGAAGGCGGTTTTGACATCCATCTGCCAAATTTCATAATCATAGTATGCAGCTATTGCAAGCAAAATCCGAATAGATTTAAGCATGGCAACTGGTGAAAAAGTTTCATCATAGTCAATTCCTTGCTTTTGCCTGAAACCTTTTGCCACCAATCTAGCCTTGTAGGTTTCTACTTGGCCATCTGCTCCAATCTTCTTCTTATAGACCCATTTGCAACCTATAGGGTTAACACCTTCTGGTGCATCAACCAAAGTCCATACTTGGTTGGTATACATAGAGTCTATTTCGGATTTCATAGCTTTCTAACCATTTGTTAGAGTCATTACTCATGATAGCTTCCGAATAGGTCAGAGGATCATCATTTTCGATGATGTGGGCTTCATCATTCTCAATGATAAACCCATACCTCTTAGGTGCATTTCGCACTCTATCTGACCTTTGGAGAGGAGATGTGTGTTGTGGTTGTACTTCATCAATGGGTACATCTGGTTGAAGAATTTCTTGTGTTTCTATTTGTAGGTCTTGAACTTCATTAAGTTCAATTCTTCTTTCACTGCCCTTTTCTAAGATAAACTCTTTTTCTAAGAAAGTGGCATGCCTACTAACAAATACCTTTTGTTCAGTAGGGTGATAGAAGAGATATCCAATACTTTCTTTTGGAATAACCTATAAATGTACATTTATCTGATCTAGCACTTAGCTTATGTCCAAAATTTCTTTTGACATATGCTTGGCAGCCCCATATTTTAAAATATTTAAGATTGGGCTTTCTACTCTCCATATCTCATATGGAGTACTAGATACAGATTTTGAAGGTATCCTGTTTAGCACATATGTAGCAGTTTCTAAGGCATAACTCCAGAAGGAAATAGGAAGATCTGTAAAGCACATCATGGACCTTACCATATCTAATAGAGTACGATTCCTCCATTCAGCTACACCATTTAGTTGTGGCGTATACGGAGGTGTCCATTCAGAGAGAATGCCCTTTTCTTTAAGATGATTTAAAAATTCACTAGAAAGGTATTCACCTCCTCGATCAGATCGAAGGATTTTAATACACTTTCCGGTTTGGTTTTTCAACCATACTTTGATACTCTTTAAACTTATCAAAGGCTTCATATTTATGTTTCATAAGATACACAAATCCGAACCTTGATAATCATCAGTGAATATGATGAAGTAAGAGTATCCACCTCTAGCTGGAGTTGTCATAGGACCACATACATCTGTATGTATAAGTCCTAATAACCTCACTTGCCCTTTCTCCATGTCCAGTGAATGGAGACTTGGTCATTTTTCCCATAAGATAAGATTCACAAGTTCCTAATGATTCATAATCATAAGGATCAAAGAACTCTTCTTTGTATAACTTGTTGATTCTTGATTCACTTATGTGACCAAGTCGGCAATGCCAAAGGAGGGTATTATTCACTTCCTCTCTCTTTCTTTTATTGCTTTTATTAATATGAAAGATATTGTCATTAAGTAATAAAACTAGAAGACCATTTTCCATAATGCCATTGCAAAGATGCTTATTAGAAAAATAAATAGAGCAACCATTGCCCTTTCCATTAATTTCAAAACCTTTCTTTAACAACAAAGGAATGGAAATTACATTTCTAATAATTTTGGGCATATAATAACAATCTTCTAACTGTAGGAGCTTTTCCAAAGGCAATTCCAAGTTGTAGGTTCCAACAGCTTCAGCCTGGATGGACTCTCCTCCAGCGCCATACAGCTCGAAGTCACCTTTCTTCAAAATTTTAATTTTCTGTAGTCCATGCAAAGATTTGCAAATGTGAAAACCACAGCCGATATCCAATACCATGAATTTGAATTTGAAGAACTTAATGACAAGTTGGCATGTAACATAAAACATACCTTTTGATGCAACTCTTGCATCGGTCTTCAATACTTGCAAGAAAACTCTTGCAATTCCTTTTCCAGTGGCCAGCTTTGCCGCAATAAAATAGGTACTTGATCCGGAGTTTTTCTTTCTTTTTTCTTTTTGATGCTACTCTTGGGGTTCAATCGTTTCTTAGAACCCTTATTTCCCGATTTCCTCATAGAGGTGCTATTTATAAGAAGGAGTGGACCTTTATCCTTCTTAATATGCCCTTCAGCTGTTTTGAGCATATTTAACAGCTCGGGCAGGGAGGTGTTCAGCTTGTTCATGTGAAAGTTCACAACAAACTGAGAGAATGAATCAGGCAGTGATTGCAGGATCAAATCCTGACTGAGCTCACTATCATAGCAAACCTAATTGACTTAATCTGGTGATCAAGTCTATAACCATAAGAACATGGTTTTGCACTGGAGTTCCTTCATTCATTCTAGCACGGAACAACTGCTTAGATATCTCATACCTAGCAGTCCTGCTTTGTTCTCCATACACTCTTTTTAAATTGAGAAGTATGGATTGAGTGTCCATGCCTTCATGTTGCCTCTGTAATTCATTGTTCATAGAGGCAAGTATGATACATTTGACAGTCACACTATCATTTTTCCACATCTTATGTGTGGCAACCTCCTCTTCTGTAGCATCATCCCCTAGATCTCCAAGATCAGGGGTTTCAAGTATATAGAAAATTTTCTCCTGAGTGAGTACTATCTTTAAGTTCCTCAACCAGATAGTTTGGTCCGGTCAACTTGTTGGCATCTAAGATGCCTCTTAGTGAAAGTGAAGAAGCCATTTAATAATTCTACATATGCAAGAACAAAACTAATATAAGCAGACCAATCATGATGACATGTTTGCAACTAGATAAGGACTTTAATCTAATTTGTCTCCTCCTATTTTTATCGAATATCATAGCCCTTCCCTATGATAAACGTGAAAATATAATTTTTCTTAGTAGGGTTGAGATCCTAATTCATCATAAAAAGCCTTGTGTTTACACAACAAACTCTTATGAGTTCAAAGGTAGGAAACTCTTTCCAATTGCATCTCATGCAATTCTCAACTTTATCTTGTCCTCTTAAAATACTTATTGCCTTGTGTTAGCACAACAAACAATAATATTTTAGTTAAGTCAAACCCTTCATTTCCATATAGTCATATTCGAATAATATTGCCCTTGTGGTTGCACAACAAGGCAATATATTAAAATATGCCATAAGCATCTTAATGCACCAAGACAGTATAACATCAGTCCCCATTGCAAGTCTTGTGTTGGCACAACAAACTAGCATGGATCTTGACATAATAATATCGAGGCATGAAGGAAGGCTATCAATAGTGTTATATCAATATTAAGCTTATCCATAATAGGCAATCAAACAATTGGCCAGGTAAACAGGTGGGAGGCTCCCCTTACTCAGAGAGTAGGTCCTAATTAAGTAACCACCTTTAGTGCTTTCCTTAGACACCAATTAGATTAATTGTTTTAGAATGGGTTAGCTCAAAGTTTTTTCAAACTATGACTTAATATAATTTTTATTGAGGGCTTACTAGTCTCTAGCACATTCTTTAATTGTAACATACATTTAACATGTCTAAAATAAACTATTATGCATCATGGCTATCTCATAGCATGTATAAATCATAAGCAATTAATTAACATGCTTCAACATATTTTCATATGGAAAATTTCATATCATGATATTTTATTACATAACATATCATATATTAATCATACATTTCAGCATTTCTCTAAGCATATGACATTTACTATCTCATAGTAAAATTAATAATCATACATCATACATAATTATTTGATTGAACCAATTAAGGATGGCTCTGATACACTGGAGGGTTTTAGCATGTTATAATGCGCAGCGGAAGCTAGGAATTTTAAAAATTTCTTAATAAAGTCCCTATGCATGAAACCCTTTTAGCCTAGATCACCTTAATGATTACATCAAATGATATAAAATAAATGCAGAATTAGTAGAATACTTAAACGCTAATCCAAAGTGTACAATCTCCACGAGGCGTCCAAGTGTCCGCCCTCCAATGGTGATCCACACGAAACTTGATCAAGACTTTAGCTCCAAAGACTTTTGATCCTTAATAAAGAATTCTTCTAAAGAACTCTAATGGCTTGCTTTCCTTCCTTTCTATTTTCCTTTAGCCTTCTAAAATCACTTCTAATCCTTTTGTCCTAAAGAAGACCACCTTGTCTTGGCTTAGGACACACTAGAACAATGCTAGAAAGAAAAAAAACTAATGTAAGAAAGAAAGAAAAGAGGAGTGGGGTGGAATTGGAATGATGAAACCCATGGAGTGCTAACCTATTTATAATAGGTGTAGGGATGCATCTCCAAGGGATGCATCCCATCCATACATCCTCTCATGAAAGGGCATCATCTAAAGGGCCATATCAAATAAGAGGAGGTGCAGATCAAGTGAGGAGGTGTATCAAATGATATGTCCTTTCATGTGGTGCCATATTTTGACCAAGTCAACATCACATGCTAATCACATGTCCATCACGCCTCACCTCTTGATCTTTCATGATGATGATCCAAGGGCTCCAATGCAAGGCGCCATTCACTTGACCCATTATGTCTTCATCCAATGGTGGGATTAAGATCCAATGGTCAATTATGGTAGCCATCCTCTAACCCAATCCAATTGGGTTAAACCAACTCTCCATTATGTCTTCATCCAACGGTAGATCAAGATCTAACGGTCTGAATGATTTATTAAATCTAATTTAGACTCAAACCAAGCCAATTAGGTTGCCAACTCTTGGCTAACCCATATTAGAATATGATCTAATCAAATTAGATCAATTAAGAATCAGATTCGAATCCAATTCGAATCAGATTCAAATCCAATTCGAATTAGGAGCTAAGGTTTGCAACACCTGCTAGGATGTTTATCTTGCAAACATGATCTAATCCAATTAGACCCTTGATAAGTTTTCTTGTGTGTGACCCAACTTGATTAGAACTCTTCTAATCGATTTAAATCCAAACTGCGCGAACCCAAACTTAACAATTAGAATCCTTTCTAATTAGTGATCGAATTAAACTCTTTAATTTGATCAAACCTATAAAACAAGATTGACGTCTAGCAACGTGTCATGTCTACCCGAAAAATATGGAGTTTGGTGGAAATACCAAAAATACCCTTCAGTGGCAAGTTACCATGCAATTCAATCCTTTAATCAAACTGTATCCCAAATATGTATATGAGTATGAATATATGTCAAACTCAATTTCATATTCATATTTTTCTTAATCTTTTAATGATAATTCAAATAATGAAATATTAGAAACTCTTTCTAATTTTCATTCTGCTTTGATCAAAGGCTTCCTGAATTATCATATGATTAGAATAAATAGGATACTATCTTCTCTTACTAGAAGTGATTAATTCCTTGTTGACCTACTCATAATCTTCGTACACAATTCACCATATCCAAAAGACCTCGTACATAACTTATTGTCATGAATGAGTGTAAACCAAAATATGGGTTCATGTGCACAAGATACCATGGTGATCTCAGGTCATAGGATCAGTTGCACAACTCCCACTAAGAGAATCATCTTTTGACATGTAAGTAAAACTTCATAAGATTTCTCTTTGTAGGTCAATTCAGTGAACTCATTCCTCTAATGAGCACCCACATCTTTGTATTAGTGTCTCCACACAAATGATTGGGAGATCAATCATCCTCTGCATCGAGCATACATACGACATGCCAGTCTTTCCGGTAATCATTGATCCCCGACTCGATGTACCAATGACTGGGAATATTTAAGATTAGGATTTTAGGATTTTAAGTCTCACTAGTATGATCTCATCATAGTCTTAAAACCATTGCCCTAATCTAAGGAGTTTATCATAAATATAATCAACAGCATATGATAAAACATAACGCCTTTATTCATATTTAAATGTCATGTACATGATTTGGACAAATCAAAAGAAAAAACCTTTCGCAATACATATTGCGATTGGCTTGTAGGGCATCTACTCTTTCAATCTCCCACTTGCACTAAAGCCAATCGGTCTTATATTTTATCCCCATACAATCGAGGTGGCGATCGAACTGCTGTTGTGGTAAAGCTTTAGTGAACGAGTCTGCTAAGTTGTTCTTTGTGTCTACTCGTTCAATGACTATGTCTTGTCTCTCGACGATCTCTCGAACGAGGTGGAAGCATCTTAGAATGTGCTTGGATTTGTGATGAGATCTTGGTTCCTTTGCTTGAGCAACAGCTCCAGTGTTGTCACAATAAACTGAAACTGGTCCAGCAATCTCAGGAACTACTCCCAACTCAGCGATGAACTTCTTTATCCAGACAGCTTTCTTAGCGGCTTCACTTACAGCGATGTATTCTGCCTCAGTAGTTGAGTCAGCTACAGTTTGCTGCTTGGAACTCTTCCAGCTCACTGCACCACCATTTAGGATAAAGACATACCCTGAAGTGGACTTGCTATCATCTGGATCTGATTGAAAACTAGAATCAGAAAATCCTTCTAGTTTCAACTCAGATCCTCCATAAACTAGAAAAATATCTTTAGTCCTTTTTAAGTACTTAAGAATATTTTTCACAGCTATCCAATAATTTTCTCCTAGATCAGCCTGGAATCTGCTTGTTATGCCTAAGGCATAAGCAACATCAGGCCTAGTACATAGCATAGCATACATAATTGATCCTACTGCTGAAGCATAGGGAATAGAATTCATTCTATTCCTCTCTTCAGATGTCTTAGGAGACATCTTCTTAGAGAGACGTATGCCATGACTCATAGGTAAGTAACCTCTTTTACTTCCTTCCATGCTGAATCTTTTCAGCACACGATCTATGTACTTAGAATGGGACAAGCCTAGCATCCTTTTAGATCTATCCCTATAGATCTTTATACCAAGTATATAGGATGCTTCTCCCAAGTCTTTCATGGAAAAGCTTTTTGATAGCCAAGTCTTGACCGATTGTAACATTGGAATATCATTTCCAATGATTAGTATGTCATTTACATACAATATTAAGAAGACAACGGCACTCCCACTAGTCTTCTTGTACACACATGGTTCATCCACATTTTTGATAAAACCAAACTCTTTGACTGTTGTATCAAAACGGATGTTCCAACTCCTCGATGCTTGCTTTAATCCATAAATGGATCTCTTAAGCTTGCATACTTGATTTGCTATCCCACTTGAGACAAATCCTTCTGGCTATGTCATGTATACCTCTTCCTCAAAATAACCATTAAGGAAGGCGGTTTTGATATCCATCTACCAAATTTCATAATCATAGTATGCAGCTATTGCAAGCAAAATCCGAATAGATTTAAGCATGGCAACTGGTGAAAAAGTTTCATCATAGTCAATTCCTTGCTTTTGCCTGAAACCTTTTGCCACCAATCTAGCCTTGTAGGTTTCTACTTGGCCATCTGCTCCAATCTTCTTCTTATAGACCCATTTGCAACCTATAGGGCTTACACCTTCTGGTGCATCAATCAAAGTCCATACTTGGTTGGTATACATAGAGTCTATTTCGGATTTCATAGCTTCTAACCATTTGTTAGAGTCATTACTCATGATAGCTTCCGAATAGGTCAGAGGATCATCATTTTCGACGAAGTGGGCTTCATCATTCTCAATGATAAACCCATACCTCTTAGGTGCATTTCGCACTCTATCTGACCTTTGGAAAGGAGATGTGTGTTGTGGTTGTACTTCATCAATGGGTACATTTGGTTGAAGAATTTCTTGTGTTTCTATTTGTAGGTCTTGAACTTCATTAAGTTCAATTCTTCTTTCACTGCCCTTTTCTAAGATAAACTCTTTTACTAAGAAAGTGGCATGCCTACTAACAAATATCTTTTGTTCAGTAGGATGATAGAAGAGATATCCAATACTTTTTTTGGAATAACCTATAAATGTACATTTATCTGATCTAGCACTTAGCTTATGTCCAAAATTTCTTTTGACATATGCTTGGCAGCCCCATATTTTAAAATATTTAAGATTGGGCTTTCTACCTCTCCATATCTCATATGGAGTACTAGATACAGATTTTGAAGGTATCCTGTTTAGCACATATGTAGCAGTTTCTAAGGCATAACCCCAGAAGGAAATAGGAAGATCTGTAAAGCACATCATGGACCTTACCATATCTAATAGAGTACGATTCCTCCGTTCAGCTATACCATTTAGTTGTGGCGTATACGGAGGTGTCCATTCAGAGAGAATACCCTTTTCTTTAAGATGATTTAAAAATTCACTAGAAAGGTATTCACCTCCTCGATCAGATCGAAGGATTTTAATACACTTTTCGGTTTGTTTTTCAACCATGACTTTGATACTCTTTAAACTTATCAAAGGCTTCGGAATTATGTTTCATAAGATACACAAATCCGAATCCTTGATAAATCATCAGTGAATGTGATGAAGTAAGAGTATCCACCTCTAGCTGGAGTTGTCATAGGACCACATACATCTGTATGTATAAGTCCTAATAACTCACTTGCCCTTTCTCCATGTCCAGTGAATGGAGACTTGGTCATTTTTTTCCCATAAGATAAGATTCACTAGTTCCTAATGATTCATAATCATAAGGATCAAAGAACTCTTCTTTGTATAACTTGTTGATTCTTGATTCACTTATGTGACCAAGTCGGCAATGCCAAAGGAGGGTATTATTTCACTTCCTCTCTCTTTCTTTTATTGCTTTTATTAATATGAAAGACATTGTCATTAAGTGATAAAACTAGAAGACCATTTTTCATAATGCCATTGCAAAGATGCTTATTAGAAAAATAAATAGAGCAACCATTGCCCTTTCCATAATTTTCAAAACCTTTCTTAACAACAAAGGAATGGAAATTACATTTCTAATAATTTTGGGCATATAATAACAATCTTCTAATTGTAGGAGCTTTTCCGAAGGCAATTCCAAGTTGTAGGTTCCAACAGCTTCAGCCTGGATGGACTCTCCTCTAGCGCCATACAGCTCGAAGTCATCTTTCTTCAAAATTTTAATTTTCTGTAGTCCATGCAAAGATTTGCAAATGTGAAAACCACAACCGGTATCCAATACCCATGAATTTGAATTTGAAGAACTTAATGACAAGTTGGCATGTAACATAAACATACCTTTTGATGCAACTCTTGCATCGGTCTTCATACTTGCAAGAAAACTCTTGCAATTCCTTTTCCAGTAGCCAGCTTTGCCGCAATGAAAACAGGTACTTGATCCGGAGTTTTTCTTTTCTTTTTTCTTTTTGATGCTACTCTTGGGGTTCAATTATTTCTTAGAACCCTTATTTCCCAATTTCCTCATAGAGGTGCTATTTATAAGGAGGAGTGGACCTTTATCCTTCTTAATATGCCCTTCAGCTGTTTTGAGCATATTTAACAGCTCGGGTAGGGAGGTGTTCAGCTTGTTCTGAAAGTTCACAACAAACTAAGAGAATGAATCAGGCAGTGATTGCAGGATCAAATCCTGACTGAGCTCACTATCCATAGTGATGACCCAAAGATTGAGTTAAAGATTGATTTTGATGATCACAAAACCTTGAAGTATAATTACTAATGTTTGTGTTGCAAGAAGAAAGATAATTTAGAGTCGACTCTGGCACTCTAGAATTTCAAGAAACAGTGCTCGAGTCGACTCCGATACTCTACGAGTCGACTCCGACTGAGAACAAACAAAAAAATAGAAAGTTGATTTTCAGCGCTACAGTGATCTCGAGTCGACTCCAACTTCAGTGCTACAGTGCGGAGCCGACTCCCAGCTACAGTGCCGACAGACTACTATTCACAAGTGACTCCTGTTTCAGCCGAGTCGACTCCTACTTCAGCCGAGTCGACTCCAGCACGCTGGGAGGCATAACAGCTAGTTTTTTCTTGATTCCAACGGCTCCATTTTTGTCTCTAACGGCTAGATTTTTGTTTCCACTCCCTCTAAAGCTATAAAATCAAGAGGAGAGCTAGGAAAGAGGGTATGGAAGTGGGAGAGAATATTTAGGGAAAAGATTTCAAAGAGATTACACGGGAAATCTTCCATAAGCACAAAAGGGCCATTCAAAGTAAAATAGAGAGAAGAAGAGCATCCAAGTGAATCCCAAAGCTTCCTCTCCATCCGTGTGCTGCCTCGGTGATCCTCTACTTCGTGCAAAATCAGAAGAGGGTCAAGTAAAGAAGAAGCCGTGTTCCTCCATCTACAAATTTGTTTGAGGGCTTCTTCCCTTTACTTTACTTGTTTATATTTGCTATATTCGCTTATTTGAGAAGCTTGTACTTGATTTAAACTCTTGCTCTAAATATCTTGTAACTTGATTCAATCAAGGGATTGAATCAAGGGGTTAAGGTTTGTTGGTGAGCCAAAGGAAAAAACCAACGTTGTAAGGTTGTGGTTGGTGAGCCTTTGGGAAAACCAACTGGGTTGATTGTGAACCCGGAAAACAATCGTTGTAAGGTTGTGGTTGGTGAGCCTTTGGGAAAACCAACTGGGTTGGATTGTGAGCCCGTGAAAACAATCGGTTGGTTCTAGTCGGTGAGCCTGTGAAAACCGACCGAGTTCGTTGTGATCTCGCAAAACAACAAGTTGGGTTGTGAGCTTGTAAAACAACCGACTGTAATCTGAGGGATTATAGTGAAATTCCCAAGAGGTCTTGGGGAGTGGATGTAGGTGCTGGGGTGCACGAACCACTATATATCTTTGTGTTTGTGATGCCTTATTTCTTGCATTTCATGCCTTACATATATACTTGACTGTGTAATATCTCTAGCTTTATTTCCTAATTGAGTATAAGAGATTGTTTAAAACTTTCTTAGCTTTCACTCTATTCTTACAATTTACATAGATTAAATTGATCATACAACTATAAGTTAATTTAGGATCAATTGCGTTCTAAAGCCATAGTATAATTGCTCTAGCTTAGTTTGTCACTGCATTACTTATAATTACCTAGAGCTTAAGTAAGTAACATCTTATCATTCCCGCTACATTCAATTTAAAGTAAAAATTAGGAAACACAATTTTTAGAAAACCCAATTCACCCCCCCTCTTGGGTTGTCATCTTGGGCAACAAGTGGTATCAGAGCAGGTGCTCATTAATTATCTTACGATCAGAGCCAAAGATTGACAACCAAATAGATAGTTTTCTAGAGGGACAGTTTTGATAGACCTCCACTGTTTAATGGCATAAACTACACATATTGGAAAGCACGCATGCGCATTTTTATTCAATCACAAAACTATTATTTATGGAAAATCATAATAAATGACCTTCACACACTCTCTCAAACTATTAATGAAAAGGACTTAGCACAATTGAATGCTAATGCTATGAACATATTATATTGTGCTATTCATGAAACGAAGTTTAATAAATTTCTGCATGCTTATCTGCTAAGGAGATCTGGGATACTTTAGAAAATATTTATGATAAATCTCAGATTAGCTCACATGTGCTTCAATTACATACTAACAATGAGACTGCAGAATCTCCCACCTCAGCCGAGTCGACTCCCAGGTTGTCCGAGTCGACTCCTAGAGAAAAACAGAGACTTAGTTTTGGAGATCCTGTGAACGAGTCGACTCCAAGTATTTCAGAGTCGACCCTTAAGTTAACCGAGTCGACTCCGACAAGGCCCGAGTCGACTCCGAGGCAGAACAGTTCAAAAGACAGAGAATCATCTTTTAGGCCTCTGAGAACGAGACGTCTCCCGAAGATCTCGAGTCGACTCTCAAGTCAGTCGAGTCGACTCCAAGTAAACCCGAGTCGACTCGAGGAAGAAAGAACAACAAAAAATTCAAAAGCTTCCTAAAGACAAAGAAGAAGAGGAAGCAAGAAGAAAGAAAGAAAGAGATAAAAAGGAAGAAAGTTTTGACCAAGGAAGAGTCAAGCAAGGAAATGAAAGCTAGGAGCAACAATGATGATATTAGCTCCAAAGAACTACAAGAGGTAACTAACTTTTGCTTTATGGCACAAGAAGATAAGGTAAAATCTGAATCTACTTTTACATCAAATAATTTTCAAGAAGAATTTTCTTTTGATGAACTTTTAAATGCTTTTCATGATTTGTATGGTGAATGTAGAAAATTAGCTATGAAAAATAAAAATCTTAAAAAGCTAAATTTGCAAATTTCAAAAGAAAGAAATTCTATTGCTGAAATACAAGACAAACTAAATTCTGAAAATAAAAGCTTAAGGTTAAATTCAGAAGAATTGATTCAGAAAAATCATAGCTTAATCAAAACAAACCAAAACTTGAGTGAAGAAGTTGACCAACTGAAATCTCTTATTAACAAGTTCACTGTAAGTTCAGAAAGATTAAAAATGATGTTTGAAAGCCAACATGCTGATTTTGATAAATCAAAATTTGGCTTAACTCCTTCACTTAGCAATGAATCCCAAAAGAAAAAGGTTTTAAATTTGTCAAGCAAATCATCAAAAAGGATAACGTATTTCAAACATCAAAAGAATGGACATAACAACCTTACCTATAGTTCTAGTACAATTAAATCAAATGGAAAAGTTATTACTATTAAACAGATTTGGGTTCCAAAAGGAACCATATGTCCTAACTCTCAAGGACCCAAGCAAGCTTGGGTACCCAAAATGAAATTATGAGGATGTAGACATAGGTGTGCCAAGATACCCATGGAACAAATAGAACTTTCATACAAATGGGTGCTCTAGACACACGTCAAAAATGAAACTTAAAATATACTTATGAAAAGTAATTTTAAATAAAAAAAATAATAATAATGAAATCAGTAATCCTTGCATCTCATCATTATTTTTGCTTTAGTATTTGATTAAAATTTGAATTGCAAGTATTGATCAATTTTGTGATATAAAAAATACTTTTGGAAATATAATCAAATCACTTCATTTTATAGTATGCTTTACTCACTATTGGATAAGTTGCTAAATGATTAATCAATTTATTAAGAATAACTCTATGAATTCTCTATATGCTTGATTGAGAGTTTTTATCCATGGCATTATTGTTTATTGATCATAGATATGATAATGTGTACTTGGTATGCTTTTGAATATATGCACTATGAATACCAAGATTAAAGAAACCATCTTTGGCATATAAAATCAACTCATGCTAGTATGTACTTAATCTCAAAAGACCTTGCCATTGCCTTACTTAGATTATCTTCTGAAAGGTCAAAGTTTGCTATGCATGTTAACTAAGGAAACAAACAAGAATCAATTTCTAAATCTAAAGATGTTGTTTCCATCACTAAGTTTTCAAAAGCTTACATTGGATTTGTTCTTGGCAAATAAAATTGAAATATTTTCTGTATTTGCTAAATCTTGTAAAAGTGTTTCAAATGATAAAGGTTTCCAAACTGTGAAGGTATCATGGCACAGTGTTGAAAACCAAAATCCTGATAAAGTTTATACAGAAATTAATTATTTCAGCACCAAGGACACCTTAAGTAAAATAGGGTTAATAGAATTCTTGAAGAAATGAAAAAGACAATTGTGTATGATAGTCATCTACTTAAATAATTTTTAAAAGCTATCATCACTGCTTGTCATACATATGATTTCTATTAGATCTATTTTTTGATGAAAACTCCTTTTGATCTTCTGAAAAATGGAAAATGAACCATTGCATATCTTTCATATTTTTCAGTCATACACGTTATGCTTGATATGTTCTTTTGAAAATAATGCCAAATCTGATAAAGATACTTCTATCTTTGGATATCATTCATCAAGCAATGCATATAGAATATTCAATGAAAAGATCCTAGTTGTAGAAATATCAATTCATTTATTTTTATGAGACTAATGATCTTTCATCAAGTCATAAAATCAGATATATGTGTATATGTTAATCTTTTTGCTTGCATATAACAATCTAAAACTAAAACACCTTAAGAAGAATGAGCAAGATTATAATTGGTCAAGTTAAACTAAATCATTTTTTAAAAGAGAGAGAATTTGAAATCTTGCCGATAAAATCGGAAAACTTGTTAATAATTAGAACCAAATTGATTTTCAGAAATGCACTTAATGAAGAAAAATTGGTGACTACTAAAAGATTCAATCAAGAAAAGATGAATTAGATCTTGATGAAATCCTTGCATGATTAGAAGTAAAGATCACCATTATCATTTGCTTGCTTCATGAGCTTTATATTCTGTCAAATGAATGTGTAGAATGCACTCCTATGTGGTTATTTCATTAAAAAGGAGATCTATGTTAAATAACCACCATATTTGAAAACACTCATTACAAATATGTTAAAGCAATATATAATTTGAACAAGCATCAAAGCATGATATAAAAGCTTAAGTAACCTTTTTGATAGAAAGTAATAGTGATAAATCTATACATCAAAAAGAAGAATTTGTGATATCTTATTTGCTCAAAGTATGCATTGATGACATCATTTTTGGTTCTACTAATGAAGAGTTATATGAAGATTTACTTAGCTCATGTAAGGTGAGTTTGAAATATGTATGATGAATGAATTAACATCTTCTCTCAAACTCCAAATTAAGACAAACAAGAAAGGGATCTTCATTGACCAAAGTTAGTCCACAAGAAAACTCTTATAGAAGATTGGCATGAAGAAGGTATGTCTATGACCCCATCTTGTAGAATTTGAAAAGGATGAGCAAAGTAGATCTATTGTTTTAAAGCAGTATTGAAGCATGATAGAATAATTATTTTATCATACAGCTAGTAGACCAGATTGTATGCTCATTATGTGACCTTGTGCAAGACTTCAATCTAACTTTAATGAATCATATTTTATTGATAACAAATAAATCATAATCAGAATTTTGATAGAAACAACTGTTTAAGATAAAGTTGATTAAAACTTAGCTAACATGTCTTATTAATAATTATCTTAAGCAAATAGAATCTAAGCTCAATTGATTCTGAAAATAAAAAAATGATTTGACCTTGATAAATCTTCCTATTGCTTCACATGCTTGTCTTTGAACCTTCTTGGTTAATAAAACTATCTCTTAAGTTCAAGTGACATGTGTTTGCTTATATTTGGCAATCTCTTGAGTAAAATGACTCAACATTCAATTGTTGTCATATCTTACGATTGAGTCACCTAGTTAAGAAATATGCTATATGAATGTTTTGTATCTTGAAGAAACTAATGACTTTTCTTCAAGAAAGAAAAGAATTTTGTTAATAATGCAGGATCCTTGAGCAAGAAAATGAGAGATTTCAACTTGAAGGATATCTCCATGTAAGATACAATAAACATTCACCTGCAAACAAGAGAGAGGACCTTCTTCAGCCAAAAGTTCATACATAAGAAATCTAGTAGGTATCTGACTTGAAGAATGCAGAATGAATCGGTAATTTTAGAGACCTCTCTCATAAATTAGCTAAGCAAAGTCAATAACTTAAATCTTATTGTGGCATGATTAAAATCTTTAAATATTAATTTCTAGATATCATGTCTATATATGCATTAATTGACTTATGCTTTTAGAAATTGTTTCATGGTTTGCTCAAACTAAAATATTTCTTTGCCTATATCATAACCATGAAATACACAAGTATATGCATAAAATTTTGATTTAAAATAACTTGTGAGAAATTATGAATCCTTGAGCACAATGAAAATGTTGTTTGCATGATATACATCTATATGATACATAAGATTATTTCTTTATTCTGCTCTTTCATGTAAATTACTTGAGAATAACAAAAAGAGAGAGATAAAGAAAAGAAAATGGATATTATTCAAGAGATGAAAAATCTAAGCAAAGGCAAGTACTCCAATCTTAAGGAAAAGCAAAACAAGCATAATATATTCGGCACATTTGGAAGGAATAAAATCCATAATTAATTACACTTAAACAGGGAGAGTTTGAAGTGAACATTTTAACCTTTCTATATTGCTCATCATAGGGATGGTGCAATGGGGAGGCTAGTGGTAGTACCCGGCACTATTTGACCCAACTATTCGGTGTAGGGCATATTAGGGACGGCACAAGAGGGAGGCTAGTGGTAGTACCTCGTGCCCTTCCCAACTCCACCGGATAGGGAGCAAATAGAGTATAGAGCATAAGAAAGTAAAAATGAAAGATAAAGTTAATGAAAGTATATAAGAAGAATCAAGTCATTTTTTTAAAATCACTTGAAAACACAATTTAAGGATGAAATCAATGCAAGATTATATTTAAATAGGGGGAGTTTATTTGAAAAGAATTGATTTTGATCCTTGACATGCTTGTTCTTATTATTTTAATGCATGACTTAACACATAATATATTTTGCATGTGGCATGATGTCTTGAATTATGGGTTCTCAATATTTTGTAATGCTTCATGCTTGGATAATTTGATTGAATGTTTGGAATACTACATAAAATTTTTTTTTGGTATTATTGAAAAGAAATTTCAGATTTGTCGTTCACAATCATTGTTAAAATCTGAAAGGTGAATAAATTTGTAAAAAGAAGAAGAGAAGGATATTCTATTTAGGCAAAATGAATTGAGTTTGTTTTATCCTTCAACTTGCTTAACTTTGGTATATAATGTTCTAATTCATACCAAAACTCAACATAAATACAAATATTCTGAATATGCTCTTATATGTTTGAAATATGTGTTTTCAATCGTAATAATTTAAGATGAGCTACAATGTGAAAGATACATATCTCAAATTATGACTTTGAAAGCCTCTATTGAAAATCTTTATGAAATTCAGAATTTGATTTTGTATAAAAGCTTAAACTCAATATGATTTCTAAATAAAATCTTAACTTAAGAAAAATAGAATAATTCGATGATCTTTAAAGTGTACTAAAGATCTGAAACATATCATTATAAAGTGTACCCAATATAATGCCTTGATTGCTTGCCCCGATACGCATCTGAAACATATCATTTCTTATCTTTAAAGTGTACTGATATTGGTCCAAATGATGTATCTTTCGATGATCTTGATTGCAAACAAATATTTTTTTTTAAATATATGATTTCATTTTGATATTAAAAAATTTTTGGGCTTCATGTATACATTGCTGAAAAACTATGATTAAGAAATTGAGATCTATAACTATATATATATATATTATTAAAAGAGTGAATGATCTTAAGTCTAGAAATATTTCAGCTCACTCAAATGACTCTTAAAAGAAAGAAAATGAAGTGCTTTTGAAAGAATTTGAGCTTCAAATGAATCATTTTCTGATTAATATTTCAGTACATTTTCTCAAAGATTAAGAGGAAGCATAACTTGTTCTTGAAAGATTAAAAGAGTGATTGCTATAAATTTTAAATAGTTCTAGATTACTCTACATTCTCGATATCATAGAATTTCAGTTTATTCACGCTTGTCATTAAAATCTGAAATTCAACAAAAGAAAAGAATGATTAAAGAGGAATGCATCTTTTGAGGGGAGCTTTAGATATTCAGTATCTTATCCTAAAGTTACTTTAATTTGATGCATACCTTGATTTTTATGGATTGATTTTGATGAATCTCCTTATATAGCAAGACTTGCTTTAATTATATAATAAGTTTATACCTTGAGATGAGTTCTATAAAGGTTGTCTTATCTCAAATCTTGAGTCTTATGAAAATAAGCTGAAACTTATAGAAAATATATTTTTGAGATTGACAATTTTATTGAACATTATCTTCAAATTCTAAACTCTTAAATGGAATGATCAATTAAGAGGGAGAAAGAAAATTTCAGAAGGAGAGATCTTATGGAACTTAATCGCATAAATCTATAACTAAAGGAGAGAGACAGAATACTAAATGAAAAGTGATCCTAATACTCTCCAATATGTATCATCTGAAATTTAAATCTGAAAATCTTTATGATACACCTTGAGGCTTGTTATTTGGTTAATATATCTTATGCATAAATTATTAACCAAATTGCAAGTCAAACAGTTGATCTTAAGAGCCTCTAACTTAATGAAAAAGGGGGAGAATAATGTGTTAAATTTTCTTGAGTATCTCTCAGAAAATCTATTTTGGAATTCACTAATGAGTCCTAATTGGCTTGCTCTTTAGAACTTCAATTTTGTGCCAATTCATATTTTTATGTATCAAATTGTGCTTATTTTTTAAGGAATAAAAGAATAAAGTCTTTAAAAGAGCTTTAAAAGAATCTTCAAAGCTTTGAACTTTATGTATACTCTAAGATATATCATAAATTGCATGAATTCATATTTTGGTATTTATGCCACAATATTTTTACACCATAAAAGAACTTTGCAATCATACTTAATATATTGGGCAAAAGATCTTAAATGAACAAGCTTTCATACTTATTATTGAAGAGAGGTCAGATTTCCATTCGTGCTTTCCTTGAATATTATTTGTGGTACTTCTTGAATTAACTTAAGAAAGATTCCACCTACACTTGATTTGAAAACTATCTTTGGAACCACATTCGATGTGTTCTCATTATAATTGGCTCTGATCTATACTCATTAATCTTTTTCTAACATTATTGCCTTGAGTTATATGATTCATATTCTTGCAATAATTTGACATGCAAATCAGAGTACAAAAAGAAAAAGACATATTTGAGTATTCTTATCTTTGTGCTTAATGTTTCATTATATTACAACCTTTTTGATGTTGTCAAAAAGGGGGAGAAATATCTGATTATATGCTCATAATGCTTTATGTTTTGAATTGAATACAAATCAGCTTAAATTGAAATATGTTGATTGTGTTAAGCTGATTAAATCTAAAGCATTATCATGAAGTATGTTTTAAATATATATGTTTTCTACTTCATGCAACTTAGCTATGCATTAGTTCTAGAACACAATATATTTTATATTGCACATACTCCAAGTTTTGTCATCATCAAAAAGGGGGAGACTGATGACCCAAAGATTGAGTTAAAGATTGATTTTGATGATCACAAAACCTTGAAGTATAATTACTAATATTTGTATTGCAAGAAGAAAGATAATTTAGAGTCGACTCTGGCACTCTAGAGTTTCAAGAAACAGTGCTCGAGTCGACTCCGACTGAGAACAAATAAAAAAACAGAAAGTTGATTTTCAGCGCTACAGTGATCTCGAGTCGACTCCAACTTCAGTGCTACAGTGCGGAGCCGACTCCCAGCTACAGTGCCGACAGACTACTATTCACAAGTGACTTCTGTTTCAGCCGAGTCGACTCCTACTTCAGCCGAGTCGACTCCAGCACGCTGGGAGGCATAACGGCTAGTTTTTTCTTGATTCCAACGGCTCTATTTTTGTCTCTAATGGCTAGATTTTTGTTTCCACTCCCTCTAAAGCTATAAAATCAAGAGGAGAGCTAGGAAAGAGGGTATGGAAGTGGGAGAGAACATTTAGGAAAAAGATTTCAAAGAGATTACACGGAAAATCTCCCATAAGCACAAAAGGGCCATTCAAAGTAAAATAGAGAGAAGAAGAGCATCCAAGTGAATCCCAAAGCTTCCTCTCCATCCGTGTGCTGCCTCGGTGATCCTCTACTTCGTGCAAAATCAGAAGAGGGTCAAGTAAAGAAGAAGCCGAGTTCCTCCATCTACAAATTTGTTTGAGGGCTTCTTCCCTTTACTTTACTTGTTTATATTTGCTATATTCGCTTATTTGAGAAGCTTGTACTTGATTTAAACTCTTGCTCTAAATATCTTGTAACTTGATTCAATCAAGGGATTGAATCAAGGGGTTAAGGTTTGTTGGTGAGCCAAAGGAAAAAACCAACGTTGTAAGGTTGTGGTTGGTGAGCCTTTGGGAAAACTAACTGGGTTGATTGTGAACCCGGAAAACAATCGTTGTAAGGTTGTGGTTGGTGAGTCTTTGGAAAAACCAACTGGGTTGGATTGTGAGCCCGTGAAAACAATCGGTTAGTTCTAGTCGGTGAGCCTGTGAAAACCGACCGAGTTCGTTGTGATCTCGCAAAACAACAAGTTGGGTTGTGAGCTTGTAAAACAACCGACTGTAATTTGAGGGATTATAGTGAAATTCCCAAGAGGTCTTGGAGAGTGGATGTAGGTGCTGGGGTGCACCGAACCACTATATATCTTTGTGTTTGTGATGCCTTATTTCTTGCATTTCATGCCTTACATACATACTTGACTGTGTAATATCTCTAGCTTTATTTCCTAATTGAGTATAAGAGATTGTTTAGAACTTTCTTAGCTTTCACTCTATTCTTACAATTTACATAGATTAAATTGATCATACAACTATAAGTTAATTTAGGATCAATTGCGTTCTAAAGCCATAGTATAATTGCTCTAGCTTAGTTTGTCACTGCATTACTTATAATTACCTAGAGCTTAAGTAAGTAACATCTTATCATTCCGCTACATTCAATTTAAAGTAAAAAATTAGGAAACACAATTTTTAGAAAACCCAATTCACCCCCCCCCCCTCTTGGGTTGTCATCTTGGGCAACACATAGCAAAACCTAATTGACTTAATCTGGTGATCAAGTCTATAACCATAAGAACATGATTTTGCACTGGAGTTCCTTCATTCATTCTAGCACGGAACAACTGCTTAGATATCTCATATCTAGCAGTCCTGCTTTGTTCTCCATACAACTCTTTTAAATTGAGAAGTATGGATTGAGTGTCCATGCCTTCATATTGCCTCTGTAATTCATTTCTCATAGAGGCAAGTATGATACATTTGACAGTCACACTGTCATTTTTCCACATCTTATGTGTGGCAACCTCCTCTTCTGTAGCATCATCCCCTACATCTCCAAGATCAGGGGTTCCAAGTATATAGAAAATTTTCTCCTGAGTGAGTACTATCTTTAAATTCCTCAACCAGTCCACATAGTTTGGTCCGGTCAACTTGTTGGCATCTAAGATGCCACTTAGTGAAAGTGAAGAAGCCATTTAATAATTCTACATATGCAAGAACAAAACTAATATAAGCAGACCAATCATGATGACATGTTTGCAACTAGATAAGAACTTTAATCTAATTTGTCTCCTACTATTTTTATCAAATATCATAGCCCTCTCCGATGATAAACGTGAAAATATAATTTTTCTTAGTAGGGTTGAGATCCTAATTCATCATAAAAGCCTTGTGTTTACACAACAAACTCTTATGAGTTCAAAGGTAGGAAACTCTTTTCAATTGCATCTTATGCAATTCTCAACTTTATCTTGTCCTCTTAAAATATTTATGCCTTGTGTTAGCACAACAAACAATAATATTTTAGTTAAGTCAAACCCTTTATTTCCATATAGTCATATTCGAATAATATTGTCCTTGTGGTTGCACAACAAGGCAATATATTAAAATATGCCATAAGCATCTTAATGCGCCAAGACAGTATAACATCAGTCCCCATTGCAAGTCTTGTGTTAGCACAACAAACTAGCATGGATCTTGACATAATAATATCGAGGCATGAAGGAAGGCTATCAATAGTGTTATATCAATATTAAGCTTATCCATAATAGGCAATCAAACAATTGGCCAGGTAAGCAAGTGGAGGCTCCCCTTACTCAGAGAGTAAGGTCCTAATTAGAGAACCACCTTTAGTGCTTTCCTTAGACACCAATTAGATCAATTGTTCTAATATGGGTTAGCCCAAAGTTTTTCAACACTATGACTTAATATAATTTTTATTGAGGGCTTACTAGTCTCTAGCACATTCTTTAATTGTAACATATATTTAACATGTCTAAAATAAACTATTATGCATCATGGCTATCTCATAGCATGTATAAATCATAAGCAATTAATTAACATGCTTCAACATATTTTCATATGGAAAATTTCATATCATGATATTTTATTACATAACATATCATATATGAATCATACATTTCAGCATTTCTCTAATCATATGACATTACTATCTCATAGTAAATTAATAATCATACATCATACATAATTATTTGATTGAACCAATTAAGGATGGCTCTGATACCACTGAAGGGTTTTAGCATGTTATAATGCGCAGCGGAAGCTAGGAATTTTAAAAATTTCTTAATAAAGTCCCTATGCATGAAACCCTTTTAAGCCTAGATCACCTTAATGATTACAATCAAATGATATAAAATAAATGCAGAATTAGTAGAATACCTCAAACGCTAATCCAAAGTGTACAATCTCCATGAGGCGTCCAAGTGTCCGCCCTCCAATGGTGATCCACACGAAAACTTGATCAAGACTTTAGCTCCAAAGACTTTTGATTCTTAATGCAGAATTCTTCTAAAGAACTCTAATGGCTTGCTTTCTATTTTTCTTTAGCCTTCTAAAATCACTTCTAATCCTTTTGTCCTAAAGAAGACCACCTTGTCTTGGCTTAGGACACACTAGAAGCAATGCTAAAAAGAAAGAAACTAATGTAAGAAAGAAAGAAGAGAGGAGTGGGGTGGAATTGGAATGATGAAACCCATAGAGTGCTAACCTATTATAATAGGTGTAGGGATGCATCTCTAAGGGATGCATCCCATCCACACATCCTCTCATGAAAGGGCATCATCTAAAGGACCATATCAAATAAGAGGAGGTGCAGATCAAGTGAGGAGGTGTATCAAATGATATGTCCTTTCATGTGGTGCCATATTTTGACCAAGTCAACATCACATGCTAATCACATGTCCATCACGCCTCACCTCTTGATCTTTCATGATGATGATCCAAGGGCTCCATGCAAGGCGCCATTCACTTGACCCATTATGTCTTCATCCAATGGTGGGATTAAGATCCAATGGTCAATTATGGTAGCCATCCTCTAACCCAATCCAATTAGGTTAAACCAACTCTCCATTATGTCTTCATCCAACGGTAGATCAAGATCTAACGGTCTAGATTGAATGATTTATTAAATATAATCCAATTAGACTCAAACCAAGCCAATTAGGTGCCAACTCTTGCTAACCCATATTAGAATATGATCTAATCAAATTAGATCAATTAAGGATCAGATTCGAATCCAATTTGAATTAGGAGCTAAGGTTTGCAACACTGCTAGGATGTTTATCTTACAAACATGATCTAATCCAATTAGACCCTTGATAAGTTTTCTTGTGTGTGACCCATTGGGTTTCCATACTTAGCCAGCAATAGGTGTGAGTGCGAGTTGACCCAACTTGATTAGAACTCTTCTAATCGATTTAAATCCAAACTGCGCGAACCCGAACTTAACAATTAGAATCCTTTCTAATTAGTGATCGAATTAAACTCTTTAATTTGATCAAACCTATAAAACAAGATTGACGTCTAGCAACGTGTCATGTCTACCCGAAAAATATGGAGTTTGGTTGAAATACCAAAAATACCCTTCAGTGGCAAGTTACCATGCAATTCAATCCTTTAATCAAACTGCATCCCAAATATGTATATGCAGGACTTCAAGTTAGTAGAAGATTCTACTGCTTGGGTATTGGATACCGGAAGTCCAATTAATATTTGCAATTCATTGCAGGGACTTCAAGTTAGTAGAAGATTCAAGAGTGGCGAAAGATTCCTGAACGTTGGAGATGGAAGATCAGTTCCAGTCCTAGCTTTAGGAGTCATTGAGCTTGTTTTTGAATCTAGAGTAGTCATATTAGATGATTGTCATTATTGTCCAACATTTTTAATGAATGTCATCTCTATAGGCCTTTTGGCCAAAAATGGTTATTGCTTATCAATAAAAGAAAATTTTTGTGATATCATTTTGAATGGTATTAAAATTTTTCGTGGACAATTGAAATATGGCATTTATACTCTATCACTGCCTGTGAATGTAATGTACACCTCTAATAAACGCCCTAAGTTAGATAATGTCAATGAAGCCTATTTATGGCATTGCCGGCTAGGTCACATAAAAAAAACAGGATAAACAGGTTAGCCCAACAGGGCATTTTAGAAATCAATGATTGTGAATCATTGCCAACTTGTGAATCCTGTCTTCTGGGTAAGATGACCAAGTCACCTTTTTCTGAAAAGGGTGAACGAGCCAGCGATGTTCTTGGCCTCATACATACTGATGTATGTGGACCTATGAACGTAAGTGCCAAAGGTGGTTATGCCTACTTCATAACCTTCACAGATGACCTATCCAGGTATGGGTATGTCTATCTGATGAAGCATAAGTCGGAATCATTTGAAATGTTCAAACGATTTCGTAATGAAGTAGAAAAACAGACTGGAAAGAGTATTAAGATCCTTCGGTCAGACCGAGGAGGAGAATACCTTTCCGGTGATTTCTTGACTTATCTAGAGGAGAATGGGATTCTCTCACAATGGACCCCTCCAGGAACACCTCAGCACAATGGTGTATCCGAAAGGAGGAATCGAACTCTGTTAGACATGGTTCGATCCATGATGGGGTTTACTAGTCTGCCTCTATCTTTTTGGGGTTATGCTTTAGAGTCTGCGTGTATAATACTAAATAAGGTTACAAGTAAGTCTGTTGAGAAGACTCCATATGAGATATGGACTGGGCGTAAGCCGACACTTTCATACCTTAGGGTTTGGATGACCGGCTTATGTTAAACGTTCTCAAACTGACAAACTTGGTCCTAGGTCCGATAAGTGTTATTTTGTAGGGTACCCCAAGGAAACTAGGGGTTATTACTTCTACCTTCCTAATGAACAAAAGGTGTTCGTAGGACTTAAGGCAACCTTTTTGGAAAGGGAATTCCTTAGTGAAGGAATTGTTGCCTCTAAGGTTGAACTTAGTGAAGTTCAGCAGGTGGAAGATTTAACACAATCTACTGAACCCACAGAACCGGATTCAATTAGATCAAACCCGGAGCCCAATGTAGAAGCACCATTAAGGCGATCAGGTAGAGTACTGCGTCAAGTGGATAGATACTATGGTTTCTTGGTCCAAGACGCAGATCCCATTGAGCTCGATGAGAATAATGAGGATCTGATCACCTATATGGATGCTATGCAGAGGTCCGACTCTGAGTTATAGCTTAACGCCATGAGATCCGAAATGAAATCCATGGAAATCAATAGTGTATGGACACTAGTTGATCCACCCGAAGGGATAAAACCCATAGGGTGCAAATGGATCTTCAAAAGAAAGAGAGGCGCAGACGGAAAGGTGGAGACCTATAAAGCCCGTCTGGTTGCCAAGGGGTATCGTCAACGTTATGGCATCGACTATGACGAGACTTTTTCCCTATGGCAATGCTAAAATCTATTCGGATCATGCTTGCTATTGCAGCATATATGGATTATGAAATCTGGCAAATGGATGTGAAAATAGCTTTTCTAAATGGAGAGCTGGGAGAAGAGGTGTATATGATACAACCTGAGGGTTTCACATCCACAGACGAGTCCAAAGTATGCAAGCTACAAAAGTCTATTTATGGACTTAAGCAAGCTTCTCGAAGTTGGAACATACGTTTCGATAAAACTATCAAAATGTATGGCTTCGTTAAGAACGAAGAAGAACCTTGTGTCTACAAGTGGACTAACGGTTCAGTGATCACATTCCTTGTCTTGTATGTGGATGACATTTCTTAATTGGAAATGACATTCCTGCATTACAGAATGTGAAACTCTGGTTGTCATCACAGTTCTCCATGAAGGATTTGGGAGAAGCATCCTACATCCTAGGGATGAAGATCTATAGAGATAGATCTAAGAGGTTGCTTGGATTGTCCCAATCCACGTACATCGACACTATGTTGAAGCAGTTCAACATGGAGAATTCCAAGAAGGGCTATCTTCCGATAGGCCAAGGAATTTCTCTCTCTAAGAAAGATTGTCCGACAACTTCCGAAGAGAGAGAGCGTATGAGTAGAATCCCATATGCTTCTGCAGTAGGTTCTATTATGTACGCCATGACATGTACAAGACCGGATGTTGCTTACTCACTAGCAGTAGCGAGTAGGTATCAGTCTGATCCGGGTGAGAACCATTGGAAGGTGGTGAAAACTATCCTTAAGTATTTAAGAAATACTAAGGACCAATGGTTAATCTATGGAGAATCTGACTTAAAACTTGTGGGGTTTACAGACTCTAGTTTTCAGTCAGACCATGATGACAGTAAGAGTATGTCTGGATTTGTGTTTACCCTGAATGGAGGAGCAGTCTGCTGGAAAAGTTCCAAGCAGCATTCAGTAGCCGATTCTGTATGCAAAGCAGAGTATGTTGCTGCATCAGATGCGGCAAAGGAAGCTGTTTGGATTAAGAAGTTTGTAAATCAACTTGGTGTTGCTCCCTCAATCAACGGTCCAGTTCTTTTGTATTGTGACAATACTGGAGCACAAGCAAAGGAGCCAAAGTCTCACCACAGGACCAAGCACATTCTGCGTCGCTACCACCTTGTACGAGAGATCGTGGAACGAGGTGACGTCAATCTTCAGAAGATCGATGGAAAGGAGAACCTAGCTGACCCATTCACTAAAGCCCTTTCTGTAAAAGTTCGATTATCACAAATCAAGATGGGTATAAGATACTGTACAAATTGTTTTAGTCCAAGTAGGGTTGTTGGGAATTGTGTCCCAAAGCCAATTTATTAGTTGTAAGAAATTGAATTATGTATATGTTTTATTA
The DNA here is from genome assembly GCF_009389715.1 of Phoenix dactylifera. NCBI lineage: Eukaryota > Viridiplantae > Streptophyta > Magnoliopsida > Arecales > Arecaceae > Phoenix > Phoenix dactylifera. Next base: position 1,263,049 of record NW_024067688.1, read on the forward strand.
AAATGAATAAAAATTTATTCTGGCAATTTTCTATTCATCACAAGTGTTGCATCTTCAAATTGAACTCCTGTGTATTGTGATGAAGTCCTTAGGACTAATTTAGTGGATAAAAGAGGTTTTATCATTTAGTCCTTAAACCAGTTCGCGACCAAATGACGAGCTGTCAATTGGACGATAGCTATGTCAAGTATAGGTCGTTGTGTGCCATTTAGTTGGTTGTCCTTAAACCAAGGAGTGTGGAGACACTGTATGGCATACAGGTGAGATGTAGGAGTACATCGTCACTGAATAGTGACTCACCTGCGTAGCACTCCACTGTCGGGAGTTAGCTCGTAAAACGTATGGGCATAAGTACCCCTTAGACCTGAGACTGTCACGGTGACTTGCAAGCAACTCACTGTACTTAGGCACTGGATGACCTGAATTTCTAATTCAGGGATCGGAAGGATGCTGGGTGCAGTCAAGTACTCGCGAAGTCTGTATATGAGTCAAGATGGGATTGACCGCTTCAGATTTTAGGAGTTGATGTCTCACTGTATTTCAATTCAGTAAAACCTTGGCCAGGGTAAACCAAGTGATAAGTCACTTGATTTGATTAATTGAAATACACTATGAATGACCGGACCCAGAGTTCGACAGTCCACTCTGAGGTCATCTTGAGCATCGAAGGTCAGGGATGAATTATGCAACAACCATACGTCTAGGTTCTTGAATGTTGCTTTGCATATTTGACCTATCCGGACGTCGGGTATCATTGCTAGATGGTCACCTCGATTAGTGCATGGAGTAGTCCATGTACTACCGGCTTAGTGTTCGAACCTATCGGAGTCACGCACATTAGTCAAGCTAAGTAGGAAGGTCTTGACCCAATTTAATTAAGAATTAAATTATGGGTCATTTGGAATTTGGCTCTGTCTATGTTCAGCTAGCACTGAACATGAGGTACATGCTAAATTTCATGGATGAACAACTAATTAAGTCTGTATTTCGGGTCAATCAAGTTTTAATTAATATAATTGAACTTGATCAGGACTCAATTGTTGAGATTGGATTTGATTGGGTCTAAATTAGTGTAATTGGGCTCGATCATGATTTAATTGGGATTTAATTTCGTATTTGTTCTGATCTAAGTCGGACTTGGATCGAGCCGAAACTAGACCCAATTGAATCTCCTATGAGTCAGACTCATGTGGAATTTTTTCGGGTCAAAAATTCATTCAAATGGGCTGCAAATTTGGTTTAGAACCAAATTGACTAACTTATGATCAAATGGGCTAACCCATTTGTATCACAAGTTGACTTTTCCCATTTAGAGTGGTTGCTGACCGTGAATAAATCCCATGGACCCGTGGACCACTCCCTTCACATGGACCCTTAGCACCTTTTTTGTGAGCCGCGACTCACCTGGGACGCATGAAACAGAGCTTCTCTGTTTCACGCGTCCGCAACCCTTCCGACCGTCGATTGCGCGGCCAACCGGCCTCGGCCAGACGGCCGACTGGACCGAATGTGCGGTTTTGAACCGCCAACATTCCAGTCCAGTTTGATTTTTGAAATCCAGCAATAATTGACATTAATCACTGTTTTATTCCACGGTTGTTTTTGAAACAATCGTTATCAAATTCATTCATATTTGATAATGAATGAATTCAATAACGCTAGACCATTTACGCCTCTTAACTCCTCTCAGCGTTGGCCTATTTGTAGGCCACCGTTTCCTCTCGAATGGAGTGAGAGAGAAAATTTTCTTGGGAAGAAAACGTGAGACAGAGAGATAGGTTGATTCTGTGAAGAAGAAGAAGAGTGAGGAAGGAGTCCTCTCTCTCTCTCTGGTGGTTTGGAGTTCGGCCCAGGTCCGGTCCTCTCCTCCCTTCCATTCCTCTATGATCAGGATCAAGAGACGGGTGTCTCTTCGGCCTAGGCGTGCTGTGAACAAACGGGAGAAAGAAACCGAAGAAAGAAAGAAAGAGAAGAAAGAAAGAAATAGGAAGGTCCTTTTTCTAGTTTTCCTTTCTTCCAAGGGTCCTTTTGCAAAAGATTGTTTTGCACGAGTAAAGACATCATCCAACCTTCTTGCGAAGCTTGACGTGCGTGCGAAGTAGAGGGCTTGCAGATCCAGGCCTTGCAGAGCTACCTTCAGGGATCTAGATCCAGATCCAGATTCAAATTACCTCGACCAACTTCCGCTACGGGCTTGAGGTAATTTTACATAAAAGTTAAATTTAATATTTATAATTGTTATAAATAAAATAAAAAAATTTTAAAACTGATTTTTCATGCCTGGCGTTCGATTTTATCGGACAACTCGGGAAATGTTTCCTTCAGTGCCATATTTTGACCAAGTCAACATCACATGCTAATCACATGTCCATCACGCCTCACCTCTTGATTTTTCATGATGATGATCCAAGGGCTCCAATGCAAGGCGCCATTCACTTGACCCATTATGTCTTCATCCAATGGTGGGATTAAGATCCAATGGTCAATTATGGTAGCCATCCTCTAACCCAATCCAATTGGGTTAAACCAACTCTCCATTATGTCTTCATCCAACGGTAGATCAAGATCTAACGGTCTAGATTGAATGATTTATTAAATCTAATCCAATTAGACTCAAACCAAGCCAATTAGGTGCTAACTCTTGGCTAACCCATATTAGAATATGATCTAATCAAATTAGATCAATTAAGAATCAGATTTGAATCCAATTCGAATCAGATTCGAATCCAATTCGAATCAGATTCGAATCCAATTCGAATTAGGAGCTAAGGTTTGCAACACCTGCTAGGATGTTTATCTTGCAAACATGATCTAATCTAATTAGACCCTTGATAAGTTTTCTTGTGTGTGACCCATTGGGTTCCATACGTAGCCAGCAATAGGTGTGAGTGCAAGTTGACCCAACTTGATTAGAACTCTTCTAATCGATTTAAGTCCAAATTGCGCGAACCCGAACTTAACAATTAGAATCCTTTTTAATTGGTGATCGAATTAAACTCTTTAATTTGATCAAACCTATAAAACAAGATTGACGTCTAGCAACGTGTCATGTCTACCCGGAAAATATGGAATTTGGTGGAAATACCAAAAACCCTTCAGTGGCAAGTTACCATGCAATTCAATCCTTTAATCAAATTGCATCCCAAATATGTATATGAGTATGAATATATGTCAAACTCAATTTCATATTCATATTTTTCTCAATCTTTTAATGATAATTCAAATAATGAAACATTAGAAACTCTTTCTAATTTTCATTCTGCTTTGATCAAAGGCTTTCTGAATTATCATATGATTAGAATAAATAGGATGCTATCTTCTCTTACTAGAAGTGATTAATTCCTTGTTGACCTACTCATAATCTTCGTACACAATTCACCATATCCATAAGATCTCGTACATAACTTATTGTCATGAATGAGTGTAAACCAAAATATGGGTTCATGTGCACAAGATACCATGGTGATCTCAGGTCATAGGATCAGTTGCACAACTCCCACTAAGAGAATCATCTTTTGACATGTAAGTAAGACTTCATAAGATTTCTCTTTGTAGGTCAATTCAGTGAACTCATTCCTCTAATGAGCACCCACATCTTTGTATTAGTGTCTCCACACAAATGATTGTGAGATCAATCATCCTCTGCATCGAGCATACATAAGACATGCCAGTCTTTCCGGTAATCATTGATCCCCGACTCAATGTACCAATGACTGGGAATATTTAAGATTAGGATTTTAGAATTTTAAGTCTCACTAGTATGATCTCATCATAGTCTTAAAACCATTGCCCTAATCTAAGGAGTTTATCATAAATATAATCCACAGCATATGATAAAACATAACGCCTTTATTCATATTTAAATGTCATGTACATGATTTGGACAAATCAAAAGAAAAAACCTTTCGCAATACATATTGCGATTGGCTTGTAGGGCATCTACTCTTTCACCCACATCTTTGTATTAGTGTCTCACACAAGTGATTGTGAGATCAATCACCCTCTACATCAAGCATACATAAGATGTGCCAGTCTTTCCGGTAATATTGATCCACGACTCAATATACCAATTTGACTGGGAATATTCTAAATTAGGATTTTAGGATTTTAGGTCTCACTGGTATGATCTCATCATAACCCTAAAACCAATGTCCTAATTTATGGGGTTCATCATCCAATAATAAAATAGATAAGCAGCAAATGATGAAACACAATGCTTTTATTGATATATATCGAGTGTCAAAGTACATGATTTGGAGGATTACAAAGAGAAACCCATCAAATGATTGGCTTATAGGGCATCCACTTTTTCAATAGATACAATAGAGAAAATAATATTGGAGAGAAGAGCAATACCTTGAGCTGTTGATATCCAGAAAAGAAGACCTACAAAATAAGAAGAAAACTAGAAATAAAAGAAAAAAATTAATTCTAACTAATATACAGATACCTTTGCCGTCATGCTTAGTCGTAAGAAGGCTCCCCAAGGAAAATGAGTCCTCTTCATTTGCAAAATTCTCAAGAAAAGTTTAAGTCTGTGTCCATTCACCTTAAATATCGTACCATCCTGTGGATTCTCAATCTCAACCGCCCATGTGGAAAAACAGTTTTTACAATGAAAGGACCTGTCCACCTTGATCGTAATTACCAGAAACAGATGTAAGCAGAAGTCGTATAAAAGAACTTTTTGCAAAGGTTCAAAAGTTTTTTTCAAAATTGATTTATCATGTAAGATCTTCATTCGTTCTTTACAAATTTAGCATTATCATAAGCATCTCTGCGAATCTCATTAAGCTCGTTCAATTGCAATTTTCTAGCTAGACCGGCATCTTGTAAATCAAAATTCAATTTTCTAATTGCCCAATACGATTTATGTTCTATTTCTACAGGCAGATGACACTTTTCCGTAGACTAGCCGGTAGGGAGACATGCCAAGAATGGTTTTGTATGCAGTACGATAAGCCCATAATGCATCTGATAGTTTCAAGGACCAATCTTTTCGTGATGGGTTCACCGTTTTCTCTAAAATACGCTTGATCTTCTATTGGCTAACTCTACCTGGCCACTAGTTTGCGGATGATATGGGTAGCAACTCTATGGGTGACACCATACTTTTTCAATAAGGTCTCGAAAGGCTTATTACAAAAGTGTTTTCCACCGTCACTAATTATATTAGGCATCCCAAATCGTGAAAAAATATTTTCTTTTAAAAACTTCAGGACAGGTTTGTGATCATTGGTCTACAAGCGACAGCTTCTACCCATTTGGACACATATCGACACCGACTAAAATGTACTCATATCCAAAAGACGGTGGGAATGGGCCCATAAAATCGATGCCCCAACAATCGAAAATTTCGATAATAGTAATGGGTTGAAGAGGCATCATTTGCCTACGAGTTAGACTTCCAATACGTTGACATGGATCACATGTCCTGCAGAACTCGTGGGCATCTTTGAACATAGTAGGCCAATAGAAACCACATTGCAAGACCTTTGCGTTTTTCTTAGAGCAAAGTGTCCACCACAAGCATCAGTATGGCAGAAAGAGAGTACGCTTTGTATATCATGATCCGGTATGCATCGTCTAAAGATTTGATCATTGCAATATTTAAATAAATAGGGTTCGTCATAGTAATAATTCTTTACTTCGCGCAAGAAAATTTTTCTATCTGTCGACCCCCAATGCTCCGGCATCCGGTTGTAACAAGAAAATTTACAATATGCATACCATGGCATACTAGAAAGTGCAAACAACTGCTCTTCAGGGAATGAGTCCTTGATGGAAAACTGTGGCACTGAATCATGAAAAACTATGATAAATGGTCAGCAACCACATTCTCTACTCCTTTTTTATCTTTGATAGTGATGTCAAATTCTTGGAGTAGAAGTATCCATCGTATTAAGCGTGGTTTGGCCTCTTTCTTATCCAACAAATATTTTAGTGCTGCATGGTCCGTGAAGATAACAATAGGAGCACCAAGGATATAAGAGCGAAATTTATCTAAGGCAAATACTACTGCAAGCAATTCCTTCTCGGTGGGTGTAATTCATTTGAGCATCGTTTAAGGTTTTGCTTGCATAGTAAATGACATATGGCTTATTATCCTTGCGTTGTCCTAGGACAGCTCCTATCGCATAGTCGCTAGCGTCGCACATAATCTCAAAAGGTAATGACCAATCGGGTGGTCGCACGATGGGTGCAGTGCTAAGCATAGACTTCAACTTTTCGAATGCCTCCTGACAGGTTTCAGTCCAATTGAACGGTGTATCAAGGGATAGGAGGTTACATAATGGTCGAGCTATGACACTAAAGTCCTTGATGAACTCCTATAAAATCCGGCGTGACCCAAAAATGATCTAACATCTCTAACCGTCTTGGGTGCAGGTAGCTTAGCAATTAAATCAGTCTTAGCTCTATCTACTTCCATGCCCTTCGATGAAACAATATGTCCTAAGACAATTCCTTTGGCACCATGAAGTGGCATTTCTCCCAATTCAGTATCAAATTCTTTTCCATACATCGAGCTAAGACTGCTTGTAAATGTGACAGGCAATCATCAAATGTGTCGCCAAAAATGGAGAAGTCGTCCATGAACACTTCCAAAAATTTCTCGTTCATGTCTTCAAAATGCTGAGCATGCATCTTTGGAATGTTGCAGGTGCATTACACAACCCAATGGCATTCGTCGGAAAGCAAATGTGCCAAAAGGACAAGTGAAGGTAGTCTTCTCTTGATCTTCTGGTGAAATTTCAATTTGATAATATCCCGAATAGCCATCGAGAAAACAATAGAAATCATGCCCTGCAACTCTCTCCAACACTTGGTCTAGGAAGGGTAGAGGAAAGTGATCCTTTCGTGTGACCAAATTCAGCTTTCGGTAGTCAACACACATGCGCCAACTCGTCGGGACACGAGTTGGAACTAGTTCACCTTGTTCATTTTCTACTACCGTCAAACCCGATTCTTAGGAACGACTTGAGTAGGGCTTACCCACTTGCTGTCGGAAATTGGGTAAATAATACCCACGTCAAGCAACTTGAGGACTTCTGCCTTAACCACATCTCTCATCGTAGGATTTAACCTTCGTTGCATTTGCCTTGTGGTTTGGCATTGTCCTCCAAATTATCCGGTGGTGCAATTAAGGGGCTAATTCCCTTCAAGTCGGCAATAGACCACCCTAAGGCTCCTTTGATTCTTTAGAACACAACTAATTTTCTTTCTTGGGTATGATCAAGTCAGACGAGATGATTACAGGAAAAGTGTCTCGGGTCCAAGAAAGCATACTTAAGTTCCTTTGGTAAGGGTTTCAATTCGAGCTTGGGTGCTTGCTCATGGGATGGTACTATTTTCACCTCTCGAGGCGACAACTCTCAAATTCTCCTACTTTTGGTCTCCACCCATTGACCTTCGATATCCAGATTATCCACAATAGGTGTGACTGACAAATCATCATCATTGGTTCCATTAGGACACCAATCAATTAAGCTATCATCGGATGGGTCGTTAATTGCTTTAGCTAACAAATATTCTTCTGCGATGGTTTCAACCCAATCAACCTCCTTACTCTCTTCGGAATCATTGGGTTGTTTGCACACATTAAAAATGTTCAGTTCTAAGGTCATGTTACCAAAAGAAAGCTTCATGACGCCATTCCTACAATTAATCAATGCATTAGAAGTTGCAAGGAATGGACGTCCTAAAATGACCGGAATCTGAGACTGTGAGTTCGAAGCCGGATGTGTGTCCAATACGATAAAATCGACAGAAAAAAACTTGTCTACTTGGACTAATACATCCTCGATAATCCCCTTGGAATTTTAACTGACCTGTCAGCTAATTGCAAAGTGACGGAGGTTGGCTTCAACTCACCTAAACCAAGTTGCTCATATACAGAATATGGCAACAAATTCACACTCGCCCCTAAATCTAACAATGCTCGCTCTATCCTAAAGTCGCCTATGATGCATGAGATGGTTGGGCAACCTGGATCTTTATATTTAGGGAGAATGTTGTGCTGCAAAATAGCACTCACATTTTCAGTTAAAAATGCCTTCTTCTTAACATTTAATCGGCGTTTGACAGTACACAAGTCCTTCAAAAATTTGGCATATGAGGGTACTTGTTTGATTGCATCAAGAAGAGGTATGTTGATCTTTACTTGTTAAAAAGCTCAAGAATTTCAGAATTAGGTTCGAGCTTTTGCAACGGCTTTAACCGTTGTGGAAAAGGTGGAGGAAAAGGACATTCAACTTTCTCGTAGAAGTTGGGACCTCAACTTCTTCTTTGTCCCTTTCATCGACTTTGGGAGCATCAGAATTAGAAGTGACCTGCGGTCTCAATGGGACGGTCTGATCAATGACTTTCCATTACGCAAAGTCATGATGCTCTTTGCATGTTTGTATGCGAACTAGAAGGAGCCGTATTATTACTACCGTGCACTTGTGGGTTAGGTTGGGGTTGAGCTGGAAGCTTACCCTTCTCTTGGGTACTTAGGACGGTAGTCAACATTGACAATTGGTTCCTTATCTTCAAAATTTCGAGTATTTTGAGCATTGATATTAGCTTGACCTTGTAGAAAAGTTTGTATATTGCAAGGTATCCTCGATATTTGGCTTTTGAGAGGGTGGTGATGCAAAAGTAGATGTGCAGGTGGAGGAGCTGAATGGTGTGACTGTTGAGGATGATCATTTCTCCACCTAAAATTTGGATGATTCTTCCAACCAGGGTTATAGGTATTCGAGTATGGATCGTTATAAGGCTTTTGGTAGGAGTTCATAGCATTTGCTTGATCGTGCAAGACTTCTTTGAATGCCGGTATGGTGGGGCAATCTGTAGTGGTATGACCCGACATATCGCAGATACCACAACACTCGTTTCTAAGCTCTATAGTCTTGACAGGCTCAACCTTCCTAAGCTCAATTTCTTCTACCTTCCTAGTGAGGGCTGCCATTTTAGCATGAAGATCATCCTCAGTTCTGAGGTTGTAAAGGCCTCCCTGTACAGAGCTAGTAGGCTTAGGCAAAGACTTGTTGTTTCTATCCCCGTTATCCCAAAGTTGGGCAGTCTCAGCAAGGGAATCCAAATACTCCCATGCCTCATCAGGTTGTTTTTCTAAAAATCTACCATTGCACATGGTCTCTACAAACTGTTTCAACTGTGGAGATAAACCTTCATAAAAGAAGCTAATGGTTCTCCAAGTTTCGAACCGTGATGAGGGCATGAGAGAAGAAGGTCTTTAAATCTTTCCCAACATTCATAAAATGTTTCATTATCTTTTTGTTGGAAATTGCTGATATGTCTTTTCAAAAAGTTGGTCCTTTGTGTGGGAAGAACTTCTTTAAAAATTCTCTCTGCATATCTTGCCAAGTTCTTATTGATCTAGGTCGCAAAGAGTTTAGCCATGTTTTGGCCTTATCCTTTAGAGAGAAAGGAAACAATGTCAACTTGAGGACATCCTCGGTGACGTTTGGCACTCTAAATGTAATGCTCAATTCTTCAAAATCCTTTAAATGAAGATACGGACTCTCGGACTCTAACCCGTGAAACTTGGGCAGCAATTGAATTACCCCTGGTTTGATGTCAAAATGTCCTACATTATCAGGAAAAAATTATGCATGAAGGCTGACTAGTCCTAGCCGGTTGTAGGTATTGTCTTAGAGTCATAACATGGGGTTCGTTCTCGATTGTGGTGACTCCCGCATCTTCATTTAAATCAGCCATCTCACAAGGTGTGAGATATGCGAAGGAATTTCAGGGATGTCCTAAGGGATGATCTAAAGTTGTACGACTTAATCGACCGGTGTCGTCCCTATTCCACTTTAGCATGCAAAATATTTCCTCTCTTTTTTTTTTTTAATATAAGTACCAACTAAAGATACTAAAAGATACCCTAAAATAAAACAAAAATCTATTCACAATCAAACATGCAACAAAACATTACACCTCAATTTCTAATGTTTTTCTTAAATTTCTAGACAGCTCCTAACTGGTTTGAAGAGGACACCTAAGCCTCCAATCCGGTCTAATGAACCGAGTTGACCAGGTAAGCTCCCAGGTAAGTGGAGGGGTCACGATGCGTTCGCAAAGGTCCCACTTAAAACCCACTTGCCTCGAACAGATGAACTGTCTCCCTTATAGGGACAAAGCTTGCCTAGACATCAACTAAGCCACAGAGCGAAATTGGTGCAACTTTCGGTGGTCTTCGTCCTATTGAGCTCGAATGTCCTTAGGGGCCAACGTCTAGTTGATTTTAGTTAAGCTTAGGATATTTATGCACTGGGGTGATTTTTGGGCTAAGGACGAGTGATGAAATCCCGACCTTATCTTTTTAAATGGGTTCAGCCCTTAGAATATTTTATGCTGATGCCTTATACTATATGCAACAATCAAGAGATTTTTTTTTTAATGTTTTATGACATGACATTAAATTTCATTGAATAGGTGATCAAGCAAATTATTTATTTATTTTTTTAAATTTTATGAGTTGAAGTTTGAAATTTGAATTCTGAAATTTAAATTTGAAATTTTAGGTTTTTCCTTTTTTTTTATTTTTGAATAATCACCCTTGATCTTTTCTTAAAGTTTTTTTTTCAATTTTCAATTAGCAACAAGGGTTAATGAGATATATAACAATAAAATTCTGATTCTAAAAAAAATATAAAAATAAAAACAAGAAATCAGCAAGGTTTTATATTAATCTAATGGTCTTAAAAGTTCAGAATGTCAATCAGACCGTTCAGATTATGAAAATGTGTCTTGCACTAGCTGACCAAATTTGAGTCAAATCAGACGGCTAATTTCTATGATATCAGAGTTTGATGCAAACTGTGCAGGGAATTAAAAATAGTAGTAAAGATTTAATTTTTTTTTTCAAAAGAAAAATACTAACTACTAAGGTAAAAATTAAATCTAAAATTATACTAATAACTCAGCCGTTCCCGGCAACGGCGCCAAAAACTTGTGTGCAAAACTGCTCTCCCAAGTGCAGGAGAATCGCACAAGTAGTATAACTCGGAAGTCCGAGGTCGATTCCTCAGGGAACGATATAGATATTATTAGTGTAATTTCAGATGTAATTTTCAGAATTAAAAGCAGAGAATAATAGGTAATTAAACACGTTCAAGAATATAGAGAAGGCTAGGGATCCGGAATCTCCTTGACAATATTACTTTCAATAAATAAACTCGGCGATTCTTGATTAAGGATTAATATGATAGAGTGTTCTAATCATGGAGTATACAATCTGAAAACATGAATTCAACATCAAGTATTTATCGTGCCGGTTACGTCTACGACAAATCAAATCGAAACAATCATGCATCAATATATATAAACCATACAAGATCTATCTAATAAATAAATATGCAAGAATCCAAATCATACCAATGGATATAAAACATTAGAATACAAGTTTAGAGTGTACTTGATGAAAGCAATATGACAAGGGTTCATCCATCACCCTTTGCCAAAGAAATTAGCCACTCATTACAACATTAGTCCCTCTTTCATTTTCCTTTTCTCTTCTTTTCTTTTTTTTGTCTTTTCGGGAACAGGGGATACCCGATTTCCTTCTTCTCTTTTCCTTCAATGACAGCAGCCGGCTCCTCTGTTCTTCCTCTTCTTCTCCCCAAATTAGCCCGGCTCCTCTGTTTTTTTTTGAATGAGAGCTCCCTATTTTCGGATCAGAGGCCTCCTCATATAGATCCCCAAAGCCTATGGACAAGCTATGATTCCCCTGATCGTGCGTGGAGAGGAGCTGAAGATGGAGCGGACACGGTGGGGTGGATCTGGGAGGTGATCGCGGGCGGATCCTGTTAGATGTATGCCCTAGAAGCCAATCTGGCTGACACATTATTAATTCTAGGGACATAATTTTGTACTTGACTATTTATTATTAAATAAATAAAAGGCATCTTTTCATTCATATTGTTTATGTGTCTATGAATCGTCCAAGAAATTAATAAGATGATGATACATATTCTCAAGAGTTGAGAATTTGAGCCATGTATCATTGGTGATTAATTTCTAAATGCTCCTGATCAATGGATCATCACGAGGATGGTGATCGATCCGATCAGTGCACAGATCACTTTCCTTCTGGATGGATGAGACTTGAGTCCACAGTGTAGGGACACTGAAGTGATAGTGCAGGTGCTTGTTAGAGAACAAGGGTACTGAGCGTGACCACACAGAAGTCACTTGGATGTCTATCCACTCGTCAGTGACTTGCTTGATGTTGCAGTAGTGTGACTGGTCCTTTGACCTGCGGTGCTTCGGCTACTCACAGTGAGGTTATTGTAGTTTGACTGCACACATACATGGTCTCTAGCCATATGGGTCCATGCAGTGTAGATTGGCTGCAGTAAGTTCACTGTAGGAGTAGGGTATGCATCTACAAGGAATCTATCGACCTTGATAGATAAGGAGAGATTCTATGTGATTTATGAGACTGAGTTCGTAAGACCTCGGCCGGGGCGGATTGCATAGTGGAGAAAGAGTTTTTCCCTCTCGAACTTAAGTCGAATAAATTTTGACATATGACAGACGAAGGGGTTTGACGTGTTATCCATGACCTCCGTCTTGTAGGGATCCACGATAGAAGGGACTGTAACACATGACAACTGCACCTAGAGGTTCATCATTCTATTCTGCTGGGTAGCCATACATGCTGCTAGGTGTCACTGGTGGATGGTGGGACTCATAGGGATTATCTTGATGATCGATAAACCCTAATGAGTTGAGTTGGAATCGTTCCAACCCATTGAAAGGAGTTTCAATGATACTGAGATGGAGATCTCAATATGTCTCATTACCAGTCAGATTAGAACCTATGAGGTCACACACATTAGAGGTTCTGATTATTAGGATTGTCGATTTGTGATTTGGAATCACAATGTCAATTGTCAATAAGATTGATGTACAAAATAACCCACTAAGAGTTAGTGAGTTAAATGGAAGAATTAAATAATTATAATTAGATTATAATTGAGTCTTTTATTGCTGATTAATTGAGTCAAATTATGTTGGATCTGACCCAAAGAAATTTGACTCAAATCCTAGTCAAGAGTTGGCTAGATCGAGTCCCAAAAATTCTACCTAAATTCAGCCTTTTTCCTTATATGAAGCCTCCCTCTTAATGCCCTATTTTGAGGAGTCAAAATAGGTAAGAGGGGGCAGCCAAGAGGGCAAGGAAGAACGTGGCCCCCTCTCCTTCTTTGCTGGGAGCCAGCGCCCCTTGATTCAAGGAATCAAGGGGCCCGCCAATGCAAAAAAAAGGGGGAGGCGCCATGGAATCCTAGTGGGACTAGGACCCTTGGCGCCTAGGGTTTTGAACCATATAAAAGGGAGCCCCACGTCCCAGATTTTAGATAAGAACTTCTCCCAGCCGTGGGGCAGCAAGAGGGATTTTTTGGGGATTTTTTAAATCAGCAAATAGGGAGAGAAAAGAATAAAAAGGTGAAGGTTTTCTTCTTCCTTTGAAGGCTGCACAAGGTGGGATCCTTGTGATTTCTTCTTCCTTCTTCTTCGACATCCAAGAGAGGCTTTTGCAAGGAGCTAGCACCCCGGTGAAGCCCCATCTCTGATCTTCAGCAACCTCATGTGGATACTTGTAGAGGCCGGACGTTTGTGCGGCTACAAGGAACCAAACCACGATCATCGGTTGCGGTGTTCTTCTACCCGCACAAAGGTGAAGATGAGATCTTCATTTGAAATTTTATATTTCTAATTTTCTAGTAGTTTAACAATTCATAATTAATTATTAGATCTTAGTTTAGTCCCCATCTTAATTTAAAAGGGTTCTGAATCGTTTTGATTCAGAAAAATTTTGAAATCTACCCGATCCTGTTCCGGCGTATGCGATGCACCGGGCCCGGCATGCGGATTCCGCCGCGAACGTCGCGCCGCTGTGGGGCAATCCAACAGTGGTATCAGAGCCAGGTTTTGGGGATCCAATTAAGATAATAGTTAATTAATTATGAATTAGTTCTGATTTTTTAATTATTATGCATGCTGAAAAATTCTGCGTGCTGAAATTTCGTGTTGCTAAAAATTTTCAGCATGCTGATTTTGTTAGATCGATCATGCGATGTTAGTTTTAAAATTATGATATGATTATGATGTTTAAAATTAAGGTATTGCATGATCTGGATCTCAGATGGTTGCATAATAAAATTAAAATCAGATTAGATAAAATCATGCCATGAGATGCATGTGGTGATGATCATAGGATTCAAACCCTTTTGGTATCGAATGTAATGACCTGCGATGTGATCTGAAATGTCATGTAATTTTGCAGATGCTTGCATGCATCTTATTTAATATTTTGAGAGGCCTGCCGTGCCTCCTAAAAGGGAGATGTAATTTATTTTTATTTTTATTTTATATCTGGTTGTATTTCTGTGATGTGATGTACGTCAACGATCAAATCAAAGATGATGCATGAGATGAGCAGGGGTCTAAGCGGTTGATGGCGATTGGATCAAGAGTTGGTCAAGGATCGAATCAAGGAGGCTTGGAACCAATTCAAGAGTTGAAGACCAGTTGATCGATTGACGTGCATGTGCTTGTAATACGACCTAACTAGAATCCATGATCATCACCTATTTAAAGTTTAGCTTTAATTATTGCTGCGATCATAACTGCCTGCAATGTGCCATTTGCATGTGATGTGAATGAGAGTCGGGTAGATAGGTTTACATGTGATGTAGCAAACCCAATTGAGACCTAAATTAAAACTCCTCAATCAAGTCGAGAGTGAACCGACATGAGCAAGTCATATTAGATTATTGATCTAATTGGTGTCTAGGAAAGCATTAAAGGTGGTTACTTAATTAGGACCTTACTCTCTGAGTAAGGGGAGCCTCCCACCTGCTTACCTGGCCAATTGTTCGATTATCTCTTATGAAGAGCTCAAGTTGCAAACACTAAAGACCTGATTAACCAATATTAAGTCAATAGGTCTTCCACTGTGGTAGAGCTGCTAAGGCCTTTCTGATGTTGATTTGTCTCGGCTGGACACAGTGGTCAAGTTGCATCGGGGGGCTGGACCTCTCTATAGACATGAGATGTTGTAGGGTAAAGGTGGGGTTGGGCACCAATAACTGTTAGGTGAGGACCCAATGACGACTTTATTCCTACGGTTATACGGTGGGTCTGACTTAACTAAGAAATGGGACCAATAACTGTTAGGTGAGGTTTTCATGGCTTAGAGACCAAGTTACACTGCAACATGCTTCAGAAGCATTGTACAAGAGTTGTACATTCATCAATCTATGTGTCACCAATAACTGTTAGGTGAGGTGGCATGTAAATTGATGGGACCGCAGTACCCCCTAGAAACCCTAGTCGTGTGGGATTTCCGTTTCCCTACCAGGGGAGTGTGAGGGATTCGAGAAAATAGTGGGAGTTACATTTGTTCTAAAAGACCTTAGAACAGATTAGGATCAAGTACAAAAGTCTAACTAGAATCTTTACTCTCTGCAGATACAATGTCAGCTTCAAACCCTTTGACCCGTATTCTTGAGACCAACCGACTGACCGGAACCAATTACAAGGACTGGCTTAGAAATCTCAAAATTGTTTTGGACTGTGAGAAAATAGGCTACATACTCGATTCAGATATCCCCACACTACCAACACGTCCTACTGATGTTCAGCGTGAGATGCATAAAAAGTGGTTGGATGATGACATTAGAGTAAAATGCTATATGATGGCATCCATGTCAAATGAACTCCAATGCCAGCATGAAAATATGAAGACTGCTAGAGACATACTGGCACACCTGCAAGAGTTGTATGGTGAGCAGAGTCGCACAGCTCGTTTTGAAGTGTCCAAGAGGCTTTTCAAAGCGAAGATGCGCGAGGGGCAGTCTGTCCATGATCACGGTCTGACTATGATCAAGGATCTAGAGGAGCTTGAGAAGCTCGGTATGGACATGCACAAGGAATTACAAGTGGATTTGATCCTACAGTCACTTCCTGATTCATTTGGTCAGTTTATAGTAAACTACCACATGAATAAGATTGAATGCACTAAGACTGAACTGATAAACATGTTGGTAACTGCTGAGGGAGCCTTGAAAGGTTCAAGGGGCAATGTCCTTGCTGCTGAGTTGACTTCTGGTTCCAAGAGAAAGTCTACTTGGAAGAAAAAGAAGCCTGCTAAGAAGCAGAAGAAAGACAAGAAGCCAAAGAAGGAAGTTCAAAAGAAAAAGGCTAATGACAAAGGAAAATGTTTCCACTGCAATGTCGACGGCCACTGGAAAAGGAACTGTCCTTCATACCTCGAGAGCCTGAAGAACAAGAAGGCTGACACACCTTCAGAAGGTATAGACTTGCTTATAATTGAAACTAATCTAACGGTTTCTTCTACTTCCAGTTGGGTTATAGATTCTGGTTCTAGTGCTCATTTGTGCACTACCATGCAGGGTCTAAAAGAAAGTAGAAGGCTGGCGGAAGGTGCGGTAACCCTTCGGGTTGGCAACGGGGCAAAAGTTGCTGCTGTGGCTGTGGGCACCTACCATCTGCGACTACCGTCTGGTTTTAGTTTATTACTTAGAGACTGCTATTATGTACCTGTTGCTAGCAGAAATTTGATTTCTGTTTCATGTCTAGCACAGGAAGGTCATGTTTTTACATTTGACAAAGACTGCTGTTCTATTTATTTAAGAAATAAAATAGTCGCACGTGGTTTCATGATTGACAGTCTCTATCATTTACATATGGATGTATCTGTGAATGTTACCGAGCAAGAAGTGAGTGCCAAAGGATCCAAGAGATCCAGGATGAGATAAACCAAAGATATTTGTGGCACCTCAGGCTTGGCCATATTGGAGAAGACAGAATGAACAAAATGGATAAAGATGGGCTTCTAGGCTCATTGACTTCCGAGTCATATCCAGTTTGCGAGTCCTGTCTTCAAGGAAAAATGGCTAGACTGCCCTTTGTAGGACATGGGGAGAGGACCACTGAAATACTTACCCTAGTACATACAGATGTATGTGGCCCATTCGATGTGCTAGCCAGGGGACGTTATTCTTACTTCATTACCTTTACCGATGATTATTCACGGTATGGGTATGTGTATCTTATGAGACACAAGTCTGAATCTTTTGAAAAGTTCAAAGAGTTCAAGAATGAAGTAGAAAAACAAACTGGAAAACCTCTTAAGGCTCTTCGATCAGATCGAGGAGGAGAATACCTTAGTGGGGAATTCCGGGACTATCTCAAAGAAAACGGCATAGTCTCACAATGGACACCTCCGGGTACACCTCAACTCAACGGGGTGTCAGAGAGGAGGAATCGGACCCTATTGGATATGGTCAGGTCCATGATGAGCTTCACTGATTTACCTATGTTCTTTGGGGAGATGCCTTACTCACAGCGATTTATTTATTGAATAGAGTTCCCTCTAAATCCGTTCCTACCACACCATATGAGATATGGCATGGTAAGAAACCAAGTCTTGGTCATCTCAAGATTTGGGGATGTCCGGCCCACGTCAAAAGACTACAGGCGGACAAGCTAGAGGCTAGGACCATAAGTGCTCGTTTTATAGGATATCCTAAAGAGTCATTAGGATACAATTTTTACGTCTCAGAGGATCACAATGTGATTGTGAGCCGTCATGCCATCTTCTTGGAAAACCAGTTTATCCTTGATAGAGGCAGTGGGAGGAAAATTGAGCTTGAAGAGAAAGTCTCTGAAAAGCAACGAGTCATGATCCTATTGAACCCATTCATACAGAGCCAGTACACGATGTCCCTCGACCACCTCGTAGATCTAGTAGGGTCTCCCATCCTCCCGATAGATACTTAGGTATACTAGAAGAGGATACCGAGGAAATGTTCCTAGTGGGAGATAGGGATCACATACAGGATCCCAAAACCTACAACGAGGCGATATCTGATGTCGATTCTGAGAAATGGTTGGAAGCTATGAAGTCAGAGTTAGACTCCATGCATTCCAACCAAGTCTGGACCTTAGTAGACCCACCAGAAGGTATTGTACCTATTGGATGCAAATGGATCTACAAAAGGAAGATAGGTTCGGATGGAGAGGTAGAGACCTATAAGGCAAGGCTTGTGGCGAAAGGGTATAGTCAGCGCGAAGGCATTGACTATCAGGAGACCTTTTCACCTGTAGCCATGTTAAAATCCATCCGAACATTGCTTGCCATTGCAGCATTTCATGATTATGAAATCTGGCAGATGGATGTGAAAACTGCTTTCCTGAATGGATATCTTGATGAAGATATCTATATGGAACAGCCTTTGGGTTTCACTTCCAGTGATGGAGATCACAAGGTCTGCAAGCTGCAAAGGTCCATCTATGGACTAAAGCAAGCATCTCGGAGTTGGAACACTCGTTTCGATGACGCAATCAAAACGTTTGATTTCATCAAAAACGAAGAGGAACCGTGTGTTTACAAAAAGGTTAGTGGGAGCGCTGTCGTATTTCTCGTACTGTACGTGGACGACATCCTACTGATAGGGAATGATATTCCCATGCTAACCTCGGTCAAGGTCTGGTTGTCAAAAGAATTCTCCATGAAAGACCTTGGGGAAGCATCCTATATTTTGGGAATAAAGGTCTATAGAGATAGATCTAAAAGGATGCTTGGCCTTTCACAGAAGATGTACATTGAGGAGGTGCTGAAGAGGTTCAGCATGGAAAACTCCAAGAGGGGTCTCTTACCCCTTAGGCATGGAATTCATCTCTCCAAAAGATGTGCCCCAACACATCTGAAGAGATTCAACGCATGAGCAAGATTCCCTATGCATCGGCAATAGGAAGCCTCATGTATGCCATGCTGTGTACACGACCTGATATAGCTCTTGCTGTGAGTGTCACAAGCAGATATCAGTCGAATCCAGGTGAAGAACACTGGACAGCTGTGAAGAATATTCTTAAGTACTTGAGAAGAACTAAAGATTTATTCTTGGTTTTTGGAGGATCATCAGAGTTAAAGTAGAAGGGTACACAGATTCAGACTTCATGACTGATGTCGATGACAGGAAGTCAACATCTGGATATGTGTTCTTGTGCAATGGTGGTACGGTAAATTGGAAGAGTTCTAAACAACCGATCATTGCTGATTCTACTATGGAAGCTGAATACATCGCCGCCTCTGAAGCTGCTAAGGAAGGCTTCTGGTTCAAGAAATTCATTGCAGAGTTGGACGTGATGACATCAGATGCCATAACACTCTACTGCGATAATAATGGCGCCATAGCCCTTGCTAAGGAGCCAAGGTCTCATCAGAAGTCTAAGCATATAGAGCGGCGCTTCCATCTCATACGCGACTATGTTGAGAAGAAATATGTAGAGGTGCAGAGAGTAGACTCCGCGGATAACGTGGCAGACCCGTTCACTAAGCAGCTAAGTCAGCAAAAGACTGAAGCCCACCTTGAGAAGATGGGCTAGATATATGACTGATTGGCTTTAGTGCAAGTGGGAGATTGTTAGATGTATGCCCTAGAAGCCAATCTGGCTGACACATTATTAATTCTAGGGACATAATTTTGTACTTGACTATTTATTATTAAATAAATAAAAGGCATCTTTTCATTCATATTGTTTATGTGTGTTGCCCAGATAGACAACCCAAGAGGGGGGGTGAATTGGGTTTTAAAACAATTTGGATAATTTAAAACGTTATGGATGATTAATTAAAAACTATGCCAAGTTATTTAATTAATTACTATGTGCTGTGAGCAATATGAAATGAGAAGAGGAAGAGACAATCAATCACAAACACAAGTTTTATAGTGGTTCGGAGCTATCCCTTGCTCCTACGTCCACTCCCCAAGTTTCTCTTGGGAATACACTATAACCCCCTTGGATTACAGCCGGTTGTTTTGCAAGCTCACAACCAAACTTGTTGTTTTACGAGCTAACAACGAACTCGGTCGGTTTTCCCAGGCTCACCGACTAGAACCAACCCCGATTGTTTTCCCGGGCTCACAATCAAACCCTTTCACACGTTGGTTTTAAAACTGGCTCACCAACTAACCTTTACCCCTGATTCAATCCCCCGATTGAACAAGTAAATACACGTAGTAGAAAGAAAACAGAAAATAAGCTTCTCAAAAGCAGGTATGAAACAATATATTCAAGGATGAGTTTAGAAGCCCTCAAACGCTTTTAAGCTTAAGTAGAGGAATGGCTTCTTGACTCTGGTCTCCTCTTGGATGAGTGATCGACTTGAATGTAGGAGGAGGAAGCTTTGAATGCTGGGAGAAGTTGGTGGCGCAGTAAATGCTGATCTCCCCTTTTTCTCGTGAAGAGCACTTGCAAAGCTTGAAGACTTGAATGCTTGGAGTGGAATGTATGTTCTCTATTTTGCTACAGTCTTCTGTGGCTATTTAAGCCAACCCCCACGGAAACTAGCCGTTACTCCACTTTTTCTGGCCGTTCTGCACACTCTGCGCAGCCTGACAATGTGACCGTTGGTGGGTTGGAGTCGACTCGCGCGATCAGGAGTCGACTCGGCTGTAGCGGGAGTCGACTCAAGCTTTTCAGGAGTCGACTCGGCAACTGTTCCAAGTTTGAATTAAAGTTGCCGTCACGACTGGGAGTCGACTCGTCTTGGCCCGGAGTCGACTCGCCAACTTCTGGCGCTGACCTGGCAATTTTGGAGTCGGCTTTTCCTCTGTAGACCGTGGATACAAATTTGAATTTTGCCCTCTCGAGTCGACTCGACTGTCCTGGGAGTCGACTCGAATCTCAGAGCCCGAACTCCCGATTCTCTGTCTTTTGGCTCATCCAGTCTTGGAGTCGACTCGAACTTCCTTGGAGTCGACTCGGCTCTCAGTTTCCGAAAGTTGGTCTTCTGCCTTTTGACGTGAAGCTTGTCTTGGTGTCGACTCGAGCTGTCTGGGAGTCGACTCGAATCTCAGTGGCAGTAACATGGTTTTCTCTGTTGATGGTCGCACAATCTTGGAGTCGACTCGCGTAATGCGGGAGTCGACTCGAATCTCAGAGTCCATAAAACACTCTCTGACTTTTTCTTTGTGCACCGCTGGGAGTCGACTCGCGTTCCACTGGAGTCGACTCGAATCTCAGATCTGAAAGACTGCTCTTCTATCCTTCTGTCTGTTTTCAGTCGGAGTCGACTCATACTGATTAGGAGTCGACTCGAGCTCGTGCCAGTGACCTTGATACGCTTGGAGTCGACTCGTGAAACTCGGGAGTCGACTCGAGTCTCAGACATTGGTTCAGCAGACTTCTTAACTTATCCAAAATACTGTAAACCATGTCTAGAAACACTTGAGCAGGATTTTCACTGAAACACTCAATTGAATTCATTAGTAATCACACGATATACTCAAATGCTTTGAGCTCATCAAAATCAAACGGGGTTTTAATCAATCACTCCACAATCTCCCCCTTTTTGATGATGACAAAACTTTGAGTATACGTAAAATGAATTGCTCAATAAATAATGAAATAAAATTCACAAGTGAATTCAAATGTCTGAAAATTTAATTTATCCAAGTTTGAAAGGTGTGAAACATTTAAATTTCGGAGTTAAAGCTCCCCCTTTCATTTGGAATTATATAAGCCTCCATATTATGCAATCAATTGTTTGGCTTATATGTTATCAATGATTTATCTTGATTAAAATTCAGATTCTCCCCCTCAACATATGCATTCAACTAGTTTTAGTTTTCTGAATTTCCTTTTAATGCTTTGAAATTTTTGAACTGAATTTTTTGTTTTTAGAGGGAAAATCTGTCAATTTGTTCTTGAGTACGATTAAGCTAATCTCCGAATATCCCTTGAATAGATTCTGGAGATTACTCCATTAGGAGCCCCAAAAGAGAGATAATGAGCCTCGAGGTACCGAATCCACTTAGAACAAATTTGTGTGTGTTTTTAAGAGTTCTTTTACATATTTTAACCATATTTCTCCCCTTATTACATATTTTATACATATTTCTCCCCCTTTTTGTCATCATATCAAAAAGGAGGTAATCACACACACAATCAATGGCACAAATGGCACAATCAAACATCAAATGGCACAGTCAATTGGCACAGAAATAAAGATAAGATGTCTACTCATTGTATTGATATGAAGGTGAATACATTTGAGCATACTATAAGTAAGGCAAAAACAATACAAAAGAAGATAAAACACAACTCAAAATCATCTATGTCCTCCTCGAGGATGTAGCTCCCCCTCTCGAGGATGTAGCTCCTCCTCTCGAGGATGTAGCTCCTCCTCTCGAGGATGCGTCTCCTCCTCTGGAGGATGTGGCTCCTCCTCCCAATCTGCTCCGCTCCATGAGGAGGGCGACTGCCTCTGTGACATGGCTAAGCTGTGTGATGATAGACGAGGTGGCTCTGCTGTGCATAGTGGAGAGCTCAGTCACCGACGTCTGAAGCCCAGTCACTGAGGTCTGAAGTGCGTCCAGCTTGCCGACAATCACATTCGACAAGCGCTCGGCCCCCTCGGTAGTGGTGTGCATGTCACGGCCTATCTCCTCTCGAAACTGTCGAGTGGTGCTCTTGATCTCCCTCATGTTGCGGAACTGGGCCTGCATCAAATCCCTGATATTATATATCTCTTCCCGCACTTTAGCCGTCATGTCTGTCACGGCTGTCAAGGATGGCACCAATGCGGAGGATGGAGTGGGTGCAGGAGTGGGTGCAGGAGTGGCAGCTGGCACGGAACCTCGGAGCTCCCGGAGCAGCTCGTCCCTCAAATCTCGGACGATCTCCTGCCGCAGCTCTCGGAGCTGCTCTGGATCAATACGGACCTCCATAGATGGTGGAGCTGAGGAGGAAGGTCCGGCAGAGGTGGTAGGAGCAGGAGGAGTGGATGGAAGGTCTGGATGATGTGGAGAGTCTGGGTAATCAGAGTCTGGCTCAGGACTGGGTGATGGTCTGGTGGTCTGAGCAGTGAGAGTGGACTTCCTAACCCAGATCCCGTCTTTCTTCCGAAATTCCATCCTGTGCATGGTCCCCGTACCCAAGCGATCAGTCCATCGCAAGGCACGAGAGGGTTCCCTCTCAGGAATGGAAATTTCGTACTGCCTAAACAGGAGAGTGAATATCATCCCGTATGGGAGGGAGAGCCTAGGTCTATCTAAAGGCTCACACATATACCTATAAATCAGCTTGGGGAAGTTGACCGGGGTGTCCTGAAGAATGTAAGACATAATAGCTAGGTCCCTCTCATTCACAAAATCAAATCTTCCTGTCTTAGGGAAGATGGACCTGGATAGAATGCTCAAGAGGATTCTCACTTCAATAGGAAGTGAGCTAGCAGATACCTCATCTAGGGGGGACTGAGGTGGCTGCCCTAAGACGATCGTAAGGGCCTCAAATCTATCCTCAGGATGTGCAGGAGCTACCCCTACCAGTGGGAGGTGGAGGATATGGGCAACGAGATCCTCCGTGACACGTAATGGGACACCTAATACCGTGCCCTCAATACCTCCATCTCCCCGATGGACGGTACTATAGAACTCTTGAACTAGGCCAGGATAGGTGGGAAGGTCCAAGGTGAGGAAGTACTCTAGACCCTGGGCTCTAAGCCTATCGCCTATGGTGAACCCTTCCCGGGAGAGGAAGTCAAAATCGACATACCTCCCGGTGGAGACGGCCTTCCCGGCCAATGGCCTAACATGAACCTCCCTAGGCGGGGAACGATCCGGAGGTGGTTGCCTCGCGGGATCATGCCGCGCCTTGGAGCGCCGCTCGGGAACGGCCGCGGGACGGGACCTCTTCCTAACGACGGCCTTACGAGGCATCTTGACCTAAACGGGAATAAAAATACCTTGAGGACGATGAAGGACGGACAGAGGAAGCTCGGAACGGACCGGAAATGACCTAGGAACGGATGGAAACTCAATGTCCGGCGAAGAATCGACGGGAAAAAGGCTTGGAGACGATCGGGGATGACCTAGGAGTCGGCTCTAGGGCTTTGTGAACAGTGGCGGCTTGAGGAAAAGTGTTTGCGAAACGACAAACCTAGGGTTAAAAAGTCGGATCCCGACTGCGAGTCGACTCCCCTGAGTCGCGAGTCGACTCGACCTCGAGTCGACTCCAGAATATGCGCGAGTCGACTCCCCTTTTGCTGCCAGCTTTGCGAGTCGACTCCCGCAAATGCGCGAGTCGACTCCCCCTTAGGAGCCGGCTCTGAAACTTACTCGAGTCGTCTCTAACCTTGGCACGCACTTAAAACTCTTGCTATAATCGCGCCAAATGAGGGAAAATCACCTAATTAAGGACTGATATGATGATCATTGAATAGAAACTCTCTTTTAACCTCATTCTCATCATCAAAATCAATTAATCTAGTGGTAACTCCCACTAGGATGGATCAATCACTCCTAATCCCCTTCTAAGCACACTAAATCTCTCTTCACTTAGGGGTTTTGTGAAAATATCTGCTAATTGATTATCAGTACACACAAAGTGGAGTGACACATCACCATTCAATACATGATCTCTTATGAAGTGATGTCTTATCTCAATGTGTTTAGTTCTTGAGTGTTGAATTGGATTTTTAGTTAGATTTATGGCACTTGTGTTATCACAATTAATGGGGATTTCATCTTGTTTAATGCCATAATCTTCTAATTGTTGTTTAATCCATAAGATTTGAGCACAACAACTCCCGGCTGCAACATATTCAGCTTCTGCAGTGGATAATGCAACCGAGTTTTGTTTCTTGCTAAACCATGAGATTAGGTTTTCTCCTAGAAATTGACGAAGACCCGCTGGTTAACTGTTTCTCCTATCAAGTTTACAACTCCAGCGAAGTCTGAATCTGTGTACCCTATTAAGTTTAGGCTAGATTCTTTAGAGTACCACAGTCCTATGTTCTAGTCCTATTAAGTATTTAAGATTCTTTTAACTGCAGCTAGGTGTGATTCTTTAGGATTAGCCTGATATCTAGCACACATGCACACACTAAACATAATATCAGGTCTACTTGCAGTAAGATACAGTAAAGAACCTATCATACCTCTATAAAGTTTTTGATCGACGGATTACCTGATTCATCTTTGGTCTACTTACATGATGAGCTCATGGGGGTGCTGATGATTTGTTTCCTCCATATCAAACTTCTTGAGCATCTCCTTGATATATTTTACTTGATTGATGAAGATGCCTTCTTCAGATTGTTTGATTTGAAGCCCAGAGGAAGTAGTTTCAGTTTCTCCCATCATGCTCATTTCAAACTCACTCTGCATCAAATCAGCAAATTCTTCGCAGAGGCGATTGTTAGTGGCACCGAAAAATGATATCATCAACATAAATCTGTACTAAACAACATATCCTTATTTTGTCTTTTCAGAAATAATGTTGTGTCTACATTTCCCCTAGAGAATTCATGTTCTAATAGGAATTTACTAAGTCTCTCATACCATGCTCTAGGTGCTTGTTTTAACCCATAAAGTTGCTTTGTTTAGTTTATACACATGATTAGGGTATTGATGATTTTCCGAAACCAGGAGGTTGTTCTACATACACCTCCTCATTAATATACCCATTTAAAAATGCACTCTTTACATCCATTTTGAAATAGTTTGAAATCTTTAGAGCATGCATATGCTAATAATAGTCTAATAGCCTCAAGTCTAGCTACGGGAGCAAAGGTTTCATCAAAGTCTATACCTTCTTCTTGATTATAACCCCTTTGCTACTAGTCTAGCCTTATTCCGTTATAACAATTCCATTTTCATCTAGCTTATTTTTATATATCCATTTTGTACCAATAATTGGATATTCAGAAGGTCTCTCTACTAGATCCCACACTTTGTTTCTAGTAAATTGTTTAGTTTCTTCTTGCATTGCATTTATCCAATTTACATCATTTTCGGCTTCTTCTATATGTTTGGGCTCAAAGTGTGAAACAAAGGCTAGATGATTATTCTATTCCTAAGGGATGCTCTAGTCCTAACGGTTGTGATGGATCATCTAGAATTTAGTTCCTTAGGATGCCCGTGAGCATACCTCCAAGCTTTAGTTAGCCCATGATCCACTATAGGCTCTTGTTTGATGATTCTCCTTCAATCAAACTTTTGGATTATTCATCTCGTAATCCCATCTCATCTATCTTTTCTTCAAGTATTTCAATATCATCATCAAAATTAACCTTCTTACTAGAGAGATGTCACTAGAGTCATCAAAAACAACATGTATGGATTCTTCTATAACTAGAGTTCTTTTATTTAAAGATTCTATAGGCTTTACTAGTTTGTAGAATAACCTAGGAATATTCCTTCATCAGATTTAGGGTCAAATTTCCCTAGATTATCTTTCCCATTATTATGTACAAAACACCTACATCCAAAAACATGAAAAATAGTTAACCTTTGGTTTTCTGTTTTTCCACAGTTCATATGGTGTTTTTCTTTATGATGGGTCTTAATAGAACTCTATTTAATATATGGCAAGAAGTATTAATGGCTTCTCCCCAAAATACTTAGGGAGGTTACTTTCACATAACATCGTTCTAGCCATTTCCTCTAGTGTTCTATTTTTCCTTTCAACAACTCCATTTTGCTGTGGTGTCCTAGGTGCTGAGAAATTATGGGTTATCCCCTTTTTGCTACAAAATTCATCAAATAATTGATTTTCGAATTCGGTACCATGGTCACTTCTAATAGCTATAACTGAGGATTCTCTAGCATTTGTTACTTCCTTGTGGAACTTCTTAAACATAGAAAATGCTTGATCCTTATGCGCTAGAAACATGACCCATGTGTACCTAGAGTAATCATCTACTATAACTAGACCATATTTATTTCCACCTAGGCTTGTTGTTCTAGTAGGACCAAATAAGTCCATATGTAATAATTCTAGAGGCCTAGAGTAGAGACACATTTTATGGATTTAAAAGAATTCCTAGATTGTTTGCCAAATTGACATGCTTCACAGATTTTGTTCTTTTCAAATTTTAATTTTGGCAAACCTATCACGGAGATCTCTTTTAACTAGTTTAGTTATTGTGTCCATGCTTGCATGACCTAACTTACGGTGCCATAACCAACTAGCATCATTTTCTTTGGTTTCATTTACAACTAGACATTGGTTATGTTTTGCAAGATCTTCTAGGTCTACAACATATACATTTCCACGTCTAATCCCTTTAAAGACCAAACTATTATCATTAGGATTTGTTACAATACATAGTGATGGTTTTAAACATAACATCATATCCTTTATCACATAATTGACTAATGCTTAACAAGTTATGTTTAAGACCATCAACATATCTAACATTATCTATAAAAGTAGAAGGGGTGATTTGAAACTTTACCAATGCCAATGATGTGACCTTGGTTGTTGTCTCCAAACGTCACAACACCTCCTTCTTAGCTTCAAGGGTGAAAAATTGGTCTTTATCACCCGTCATGTGCCTTGAGCAAGCCACTATCCAAATTACCAGCAATTTTTGTTGACCTTGGCTGCAAGACACTCCTACACAAGCAAATCATGTTCATCTTAGGTACCCAAGTTTTCTTGGGTCCTTCATGGTTAGTCAAGTTGGTTCCTTTTGGAACCCATACCCTTTTTAATTTTTCTTTTAGTTTTCCTTTTCCTATAGTCACATGTATTTGCTTTATGTCCTATATTTCCACAACAGAAACAGGTGATTTTCTTAGTTTTTGTTTCCCCAGCTTTAACAAAGAAATTACTAAGAAGTTTTTGCTTATTCCTTGGTTTGTACCCTAAGCCTGCTTTATTAAATACTGCACGTTGACTATTTAGGTATCATGTTTTAACTTTTTCTGAACTATATGTAAATTTTTCAACTAAGGGTTTGTATTTGTTAAGTTCTTTAGTTAATGTTTGATTTTCTGTTTTTAAATCATTTAGTTCTTTTGTTAGATCCTTGTTTAAGACTTGTTTATGGTTTGAAAGTTCCTTAGTTAGTTTTTCATTATCTTTAGTTAAGGTGTTAGTCTTCTTAATTAAAAGTGATTGCTTGTTCTTAAGTTCTAGATTTTCTTTGGTAAGATTATCTTTATCCTTAATTAATGAATCATGCTTATGAATATAAGTTTGATTAGTTACTTTTAGTTCTCTGTTTTTAACATTTATATTCTTATACTCAATCATTAATTCATTGAACGCATCATAAAGTTCATTCAAAAGAAAAATCAGGATGCGTATCGGAAGTTACCTCGTCTTCGTTGGCCATGAAGCAGAAATTGGCCTTTTCTTCTTGTTCCTCGTCAGAAGAGGAGGATTGATGAGTCGGAGTCGGATAGTGTAGTGACAAGAGCTTTCTTCTTCTTGTACTTACTCCCCTTCTTCAGTAAGGGGCATTCAGCTCTTATGTGGACCCGGCTTCTTGCACTCGTAACATCCAATCCCCTCGTTTTCTCTTTCCTTACCTTTGTCCTTCCGGTAGAAATTTGAGGGCCCTCTCCTTTGATGATAGGACTTCTTGTGGTTGATGAATTTCTTGAATTTGCGCACAAGAAGAGGCCTCACCACCATCTTCCTCATCTTCTTCTTCTTCACTGCTGCTGCTGCAAGATAAGTCCTTGTTAGAAGAAGTAGATTTTTAAAGCTATTACCTTTTTCTTATGGGAAGACTCTTCCTCGTGTTGTTTCATGGTGAGTTCGTGAGTCATCAGGGATCCAAGGAGCTCCTCAAGTGGAAGCTTGTTCAAGTCTTTAGCTTCTTGGATCGCTGTCACTTTAGCTTCCCACAACCTCGGTAGACATCGAAGGATTTTCCTGACAAGCTCACTGTTAGTATAGTTCTTGCCAAGGCTTTTTAGGCCATTGACAATATCAGTAAACCTAGTGAACATGGATGTGATAGTTTCATTTGAATCCATTTTAAATAGTTCATATTTATGAACCAAGATGTTTATTTGGATTCCTTGACTTGATTCGTGCCCTCATGGGTCACTTCAAGTCTGTCCCAAATTTCTTTTGCTGAATTACAAGTTGAAATCCTATTGAATTCATTACGGTCTAAGGCACAATAGAAGACATTCATTGCTTTAGAGTTTAATTGTGCCTTCCTCATGTCATGTTCATCCCAATCCGTTTCTAGTTTGGGTACCTTGACACCATCTATATATATGGATGGGATGTATGGGCCATTTACAACAATGGTCCACATCTCATAGTCTTGGGCTTGGATGAATATTTTCATCCTAGCCTTCCAGTATGAGTAGTCGGATCCATTGAAGAAAGGGGGTCTTTGGGTGGACTGACCCTCAATGTGAGAAGATCCAAATGGGGTTGTCATTTTGATCTTTTAACTCTTGAGTGGAAGAGTTTTTGGCTCTGATACCACCTGTTGCCCAGATAAGACAACCCAAGAGGGGGGGGTGAATTGGGTTTTAAAAACAATTTGGATAATTTAAAACGTTATGGATGATTAATTAAAAACTATGCCAAGTTATTTAATTAATTACTATGTGCTGTGAGCAATATGAAATGAGAAGAGGAAGAGACAATCAATCACAAACACAAGTTTTATAGTGGTTCGGAGCTATCCCTTGCTCCTACGTCCACTCCCCAAGTTTCTCTTGGGAATACACTATAACCCCCTTGGATTACAGCCGGTTGTTTTGCAAGCTCACAACCAAACTTGTTGTTTTTACGAGCTAACAACGAACTCGGTCGGTTTTCCCAGGCTCACCGACTAGAACCAACCCCGATTGTTTTCCCGGGCTCACAAATCAAACCCTTTCACACGTTGGTTTTTAAAACTGGCTCACCAACTAACCTTTATCCCCTTGATTCAATCCCCCGATTGAAACCAAGTAAATACACGTAGTAGAAAGAAAAACAGAAAATAAGCTTCTCAAAAGCAGGTATGAAACAATATTATTCAAGGATGAGTTTAGAAGCCCTCAAACGCTTTTAAGCTTAAGTAGAGGAATGGCTTCTTGACTGCTGGTCTCCTCTTGGATGAGTGATCGGACTTGAATGTAGGAGGAGGAAGCTTTGAATGCTGGGAGAAGTTGGTGGCGCAGTAAATGCTGATCTCCCCTTTTTCCTCGTTGAAGAGCACTTGCAAAGCTTGAAGACTTGAATGCTTGGAGTGGAATGTATGTTCTCTATTTTGCTACAGTCTTCTGTGGCTATTTAAGCCAACCCCCACGGAAACTAGCCGTTACTCCACTTTTTCTGGCCGTTCTGCACACTCTGCGCAGCCTGACAATGTGACCGTTGGTGGGTTGGAGTCGACTCGCGCGATCAGGAGTCGACTCGGCTGTAGCGGGAGTCGACTCAAGCTTTTCAGGAGTCGACTCGGCAACTGTTCCAAGTTTGAATTAAAGTTGCCGTCACGACTGGGAGTCGGACTCGTCTTGGCCCGGAGTCGACTCCGCCAACTTCTGGCGCTGACCTGGCAATTTTGGAGTCGGCTTTTCCTCTGTAGACCGTGGATACAAATTTGAATTTTGCCCTCTCGAGTCGACTCGACTGTCCTGGGAGTCGACTCGAATCTCAGAGCCCGAACTCCCGATCTCTGTCTTTTGGCTCATCCAGTCTTGGAGTCGACTCGAACTTCCTTGGAGTCGACTCGGCTCTCAGTTTCCGAAAGTTGGTCTTCTGGCCTTTTGACGTGAAGCTTGTCTTCGGTGTCGACTCGAGCTGTCTGGGAGTCGACTCGAATCTCAGTGGCAGTAACATGGTTTTCTCTGTTGATGGTCGCACAATCTTGGAGTCGACTCGCGTAATGCGGGAGTCGACTCGAATCTCAGAGTCCATAAAACACTCTCTGACTTTTTCTTTGTGCACCGCTGGGAGTCGACTCGCGTTCCACTGGAGTCGACTCGAATCTCAGATCTGAAAGACTGCTCTTCTATCCTTCTGTCTGTTTTCAGTCGGAGTCGACTCATACTGATTAGGAGTCGACTCGAGCTCGTGCCAGTGACCTTGATACGCTTGGAGTCGACTCGTGAAACTCGGGAGTCGACTCGAGTCTCAGACATTGGTTCAGCAGACTTCTTAACTTATCCAAAATACTGTAAACCATGTCTAGAAACACTTGAGCAGGATTTTCACTGAAACACTCAATTGAATTCATTAGTAATCACACGATATACTCAAATGCTTTGAGCTCATCAAAATCAAACGGGGTTTTAATCAATCACTCCACAATGTGTCTATGAATCGTCCAAGAAATTAATAAGATGATGATACATATTCTCAAGAGTTGAGAATTTGAGCCATGTATCATTGGTGATTAATTTCTAAATGCTCCTGCAATGGATCATCACGAGGATGGTGATCGATCCGATCAGTGCACAGATCACTTTCCTTCTGGATGGATGAGACTTGAGTCCACAGTGTAGGGACACTGAAGTGATAGTGCAGGTGCTTGTTAGAGAACAAGGGTACTGAGCGTGACCAACACAAGAAGTCACTTGGATGTCTATCCACTCGTCAGTGACTTGCTTGATGTTGCAGTAGTGTGACTGGTCCTTTGACCTGCGGTGCTTCGGCTACTCACAGTGAGGTTATTGTAGTTTGACTGCACACATACATGGTCTCTAGCCATATGGGTCCATGCAGTGTAGATTGGCTGCAGTAAGTTCACTGTAGGAGTAGGGTATGCATCTACAAGGAATCTATCGACCTTGATAGATAAGGAGAGATCCTATGTGATTTATGAGACTGAGTTCGTAAGACCTCGGCCGGGGCGGATTGCATAGTGGAGAAAGAGTTTTCCACTCTCGAACTTAAGTCGAATAAATTTTGACATATGACAGACGAAGGGGTTTGACGTGTTATCCATGACCTCCGTCTTGTAGGGATCCACGATAGAAGGACTGTAACACATGACAACTGCACCTAGAGGTTCATCATTCTATTCTGCTGGGTAGCCACTACATGCTGCTAGGTGTCACTGGTGGATGGTGGGACTCATAGGGATTATCTTGATGATCGATAAACCCTAATGAGTTGAGTTGGAATCGTTCCAACCCATTGAAAGGAGTTTCAATGATACTGAGATGGAGATCTCAATATGTCTTATTACCAGTCAGATTAGAACCTATGAGGTCACACACATTAGAGGTTCTGATTATTAGGATTGTCGATTTGTGATTTGGAATCACAATGTCAATTGTCAATAAGATTGATGTACAAAATAACCCACTAAGAGTTAGTGAGTTAAATGGAAGAATTAAATAATTATAATTAGATTATAATTGAGTCTTTTATTGCTGATTAATTGAGTCAAATTATGTTGGATCTGACCCAAAGAAATTTGATTCAAATCCTAGTCAAGAGTTGGCTAGATCGAGTCCCAAAAATTCTACCTAAATTCAGCCTTTTTCCTTATATGAAGCCTCCCTCTTAATGCCCTATTTTGAGGAGTCAAAATAGGTAAGAGGGGGCAGCCAAGAGGGCAAGGAAGAACGTGGCCCCCTCTCCTTCTTTGCTGGGAGCCAGCGCCCCTTGAAGGGGCCCGCCAATGCAAAAAAAAAGGGGAGGCGCCATGGAATCCTAGTGGGACTAGGACCCTTGGCGCCTAGGGTTTTGAACCATATAAAAGGGAGCCCCACGTCCCAGATTTTAGATAAGAACTTCTCCCAGCTGTGGGGCAGCAAGAGGGATTTTTGGGGATTTTTTAAATCAGCAAATAGGGAGAGAAAAGAATAAAAAGGTGAAGGGTTTTCTTCTTCCTTTTGAAGGCTGCACAAGGTGGGATCCTTGTGATTTCTTCTTCCTTCTTCTTCGACATCCAAGAGAGGCTTTTGCAAGGAGCTAGCACCCCGGTGAAGCCCCATCTCTGATCTTCAGCAACCTCATGTGGATACTTGTAGAGGCCGGACGTTTGTGCGGCTACAAGGAACCAAACCACGATCATCGGTTGCGGTGTTCTTCTACCCGCACAAAGGTGAAGATGAGATCTTCATTTGAAATTTTATATTTCTAATTTTCTAGTAGTTTAACAATTCATAATTAATTATTAGATCTTAGTTTAGTCCCCATCTTAATTCAAAAGGGTTCTGAATCGTTTTGATTCAGAAAAAATTTTGAAATCTACCCGATCCTGTTCCGGCGTATGCGATGCACCGGGCCCGGCATGCGGATTCCGCCGCGAACGTCGCGCCGCTGTGGGGCAATCCAACAGATCCGGTGCTGGGGGTGCAACGTTTCACGGGATGCTGAGATCACGGCGGATCCGGCGCTGATGGGTGCGACGCCGAGGATCGTGCGTGGGAGGCTGAGGTGACCGCGGGACGATCATGGAGGATTGCTTGCACTGGAGGTCTGATTAGCGGAAACGGGAGAAAGCTGGAAATGCGAACGAGATGGGCGGAAGAATGCCAATCTCGGCTAGGAGGAAGGCTGATCGTGAACTCCGGAGCATCGTGGATGACTGGGATGGTTGAGACGCGGATCCGGAAGCAAAGGAAGCCGATCGTAGTTGAGGACGACGCACGGATGCTGCCGGGAGGCGGACGGACGCAGGCGGATGAGGTGGCGGACGGCGGGCAGTGATCGCGGAAGGCTTGGGATGCTTCACGGACAGCCGGGATGGATTGCGATCGCGGGAGCTAGAGCTGGAGCGCATGAGGCGCAGGGTGAGCGGACGGCTGCGGATTGAAGCTTGGAAGAGGCAGACGTGGATGGTACGAGTTGGACATGAATGTTGGAAGGATGAGAAAGCGGTCAAGACGGGGAGGGAGGAGTTCTGATACGCTGGAACGTGGACGGTGCAGATGGCTGGAAGCTTGAGTTGCATCGCGGAATTTAGGAAGTTCCTCGGGTGCACGGAAGAAGGGTCATGGACTCTGTTCTGTAGTTGGGAAGATGCATCCTTTTTAGATGAATTTATACAGAATAATGATAAAAATTATAATAAGTGCTAAAGATAAAATATTAATCATGCAAATATTAACACCTATTATTTATCATTATTTTGCTAGCATTAGGCTAAGTTAATTGGTACTTAGATCGCACTTTTGTGCTCTCATCAACTCCAATCTTAAGGAAAAGCAAAACAAGCATAATATATTCGGCATATTTGTGAGACTTGTGTGAGCATTCTTTTGGAAGGAATAAAATCCGTAATTAGTTACATTTAAATAGAGGGAATTTGAAGTGAATATTTTAACCTTTCTATATTGCTCATCATAGGATGGTGCCAATGGGAGGCTAGTGGTAGTACCCGGCACTATTGACCCTACTATTCGGTGTAGGGTATATTAGAGATGACACAAGAGGGAGGCTAGTTGTAGTACCTCGTGCCCCTTCCAACTCCACCGGATAGGGAACAAATAGAGTATAGAGCTTAAGAAAGTAAAAACAAAAAACAAAATCAAAATGTTCGTTAATTGGTTAAGGAAAGAAATTCAAAAAAAAGAGAAAATGAATGACAAAGTAAATGAAAGTATATAAGAATAATCAAGTCAAATTTTAATCACTTGAAAACACACCTTAAGGATGAAATCAGTGCAAGATTATATTTAAATAGAAAAAGTTTATTTGAAAAGAATTGATTTTGATCCTTGACATGCTTGTTCTTAATATTTTAATGCATGACTTAACACATAATATATTTTGCATGTGGCATGATGTTTTGAATTATGGGTTCTCAATATTTTGTAATGCTCCATGCTTGAATAATTTGATTGAATGTTTGAAATACTACATAAATTTTTTTTTGATATTATTAAAAAGAAATTTCAGATTTGTCGTTCACGATCATCTTTGAAATCTGAAAGTTGAATAAATTTGTAAAAGGAGAAGAGAAGGATATCTCTATTTTAGGCAAAATGAATTGATCTTGTTTATCTTTCAACTTGCCTAACTTTAGTACATAATGTTCTAATTCGTACTAAAACTCAATATTAAATACAAAGATTCTGAATATGCTCTAATATGTTTGAAATATGTGTTTCAATCGTAATGATTTAAGATGAGCTACAATGTGGAAAATACATATCTCAAATTATAACTTTGAAAGCTTCCTTGAAAATCTTTATGAAGTTCAGAATCCGATTTTTTATAAAAGCTTAAACTTAATTTAAAAATGCTTATATTGTTACATCTTTGTAACTTTAGTTATATGCTTCAATGATCGCATTATTCAGGAGAATAACTCAATATGATTCCTAAATAAAAATTTTAACTTAAGAAAAACAGAATTAATTTTAATGCCTTGGTTGATTGCTCCGATACGCATCTGAAACATATCATTTTTTATCTTTAAAGTGTACTAAAATTGATTTAAATGATGTATTTTTCAATGATCTTGATTGCGAACAAATGTTTCTAAATATATGACTTTATTTTGATATTAAAAAATTCATTGTATTTCATATATACATTGCTGTGAATCTATGAGTAAGAAATTAAATTCTATAAACATTCACTTGAATAATCTTCTATATCCCTTTCTGCATGATTGTTGCTTCCATTACTAAAAGAAAAAGCTATTTTTAAAAGAGTGAATGATCTTTAAGCCAGAAATATTTTATCTCACTCAAATGACTCTTAAAAGAAAGAAAATGTAATTTCTTTTGAAAGAAATTGAGCTTCAAATGAATTATTTTCTGATTAATATTTCAGAATATTTTCTCAAAGATTAAGAGGAAGCATAAGTTGTTCTTGAAAGATTAAAAAGAATGATTGCTACAAATTTTGAATAATTCTATATCACTCTACATTCTTGATATCATAGAATTTCAGTTTTATTGATGCTTATCATCAAAATCTGAAATTCAACAAAAAGAAAAGAATGATTAAAAAAGAATACATCTTTTGAGGGTGAGCTTTAGACATATCAATCCTTCTTCATCTTATTCAAAAGTCACCATCATATGATGCATACCTTGAATATTTTATGAATTGATTTTGATAAACTCCTTATGTTGCCATTAGTTGTCTTAACTATATAAAGCCTATACCTTGAGTTGAGTTTTATAAAGGTTGTCTTATCTCAAATTTTGAGCTTTATGAAAATATGCTCTCATTAGTATAAGTTGTGCTGAAACTTATAGAACATATATTTTCGAGATTGATAATTTGAATATTTTATTGAAAATTATCTTCAAATTCTAAACTCTTAAATGGAATATTCAATTAAGGGGAGAAAGAAAATTTTTAGGATCATATGAAACTTAATCGCAAAAATCCATAACTAAAGGAGAGAGAAAGAATACTAAATGAAAAGTAATCCTAATACTCTCCATTATATAAATATCTAAAATTTAAATATAAAAATCTTTGTAATACACCTTGAGGCTTACTATTTGGTTAATATATTTTATGCATCAATCATGAACCAAATTGCAATTCAAACAGTTGATCTTAATGTTAGATGTATGCCCTAGAAGCCAATCTGGCTGACACATTGTTAATTCTAGGGACATAATTTTGTACTTGACTATTTATTATATGAATCGTCCAAGAATTAATAAGATGATGATGCATATTCATAAGAGTTAAGAATTTGAGCCATGCATCATTGGTGATTAATTTCTGAATGCTCCTGATCAATGGATCATTACGAGGACGGTGATCGATCCGATCAGTGCACACATTGCTTTCCTTATGGATGGACGAGACTCGAGTCCACAGTGTGGCGACACTGAAGTAATAGTGCAGGTGCTTGTTAAGAACAAGGGTACTGAGCATGACCAATACAAGAAGTCACTTGGATGTCTATCCACTCATCAGTGACTTGCTTGATGTTGCAGTAGTGCGACTGGTCCTTTGACCTGCGGTGCTTCGGCTACTCACAGTAAGGTTATTGTAGTTTGACTGCATATACATATGGCCTCTAGACATATGGGATCATGCAGTGTAGATTGGCTACAGTAGGTTCACTGTAGGAGTAGGGTATGCACCTATATGGAATCTATCAACCTTGGTAGATAGGAGAGATCCTATGTGATTTATAAGACTGAGTTCATAAGACCTCGGCCGGGGCAGTATGCACAGTGGAGAAAGAGTTTTCCACTCTCGAACTTAAGTCTAATAAATCTTGACATATGATAGACGATGGGGTTTGACGAGTTGTCCATAACCTCCGTCCTGTAGGGATCCACGATAGTAGGACTGTATCACACGACAACTGCACCTAGAGGTTCATCATTCCATTCTGCTGGGTAGCCACTACATGCTGCTAGGTGTCACTGGTGGATGGTGAGACTCATAGGGAATATCCCGATGATCGATAAACCCTGATGAGTTGAGTTGGAACTGTTCCAACCCATTGAAAGGAGTTTTCAATGATATTGTGATAGAGATCGCAATGTATCTTACTACCAGTCAGAATAGAACCTATGGGGTCACACACACTAGAAATATTGACCGATCCGATGGTTGAATTGTGATTATGAATCATGAGTAATCAATTCGATTAATAATCAGTTGAAGAAGAAACAAGGGGAGTTGATTAATTGGACTTAAACATGAATCCTACTTGGAGTAGGATTCCTGGAGTCCTAATTGGATTAGGATTGGAATCCTACTTGGAGTAGGATTCCTACAATCCTAATTAGATTAGGATTTTGAATTCAATTTGGATTCCTACTTAGAATAGGATTCCTAGAAGTCCTAATTGGATTAGGACTTCGGATTCAAATAGGAGTCCTAATTGGATTAGGACTAAAATTAAATAAGTCCTAATTGGATTAGAACTTCTTAAGTCCAAATTAATTATTAATCCAATGAATTATGATGACTCCTAATTTGATTAGGATTAAAGGGTTCAATAGAGTCATGGTTCAGTCAATTCCTAATTGGATTAGGATTTGAAGTGCACCCAATCCTCTTTGGAAGAGGATTAAGCCAACTAGGGTTACGCCCCTGCCCCACTTGATTAGATCAAGTAGGGGCATGCGTGATGAAGGTTAGGAGGGAGGGCTTGGCCGAAATCAAAGAAAATGGAAGAGGGGGCGTGCGCCCCTCCTCTTGGCTCCAAAAAGGAAAATTATGAAGCTCCTAATAAGTAGGAGCTCCATATGCCTTTATAAGGAGTCAAAGGCCAAACCCTAGACTAATTTCTTCCTCTCCTCTTCCTTGTGCTGTGAGCCCTCTTCCTCCTATTCTTTTCAGCCGCATGATGAAAGCACAAAAGTGCGATCTACATGCTACTTAAATTAATATTATTGCTACTAAATAATGATAAAAGTGCTGCATTAATTTCATATTTTTATTTGGCACGGATCAGAGTTTAAATGCGCATTGGGTTTATAAAGATGCATCATCGCAGGCTAACAACTGAGCGCATAGGGTCAGCCCCATTTGCACACCAGAATGAGCATTAGCAGACCAAGTTCAGCCTGATGGAACAACAACCAAAGGGGCTAGATTCATTATCCGGGAGGGTCCAATGATCCGTGCGGTTCATGGTAGCATGCCCACCATCCCACACATTCGTCCATGATTCATCCATGAGCCAGCGATCCCAACGTCTGCCCCAACCGCGCGCGATTCTCCTGCATCCAAAGCGCTGCAATATTCCATTTCTGCTTGCAAATCTTCCTGTGTCTGCGCTTCAATCTCCTCCAGGCATCCATTCCATCTCGGTTGCAGCCGTCCGTGGACCCGCATCAGACCCCCCTAGCATCTCGCGATCACTTCCCAGCCGTCCGCCTTCTCCACCGCGTCCGCTTCAGCTCCCAGCCATTCACAACCTCAATCCGCCTCATGCGCCTCCTAGCTCTTCTTCCGGACTCGCATCAGCAATCTTCCATGATCTGATCTTCCGCAGCCCCTTCATCCGCTCATCCCAGCACCATCAGCGCGTCCGCCTCTCCCGTGATCAACATCCGCTCCTCTTCCACCATTTCAAAGCTTCCGGATTCGCCATCATCCCAACACCCACGGATCTCCCAGCTTCCTCCATCGAGTCCATGTGCAGCCCATCCTCCTGCGAGCCTCCCGTGAAGCGTCGCAATGTCCACGAGCCCGCAATCACCGCCCAGCCGTCCACCTCCTCCATCGCAGCCCTTCTCAGTGCTGGATCCGGCCGAGATCAGCTCCATTGCTTCAGCCTCACGTGCCCAATATCAAGCCGTTTGCCTCTAATGCATTGATCTCCAGCGCATTCCCAAGATCCATGGAGGGAGAGAGTTGATTATAAGAGGTAGTCGGCTGAGAGGAGGGAGGAGGCTCATTTTGGGGAGAAGAAAAGGAAAAACAGAGGAGTTTTTCCTCTCTCTCTCTCAGGTTATTCTTCAAAAGAAAAAAGAAACAAGGAAACAGGGGATGCCCCGTTTCCGAAAAGAAAAAGAAAACAAAAAGAGTGAGAAAGAGAGAGGGAGATGATCGGCTAAAGTCCTAGGTGATGGGTGAAGGAAAATCCTTTGGTGTACCGAGTTCATGATGTAAATTCTAATCTTTTGCTTTATACGATTTATCTTTTGATTATGTCATGATTCTTATGTGTTGAAAATTATTTTATAATTTATGCTTATTGATACATGTCTTCCTCGATTATTTGATTCATCGTTGACGTTATATGGCACGTTGAATGCTTAAAAAAAAGAATTCATATTATCAAGAACATACTCCATAATTAAATTTTATCTGCTTATAAATCTTAAAGAAAACAAAAGAATCATAGAATTTATCGCATGAATTTGATATTATCGAAGGAGATTCTGGATCCCTACACCATCTTAATCTATCCAAAATTTGATTTATTTTCTATCTGCAAAACATCATCTTAACCCACGAATTTATTGAATTAATTAATCTAAAATTATGCTAATAATCTATATTTCGTTTCCTGAGGAATCGACCTCGGACTTTCGAGTTATACTACTTGTGCGATTCTCCTGCACTTGGGAGAACATTTTTTTGAAAGCACCAAGTTTTTGGCACCGTTGCCGGAGAACGGCTGAGTTATTAGCATAATTTTAGATTTAATTTTTACCTTAGTAGTTAGTATTTTTCTTTTAAAAAAAATTAAATCATTACTACTATTAAATCTTTGCCGGATCCAGCACTGAGAACGGCTGCGATGGAGGAGGCGGACGGCTGGGCGGTGATCGCGGGCTCGCGGCCATTGCTTCAGCCTCACGTGCCCAATATCCAGCCGTTTGCCTCTAATGAATTGATCTCTAGCGCATTCCCAAGATCCATGGAGGGAGAGAGTTAATTATAAGAGGTAGTCGGCTGAGAGGAGGGAGGAGACTCATTTTGGGGAGAAGAAAAGGAAAAATAGAGGAGTTTTTCCTCTTTCTCTCTCGGGTTGTTCTTCAAAAAAAAAAAGAAACAAGAAAACAGGGGATGCCCTGTTTCCGAAAAGAAAAAGAAAACAAAAAGAGTGAGAAAGAGAGAGAGAGATGATCGGCTAAAGTCCTAGGTGATGGGTGAAGGAAAATCCTTTGGTGCACCGATTTCATGATGTAAATTCTAATCCTTTGCTTTATATGATTTATCTTTTGATTATGTCATGATTCTTATGTGTTGAAAATTATTTTATGATTTATGCTTATTGATACATGTCTTCCTCGATTATTTGATTCATCGTTGATGTTATATGGCACGTTGAATGCTTAAAAAAAAGAATTCATGTTATCAAGAACATACTCCATACTTAAATTTTATCTGCTTATAAATCTTAAAGAAAACAAAAGAATCAAAGAATTTATCGCATGAATTTGATATTATTGAAGAAGATTCTGGATCCCTACACCATCTTAATCTATCCAAAATTCGATTTATTTTCTATCTACAAAAACATCATCTTAACCCACGAATTTATTGAATTAATTAATGTGAAATTACGCTAATAATCCATATTTCATTTTCTGAGGAATCGACCTCGGACTTCCGAGTTATACTACTTGTGCAATTCTCCTGCACTTGGGAGAACATTTTTTTGAAAGCACCAAGTTTTTGGTGCCGTTGCCGAGGAACGGCTGAGTTATTAGTGTAATTTTAGATTTAATTTTTACCTTAGTAGTTAGTATTTTTCTTTTTAAAAAAATTAAATCTTTACTACTATTAAATCTTTGCCAGATCCAGCGCTGAGAACGGCTATGATGGAGGAGGCAGATGGCTGGGCGGTGATCGCGGGCTCGCGGCCATTGCTTCAGCCTCACGTGCCCAATATCCAGCCGTTTGCCTCTAATGCATTGATCTCCAGCGCATTCCCAAGATCCATGGAGGGAGAGAGTTGATTATAAGAGGTAGTCGGCTGAGAGGAGGGAGGAGGCTCATTTTGGAGAGAAAAAAAGGAAAAACAGAGGAGTTTTTCCTCTCTCTCTTTCGGGTTGTTCTTCAAAAAGAAAAAAGAAACAAGGAAACAGGGGATGCCCTATTTCCGAAAAGAAAAAGAAAACAAAAAGAGTGAGAAAGAGAGAGGGAGATGATCGGCTAAAGTTCTAGGTGATGGGTGAAGGAAAATCCTTTGGTGTACCGAGTTCATGATGTAAATTCTAATCCTTTGCTTTATACGATTTATCTTTTGATTATGTCATGATTCTTATGTGTTGAAAATTATTTTATGATTATGCTTATTGATACATGTCTTCCTCGATTATTTGATTCATCGTTGACGTTATATGGCACGTTCAATGCTTAAAAAAAAAGAATTCATGTTATGAAGAACATACTCCATAATTAAATTTTATCTGCTTATAAATCATAAAGAAAACAAAAGAATCATAGAATTTATCGCATGAATTTGATATTATCGAAGAAGATTCTGGATCCCTACACCATCTTAACCTATCCAAAATTCGATTTATTTTCTACCTGCAAAACATCATCTTAACCCACAAAATTATTGAATTAATTAATCTGAAATTATGCTAATAATCCATATTTTGTTTCCTGAGGAATCGACCTCGGACTCCCGAGTTATACTACTTGTGCGATTCTCCTGCACTTGGGAGAACATTTTTTTGAAAGCACCAAGTTTTTGGCGCCGTTGCTGGAGAACGGCTGAGTTATTAGCATAATTTTAGATTTAATTTTACCTTAGTAGTTAGAATTTTTCTTTTAAAAAAAAATTAAATCTTTACTACTATAAATCTTTGCCGGATCCAGCGCTGAGAACGGCTGCGATGGAGGAGGCGGACGGCTGGGCGGTGATCGCGGGCTCGCGGCGTGCTTCAGCCTCACGTGCCCAATATCCAGCCGTTTGCCACTAATGCATTGATCTCCAGCGCATTCCCAAGATCCATGGAGGGAGAGAGTTGATTATAAGAGGTAGTCGGCTGAGAGGAGGGAGGAGGCTCATTTTGGGAGAAGAAAAGGAAAAATAGAGGAGTTTTTCCTCTCTCTCTCTCTCTCGGGTTGTTCTTCAAAAAAAAAAGAAACAAGGAAACAGGGATGCCCTGTTTCCGAAAAGAAAAAGAAAACAAAAAGAGTGAGAAAGAGAGAGGGAGATGATCGGCTAAAGTCCTTGGTGATGGGCGAAGGAAAATCCTTTGGTGTACCGAGTTCATGATGTAAATTCTAATCCTTTGCTTTATACGATTTATCTTTTGATTATGTCATGATTCTTATGTGTTGAAAATTATTTTATGATTTATGCTTATTGATACATGTCTTCCTCGATTATTTGATTCATCGTAGACATTATATGGCACGTTGAATGCTTAAAAAAAGAATTCATGTTATCAAGAACATACTCCATAATAAATTTTATCTGCTTATAAATCTTAAAGAAAACAAAAGAATCATAGAATTTATCGCATGAATTTGATATTATCGAAGAAGATTCCGGATCCCTACACCATCTTAATCTATCCAAAATTTGATTTATTTTCTATCTGCAAAACATCATCTTAACCCACGAATTTATTGAATTAATTAATCTGAAATTACGCTAATAATCCATATTTTATTTCCTGAGAATCGACCTCGGACTCCCGAGTTATACTACTTGTGCGATTCTCCTGCACTTGGGAGAACATTTTTTTGAAAGCACCAAGTTTTTGGCGCCGTTGCCGGAGAACGGCTGAGTTATTAGTATAATTTTAGATTTAATTTTTACCTTTGTAGTTAGTATTTTTCTATTAAAAAAAATAAATCTTTACTACTATTAAATCTTTGCCGGATCCAACGCTGAGAACGGCTGCAATGGAGGAGGCGGACGGCTGGGCGGTGATCGCGGGCTCGCGGCGTGCTTCAGCCTCACGCGCCCAATATCCAGCCGTTTGCCTGTAATGCATTGATCTCCAGCGCATTCCCAAGATCCATGGAGGGAGAGAGTTGATTATAAGAGGTAGTCGGCTGAGAGGAGGAGGAGGCTCATTTTTGGGAGAAGAAAAGGAAAAATAGAGGAGTTTTTTCTCTCTCTCTCTCGGGTTGTTCTTCAAAAAAAAAAAAAGAAACAAGGAAATAGGGGATGCCCTGTTTTCGAAAAGAAAAAGAAAACAAAAAGTGTGAGAAAGAGAGAGGGAGATGATCGGCTAAAGTCCTAGGTGATGGGCGAAGTAAAATCCTTTGGTGTACCGAGTTCATGATGTAAATTCTAATCCTTTGCTTTATACGATTTATCTTTTGATTATGTCATGATTCTTATGTGTTGAAAAATTATTTTATGATTTATGCTTATTGATACATGTCTTCCTCGATTATTTGATTCATCGTTGAAGTTATATGGCACGTTGAATGCTTAAAAAAAAGAATTCATGTTATCAAGAACATACTCCATAATTAATTTTATCTGCTTATAAATCTTAAAGAAAACAAAAGAATCATAGAATTTATCGCATGAATTTGATATTATCGAAGAAGATTCTGGATCCCTACACCATCTTAATCTATCCAAAATTCGATTTATTTTCTATCTGCAAACATCATCTTAATCCACGAATTTATTGAATTAATTAATCTGAAATTATGCTAATAATCCATATTTCGTTTTCTGAGGGAATCGACCTTCGGATCCCGAGTTATACTACTTGTGCGATTCTTTGCACTTGGGAGAACATTTTTTTGAAAGCACCAAGTTTTTGGCGCTGTTGCTAGGAAATGGCTGAGTTATTAGTATAATT
The DNA here is from genome assembly GCF_009389715.1 of Phoenix dactylifera. Classification (NCBI taxonomy): domain Eukaryota; kingdom Viridiplantae; phylum Streptophyta; class Magnoliopsida; order Arecales; family Arecaceae; genus Phoenix; species Phoenix dactylifera. The sequence goes on from NW_024067688.1 coordinate 1,306,977, forward strand.
TTAGATTTAATTTTTACCTTAATAGTTAGTATTTTTCTTTTTTAAAAAAATTAAATCTTTACTACTATTAAATCTTTGCCGGATCCAGCGCTGAGAACGGCTGCGATGGAGGAGGCGGACGGCTGGGCGGTGATCGCGGGCTCGCGGCCATTGCTTCAGCCTCACGTGCCCAATATCCAGCCATTTGCCTCTAATGCATTGATCTCCAGCGCATTCCTAAGATCCATGGAGGGAGAGAGTTGATTATAAGAGGTAGTCGGCTGAGAGGAGGGAGGAGGGCTCATTTTGGGGAGAAGAAAGGGAAAAATAGAGGAGTTTTTCCTCTCTCTCTCTCTCGGGTTGTTCTTCAAAAAAAAGAAACAAGGAAACAGGGGATGCCCTGTTTCCGAAAAGAAAAAGAAAATAAAAGAGTGAGAAAGAGAGAGGGAGATGATCGGCTAAAGTCCTAAGTGATGGGCGAAGGAAAATCCTTTTGTGTACCGAGTTCTTGATGTAAATTCTAATCCTTTGCTTTAAGACCATTAGATGAATACGAAACCTTGCTGCATATTAAAAAAAAAATCTCTTGATTGTTGCATTATAGTATAAGGCATCAGCATAAAATATTCTAAGGGTGAACCCATTTAAAAAGTTAAGGTCGGAATTTCATCACTCGTCCTTAGCCCAAAAATCACCCCCGTGCATAAATATCCTAACCTTAACTAAAATCAATTAGACGTTGGCCCCTAAGGACATTCGAGCTCAATAGGACGAAGACCACCGAAAGTTGCACCCAATTTCGCTATGTGGCTTAGTTGATGTCTAGGCAAGCTTTGTCCCTATAAGGGAGACAGTTCATCTGTTCGAGGCAAGTGGATTTTAAGTGGGACCTTTGCGAACGCATCGTGATCCCTCCACTTACCTGGGAGCTTACCTGGTCAACTCGGTTCATTAGACCGGATTGGAGGCTTAGGTGTCCTCTTCAAACCAGTTAGGAGCTGTCTAGAAATTTAAGAAAAACATTAGAAATTGAGGTGTAATGTTTTGTTGCATGTTTGATTGTGAATAGATTTTTTTTTAGGTGTCGTTTTAGGGTATCTTTAGTTGGTACTTATATATTTTTATTTTTTTAAAAAAAAGAAAGGGAAATATTTTGCATGCTAAAGTGGAATAGGGACGACACCGGTCGATTAAGTCGTACAACTTTAGATCATCCCTTAGGACATCCCTGAAATTCCTTCGCAGTATCTCACACCTTGTGAGATGGCTGATTTAAATGAAGATGCGGGGAGTCACCACAATCGAGAACGAGAACCCCATGTTATGACTCTAAGGCAATACCTACAACCGGCTAGGACTAGTCAGCCTTCATGCATAATTTTTCCTGATAATGTAGGACATTTTGACATCAAATCAGGGGTAATTCAATTGCTGCCTAAGTTTCACGGGTTAGAGTCCGAAAGTCCGTATCTTCATTTAAAGGATTTGAAGAATTGAGCATTACATTTAGAGTGCCGGAACATCATCGAGGATGTCCTCAAGCTGACATTATTTCCTTTCTCTCTAAAGGATAAGGGCAAAACATGGCTAAACTTCTTGCGACCTAGATCAATAAGAACTTGATAAGATATGCAGAGAGAATTTTTAAAAAAGTTCTTCCCCGCACAAAGGACCAACTTTTTGAAAAGACATATCAGCAATTTCTAACAAAAAGACAATGAAACATTTTATGAATGTTGGAAAAGATTTAAAGACCTTCTTCTCTCATGCCCTCATCACGGGTTCGAAACTTGGGAGAACTATTAGTTTCTTTTATGAAGGATTATCTCCACAATTGAAACAGTTTGTAGAGACCATGTGCAATGGTAGATTCTTAGAAAAACAACCTAATGAGGCATGGGAGTATTTAGATTCCCTTGCTGAGACTGCCCAACTTTGGGATAACGGGGATAGAAACAATAAGTCTTTACCTAAGCCTACTAGCTCTGTACAGGGAGGCCTTTACAACCTCAGAACTGAGGATGATCTTCATGCTAAAATGGCAGCCCTCACTAAAGAAAGTAGAAAAAATTGAGCTTAGGAAGATTGAGCCTGTCAAGACTATAGAGCTTAGAAACGAGTGTTGTGGTATCTGCGATATGTCGGGTCATACCACTACAGATTGCCCCACCATACCGGCATTCAAAGAAGTCTTGCACGATCAAGCAAATGCTATGACACTCCTACCAAAAGCCTTATAACGATCTATACTCGAATACCTATAACCCTGGTTGGGAAGAATCATCCAAATTTAGGTGGAGAAATGATCATCCTTAACAGTCACACCATTCAGCTCCTCCACCTGCACATCCTACTTTTGCATCACCACCCTCTCAGAAGCCGAATATTGAGGATATCTTGCAATCTATATAAACTTTTCTACAAGGTCAAGCTAATATCAATGCTCAAAATACTCGAAATTTTGAAGATATAATGAACCAATTGTCAATGTTGACTACCATCCTAAGTACCCAAGAGAAGGGTAAGTTCCATCTCAACCCAACCTAACCCACAAGTGCACGATAGTAATAATACGGCTCCTTCTAGTTCGCATACAGAACATGCAAAGAGCATCATGACTTTGCGTAATGGAAAAGTCATTAATCAGACCGTCCCATTGAGACCGCAGGTCACTTCTAATTCTGATGCTCCCAAAGCCGATGAAAGGGACAAAGAAGAAGTTGAGGTCCCAACTTCTACGGAGAAAGTTGAATGTCCTTTTCCTCCATCTTTTCCACAATGGGTTAAAAGCCGTTGCAAAAGCTCAAACCTAATTCTGAAATTCTTGAGCTTTTTTAAATAAGTAAAGATCAACATACCTCTTCTTGATGCAATCAAACAAGTACCCTCATATGCCAAATTTTTAAAGAACTTGTGTACTGTTAAGCGCTGATTAAAATGTTAAGAAGAAGGCATTTTTAACTGAAAATGTGAGTGCTATTTTGCAGCACAACATTCTCCCTAAATATAAAGATCCAGGTTGCCCAACCATCTCATGCATCATAGGCACTTTAGGATAGAGCGAGCATTGTTAGATTTAGGGGCGAGTGTGAATTTGTTGCCATATTCTGTATATGAGCAACTTGGTTTAGGTGAGTTGAAGCCAACCTCCGTCACTTTGCAATTAGCTGACAGGTCAGTTAAAATTCCAAGGGGGATTATCGAGGATGTATTAGTCCAAGTAGACAAGTTCTATTTTCTGTCGATTTTATGTATTGGACACACATCCGGCTTCGAACTCACAGTCTCAGATTCCGGTCATTTTAGGACGTCCATTCCTTGCAACTTCTAATGCATTGATTAATTGTAGGAATGGCGTCATGAAGCTTTCTTTTGGTAACATGACCTTAGAACTGAACATTTTTAATGTGTGCAAACAACCCAATGATCGAAGAGAGTAAGGAGGTTGATTGGGTTGAAACCATCGCAGAAGAATATTTGTTAGCTAAAGCAATTAACGACCCATCCAATGATAGCTTAATTGATTGGTGTCCTAATGGAACCAATGATGATGATTTGTCAGTCACACCTATTGTGGATAATCTGGATATCAAGATGGTCAATGGGTGGAGACCAAAAGTAGAGAATTTGAGAGTTGTCGCCTCGAGAGGTGAAAATAGTACCATCCCATGAGCAAGCACCCAAGCTCGAATTGAAACCCTTACCAAAGGAACTTAAGTATGCTTTTCTTGGACCCGAAGACACTTTTCCTGTAATCATCTCGTCTGGACTTGATCATACCCAAGAAAGAAAATTATTGGTTTCTAAAGAATCATAAAGGAGCCTTAGGGTGGTCTATTGCCGACTTGAAGGGAATTAGCCCCTTAATTTGCACGCACCGGATATATTTGGAGGACAATGCCAAAACCACAAGGCAAATGCAACGAAGGTTAAATCCTACGATGAGAGATGTGGTTAAGGCAGAAGTCCTCAAGTTGCTTGACGTGGGTATTATTTACCCAATTTCCGACAGCAAGTGGGTAAGCCCTACTCAAGTCGTTCCTAAGAATCGGGTTTGACGGTAGTAGAAAATGAACAAGGTGAACTAGTTCCAACTCGTGTCCCGACGAGTTGGCGCATGTGTGTTGACTACCGAAAGCTGAATTTGGTCACACGAAAGGATCACTTTCCTCTACCCTTCCTAGACCAAGTGTTGGAGAGAGTTGCAGGGCATGATTTCTATTGTTTTCTCGATGGCTATTCGGGATATTATCAAATTGAAATTTCACCAGAAGATCAAGAGAAGACTACCTTCACTTGTCCTTTTGGCACATTTGCTTTCCGACGAATGCCATTGGGTTGTGTAATGCACCTGCAACATTCCAAAGATGCATGCTCAGCATCTTTGAAGACATGAACGAAAATTTTTGGAAGTGTTCATGGACGACTTCTCCGTTTTTGGCGACTCATTTGATGATTGCCTGTCACATTTACAAGCAGTCTTAGCTCGATGTATGGAAAGAATTTGATACTGAATTGGGAGAAATGCCACTTCATGGTGCCAAAGGGAATTGTCTTAGGACATATTGTTTCATCGAAGGGCATGGAAGTAGATAGAGCTAAGACTGATTTAATTGCTAAGCTACCTGCACCCAAGACGGTTAGAGATGTTAGATCATTTTTGGGTCACGCCGGATTTTATAGGAGGTTCATCAAGGACTTTAGTGTCATAGCTCGACCATTATGTAACCTCCTATCCCTTGATACACCGTTCAATTGGACTGAAACCTGTCAGGAGGCATTCGAAAAGTTGAAGTCTATGCTTAGCACTGCACCCATCGTGCGACCACCCGATTGGTCATTACCTTTTGAGATTATGTGCGACGCTAGCGACTATGCGATAGGAGCTGTCCTAGGACAACGCAAGGATAATAAGCCATATGTCATTTACTATGCAAGCAAAACCTTAAACGATGCTCAAATGAATTACACACCACCGAGAAGGAATTGCTTGCAGTAGTATTTGCCTTAGATAAATTTCGCTCTTATATCCTTGGTGCTCCTATTGTTATCTTCACGGACCATGCGGCACTAAAATATTTGTTGGATAAGAAAGAGGCCAAACCACGCTTAATACGATGGATACTTCTACTCCAAGAATTTGACATCACTATCAAAGATAAAAAGAGAGTAGAGAATGTGGTTGCTGACCATTTATCACGATTAGTTTTTCATGATTCAGTGCCACAGTTTTCCATCAAGGACTCATTCCCTGAAGAGCAGTTGTTTGCACTTTCTAGTGCCATGGTATGCAGATATTGTAAATTTTCTTGTTACAACCGGATGCCGGAGCATTGGGGGTCGACAGATAGAAAAATTTTCTTGCGCGAAGTAAAGAATTATTACTATGACGAACCCTATTTATTTAAATATTGCAATGATCAAATCTTTAGACGATGCATACCGGATCATGATATACAAAGCGTACTTTCTTTCTCACACTGATGCTTGGTGGACACTTTGCCTCTAAGAAAACTGTTGCAAAGGTCTTGCAATGTGGTTTCTATTGGCCTACTATGTTCAAAGATGCCCACGAGTTCTGCAGGACATGTGATCCATGTCAACGTATTGGAAGTCTAACTCGTAGGCAAATGATGCCTCTTCAACCCATTACTATTATCGAAATTTTCGATTGTTGGGGCATCGATTTTATGGGCCCATTCCCACCATCTTTTGGATATGAGTACATTTTAGTCGGTGTCGAATATGTGTCCAAATGGGTAGAAGCTGTCGCTTGTAAGACCAATGATCACAAACCTGTCCTGAAGTTTTTAAAAGAAAATATTTTTTCACGATTTGGGATGCCTAAGGTTATAATTAGTGACGGTGGAAAACACTTTTGTAATAAGCCTTTCGAGACCTTATTAAAAAAGTATGGTGTCACCCACAGAGTTGCTACCCCATATCACCCGCAAACTAGTGGCCAAGTAGAATTAGCCAATAGGGAAGATCAAGCGTATTTTAGAAAAACGGTGAACCCATCACGAAAAGATTGGTCCTTGAAACTATCAGATGCATTATGGGCTATCGTACTGCATACAAAACCATTCTTGGCATGTCTCCCTACCGGCTAGTCTACGGAAAAGCGTGTCATCTGCCTGTAGAAATAGAACATAAATCGTATTGGGCAATTAGAAAATTGAATTTTGATTTACAAGATGCCGGTCTAGCTAGAAAATTGCAATTGAACGAGCTTAATGAGATTCGCAGAGATGCTTATGACAATGCTAAAATTTGCAAAGAACGAATGAAGATCTTACATGATAAATCAATTTTAAAAAAATCTTTTGAACCTTTGCAAAAAGTTCTTTTATATGATTCCCGCTTACATCTGTTTCCTGGTAAGTTGCGATCGAGATGGACAGGTCCTTACATTATAAAAACTTTTTTCCACATGGGGCGGTTGAGATTGAGAATCCACGGGATGGTATTTTTAAGGTAAATGGACACAGGTTAAAACCTTTTCTTGAGAATTTTGCAGATGAAGAGGACTCCTTTTTCTTGGGGAGCCTTCTTATGACTGAAGCATGAAGGCAAAGGTATGTGTATATTAGTTAGATTATTTTTTATTTTTTCTATTTTGTAGGTCTTATTTTCTGGATATCAACAGCTCAAGGTATTCCTCTTCTCTCCAATATTATTTTCTCTACTGTTCTCATATATAGTTTTCTTGTATCTATTACATTGAGGACAATGCAATGTTTAAGTTGGGGGGAGGAAATATTTTGAAAAAAAAAAAAAAAAAATGTTTTTGCATTTGATTTATTCTATTATTCTTTTCTAAGCAAATGCACATGTATTTTCATATTGAGTTTGTGCAACTATTAAGGCAAGGAACACATGCATACTATGACTGATCAGAGACCTATTATTAGATCCCCGCACATGTACTTAATGATTATAGGAAGGCCTCAGGAGTTCACATTTGTTTAATGCATTTTTATTAAGCCATATCTGTAAAAGAAGTACGAGTATCCTTGTCCGTACTATAAGGTTCATGATTTGGTTTTCACATAAAGATAGAGGTTGAATACCCTGGCTAGATCACCTAAGTGCCTTATGTTCCGACCTTGGTTGACCTATAGTCACGATGCAGTCACTATTATATGGTTCACCTTCTCTTTTTGCAAAAAAAAAAAAAAAAAAAAGATGACAAGTCTGACCTCGTGGCGTAGTCTGGTTCGAGTAATTAAGCCCGAGGGGTGTTTCACCTAATGCCTTGAGCCAACTGGATCAGGAGTCATTGGCCGAAAACTCGCTACATGGACCTTACTAGAGCCTAAGGGGGTTGGACTATTGTAACGTCATATGTGTTAAAAAAAAAAAAAAATAAGCATGAATAGGGTTGGTCGGGCTGAACCCAGTGACATGTGGTAATGGCTGGTTTGACTCCATTGTATTGGACCTCTGTGTACGGTTTTAGTTGGGATTGATAGCTCCTTTCTTTATATGCGAACCATTCTTGACAAATTTAGACAACATGATATTCTGAAAATTTGATGGATTAGGGCTCTAATAAATTGTAGTAAACACTTGTGAACTTGAGTAGTGCACCTAAAATTCAAGCGGTACCATGTTGTGGTGGAGGTATTAGTGCTCTAAGAAAGTCATCTGTTTATGCATACTACACTTTAGTATTCCCCTTGCTTTGATAGTTGCCATGCTTGAGAAAAATATATATCACGCGTGTATTGACTTAGATTTTATTATATATCATTTTATGAATGATGTTTGTGGGTAACATCACTGCAAATCCTCACGAGACAACACTCGTCCACTAGGGTAACCTAGGGATTTAACGGCTTGTTGCATGTGCTAAGTGCAATCGTGATGCCCTACGAAAATGGGTACGTATCTTAGTTTTGTATCTTTAGCTTCAATAAAAGTCATAGGTTAGACCACATCTTTTGTGCCCTCATTTTATCGTTCGCTCGTTAATTGCTAGAGACTAGCAATAAGCAAGTTGGGGGGTGTGATGAAAGCACAAAAGTGCGATCTACATGCTGCTTAAATTAATATTATTGCTACTAAATAATGATAAAAGTGCTGCATTAATTTCATATTTTTATTTGGCACGGATCAGAGTTTAAATGCGCATTGGGTTTATAAAGATGCATCGCCGCTGGCTAACAACTGAGCGCATAGGGTCAGCCCCATTTGCACACCAGAATGAGCATTAGCAGACCAAGTTCAGCCTAATGGAACAACAACCAAAGGGGCTAGATTCATCATCCGGGAGGGTCCAATGATCCGTGCGGTTCATGGTAGCATGCCCACCATCCCACACATCCGTCCATGATTCATCCATGAGCCAGCAATCCCAACGTCCGCCCCAACCGCGCGCGATTCTCCTGCATCCAAAGCGCTGCAATATTCCATTTCTGCTTGCAAATCTTCCTGCGTCTGCGCTTCAATCTCCTCCAGCCATCCATTCCATCTCGCTTGCAGCCGTCCGTGGACCCGCATCAGACCCCCCTAGCATCTCGCGTTCACCTCCCAGCCGTCCGCCTTCTCCACCGCGTCCGCTTCAGCTCCCAACCATTCACAGCCTCAATCCGCCTCACGCGCCTCCCAGCTCTTCTTCCGGACTCGCATCAGCAATCTTCCATGATCTGATCTCCCGCAGCCCCTTCATCCGCTCATCCCAGCACCATCAGCGCGTCCACCTCTCCCGTGATCAACATCCGCTCCTCTTCCACCATTTCAAAGCTTTCGGATTCACCATCATCCCAACACCCACGGATCTCCCAGCTTCCTCCATCGAGTCCGTGTGCAGCCCATCCTCCTGCGAGCCTCCCATGAAGCGTCGCAACGTCCGCGAGCCCGCGATCACCGCCCAACTGTCCGCCTCCTCCATCACAGCCGTTCTCAGCACTGGATCCGGCCGAGATCAGCTCCATTGCTTCAGCCTCACATGCCCAATATCCAGCCGTTTGCCTCTAATGCATTGATCTCCAGCGCATTCCCAAGATCCATGGAGGGAGAGAGTTGATTATAAGAGGTAGTCGGCTGAGAGGAGGGAGGAGGCTCATTTTGGGGAGAAGAAAAGGAAAAACAGAGGAGTTTTTCCTCTCTCTCTCTCTCGGGTTATTCTTCAAAAAAAAAAAAGAAGCAAGGAAACAGGGGATGCCCTGTTTTCGAAAAGAAAAAGAAAACAAAAAGAGTGAGAAAGAGAGAGGGAGATGATCGGCTAAAGTCCTAGATGATGGGTGAAGGAAAATCCTTTGGTGTACCGAGTTCATGATGTAAATTCTAATCCTTTACTTTATACGATTTATCTTTTGATTATGTCATGATTCTTATGTGCTGAAAATTATTTTATGATTTATGCTTATTCATACATGTCTTCCTCGATTATTTGATTCATCGTTGACGTTATATGGCACGTTGAATGCTTAAAAAAAAGAATTCATGTTATCAAGAACATACTCCATAATTAAATTTTATCTGCTTATAAATCTTAAAGAAAACAAAAGAATCATAGAATTTATCGCATGAATTTGATTTTATCGAAGAAGATTCTGGATCCCTACACCATCTTAATCTATCCAAAATTCGATTTATTTTCTATTTGCAAAACATCATCTTAACCCATGAATTTATTGAATTAATTAATCTGAAATTACGCTAATAATCCATATTTCGTTTTCTGAGGAATCGACCTCAGACTTCCGAGTTATACTACTTGTGCGATTCTCCTGCACTTGGGAGAACATTTTTTTGAAAGCACCACCGCAAGCAAGGTGAAAAAGAAAGGAAGCTTGGCGGCCTCCTCCCTTCTCCTTTGCATCATCCAATGCAAGGGAAAGCAAAAGGGTGCAAGGTGCTTTGAATCATCTTCAAACTTCATCCTTCTTCTTCCTCCTCCCAAGCACAATCAAGTGTTGATCAAAAAGGAGGAGATCAGCCATCAAAACCAATCTCTGCAAGGGAGCTAGCACCCCGGGGAGATTGAAGCGTTTGGATTGGTCCTCTGCTTCGTGTGGATACCCGTAGAGGCCGGATGCTTGTGCGGCTTCAAGCGAGCCTTCTTCCAAGACCACGATCATCAGTTTGCGGTGATCATCTACCCGCACAAGGTGAAGATCTGATCTATCTACGAACGGTTTTTGAACAACGTTCATAGGATGAACGTGTGATCCCGTGCATGCCTCTTCCGCTGCCATCTGAATTTTTTTAATTTTCTGCGGCATGGGCAGGTTCCCAACAGTGGTATCAGAGCCTAGGCTTCATAGTTTAAGATTAGAATTAATTATAAACATGCATATAAGATCTGAAAATTGAAAGATTATGCATGCTGAAATTTTTCTGCATGCAGATTTTTTCAAGGTTGCTGATTTTTGCATGCTGATTTTTATGTGATAAATTGATGATTCTAATTGCATTGTTAATGGGATTACAAAGTTTAGAATCATGTTTAGCATGATCAGCAACCCATGTCATGAGATGATCAATTAGATTTCAGATTTGAAAATTATAATTGTTGCATGTGGTGATGATCATAGGATTCAAACCCTTTTGGTATCAATTGTAAAGACCTGCAATGTGATCTGCAATGTCATGTAATTTTTCAGATGCTTGCATGCATCTTATTTGATGTTTTGAGAGGCCTGCGTGCCTCCTAAAAGAGAATGTAATTTATTATTATTTTTATTTTATATCTGATTGTGTTGACCCCCTAATGGATTTTGATGAATACAAAATACTAGAGTATAATTCCATTTATCTTAACAATTTAATTGAGAATTTCATGTATTTTATTAAGAATATTGTTAAGAAATGTCTAGGCAAGTTCCCATGATTTTTTAAGGACTTATTGAAGAATTTTTGAGATGAAAGAAAAAGTTCAGGGACAGCCGAGACGTCTCCGGTTGTCTCAGAGACGTCTCTGGCACAAACAGGAAGAACTGGCATGTCTGGAGACGTCCCCGGCACCTGCCGAGCCATCCCCGCGATAGCGGAGTGGACTCTCTCAGTAGCGGAGTCGACTCTCTCAGTGGCGGCAGAAAGGCAGTTTTCAAGAGATATGCGCGAGACGTCCCCACCATACGCGGAGTCGTCCCCGCAAGTAAAAAGCAGACTTCCCGAGTCATCCCCGAGGTAGCGGAGTCGGCTCTCTCAGGGTTTTCTAGAGGATGTCATTTTCGGTGATAAGGCAGCGGAGACGTCCCCTGAAAGAGCGGAGTCGACTCTCTCAGAGAATTCCAGAAGACATGTTTTTCGGAGTTATAACAGCGGAGTCGTCCCCAAGGTAGCGGAGTCGTCCCCATGCAAAAAGTGCAAACAAGCCAAGACGTCCCCGTAAAGTACAGAGACGACCCTCTCAGAAAAACAGAAAAATAAGGATTCAAACGATACAATTCCAGAGTCGTCCCCGTAAAGTGCCGAGTCGACCCCAAACAAAGTGAAAAGTAAATTTATACAGCCGAGACGTCTCGCGTTGAAGCGGAGACGTCTCCGGAGCACCTGGGACGCGACTGACAACTTTTGCAGGTTTGGTTTGAATTTCAAATCTCTTTTACTTTATCTCTAACGGCTATATTTGCTTTTTGGGCTATAAAAGGGACCTCTTAAGTGCTTCTCAACAACTCTTCACCAACCCAAAGCTAGATCATTTAAGAGAGAAGCAAGAGAGAGAAGTTCAAGGGAGTGAGTGCATTCAAGTGAAGAAATCAAGTGCTTTCAAGCTTCCCAAGTGATTTCAAGCTCAACCACTCTCTTCCGCTCGGGATTCAAAGCTCATACTCAAGCCTACGCGATCCACATCGGAAGAATCATCATTTCCCACGCTTCCAACGGCAAAAGGATTCTTCCGGGTTCTATTGTTTATCATTGTCATATTTGCTTATTTAGAGCTTTTCAATCCTTTGTAAAACCTTTCATTGTGGTGCTTGTTCCAGTCAAGGGACTTGGAACAAGGGAAAGGCGTCCCAAGCCTAAGTGAAATTGGGGGTTATAGGGTTTGTTGTTAGCCCGGTGTAAAACAACGAGTTGGGTAGTGAACTCGCAAAACTACCGTACTGTAATCGTGGATTATAGTGGAAATTCCCAAAGGTGCTTTGGAGAGTGGATGTAGGAGCAGTGGAGGCTCCGAACCACTATAAAAGCTTGTGTTTGCGATTGTTTGTCTTCATAGCTTTATTTTAGCTTTAGCTCATACATTTGTGTGTTTTATTTTTTAATTAGACAAAAGTTTTAAAACACCCAATTCACCCCCCCTCTTGGGTGACCATCTCTGGGCAACAAGTGGTATCAGAGCAGGTGCTCTGTGTATTTCTTGAAAGACCTAACCGTCTTAGCCAAAGATCTAGATGGCAACACCCTTTAACAATGTTCCTGCTGAGGGGCAAGCAACCAATAGACCTCCACTCTTCAATGGGACAAATTATACCTATTAGAAGACTAGAATGAGAATCTTCATTCAAGCACAAGACTATGCCTTGTGGAGGGTTATAGTCAAGGGACCACAAGAACCATCACACATGGTTAATGGCATTCAAGTTCCCAAACCTGAGGAGGATTGGGATGAGAATGATGATAGGATGGCTCAACTCAATTCAAGAGCCATGAACTCATTATTTTGTGCTCTAGATGTAAATGAGTTTAATAGAGTCTCCACATGTAGTTCCGCTAAGGAAATATGGGATAGGCTTGAAGTTACCCACGAGGGTACAAATCAAGTCAAAGAGTCCAAAGTGAACATTCTAGTTCACAAATATGAGTTGTTTAAGATGGAACCCAATGAAACCATCACATGCATGTTTACACGCTTTACCGATATAATTAATGGTCTAAAGAGTTTGGGTAAATCTTATACTAATCCGGAACTTGTAAGTAAAATTCTCAGGTCTTTGCCGAAAGCATGGGAAGCAAAGGTCACGGCGATCGTAGAAGCCAAAGACCTCAACACCTTGGGGCTAGAACAACTTTTGGGCTCATTGATGACGCATGAGCTCACGATGAAGCAACATGAAGATGATTTGCCAAAGAAGAAGACAATTGCACTCAAGGCTACTTCGAGTATGTGTGAAGAAGAAAGTAGTGAGAGTGAGGAAGAAAGTGAGGACGAGGACTTGGGTTTGATAGTTAGGAAGTTTAAAAAATTCATGAGAAAAA